>NC_135656.1:91215694-91515694 GCF_964188315.1 Podarcis muralis | reverse complement strand
ACATACTTGATAGCATAGGTTGGATTCTGCAGTGTTCAGGAAATCTGCAAGTTGTTGGCAGCTGTCTGTCTCAAAAGACAATGGCAAGTGCGCTGCGGCTCTAGAAACTGGTAGCTTGTAACTGCTGCCTCCTGTGTTGTTTTTGCTGTGTTAGTAGCACCAAAACAACCTCTCCAGGGCACAAGCCTGGGCAGTGTATATGGAGGTCATGGGCTGCCCAGATGACAAGACTCCCCTCTCAGCCTCGCTGATGTGGTTGAAAGGAAAACAGAGCAATACGTTTGGCACCAGCTTGGCTGCAGGAGTTGCTGCAATGAGGCAGACAATATGCCATCCAACCACCTTAGGAACTCCATTCCAGATTTGGGTACGGTTCTCTCTTTAGTCTTTTCTTTTCCTTTAAGTTGACTCACAAGGCAGCAGTTACAGACTTTTCCTCGGGATTACTCTCAAAGTCTTTCTCATGAATGAGTGTAGCTGAAAGGCAGTGGAGGGATAGGATCAGAGTTTTCCTTCTCCTAGATGGGCTACCTGTTGGCTATTTGCAGTTTAGTAGCGCTGCAGAGAGCTTGCTGGGGAGACCATGCATTAAAAAGGGACTAAAAAATAACTTAAACAAGGTTTTAATTACAAAAACAAAAACTCCATTTACACTAAATAGATCAACAACAAACCAGACCCAACCACCAACCCATCCCCCAGGGTAATGGGAGAGCTAGGTGCTGCTCCTTATATACTACACCCAAATGCTGACACAGCTTAATCAATACAACTCAGCAGCACCTGCTATGTTTCACAGCTGTAAAGCTGGGTCTCGTTAGTTTGCTCTGGCCCTTGCTCTGGCCCCTTAAAGACATACACATCGGGTGGAGCAATGATGAACCTTTACATGTCCAGAGGAGGGCAACCAAAATGGTCAAAGGCCTGGAAACGATGCCTTATGAGGAACGGCTAAGGGAGCTGGGCATGTTTAGCCTGGAGAAGAGGAGGTTAAGGGGTGATATGATAGCCATGTTCAAATATATAAAAGGATGTCACATAGAGGAGGGAGAAAGGCTGTTTTCTGCTGCTCCAGAGAAGCGGACACGGAGCAATGGATCCAAACTACAAGAAAGAAGATTCCACCTAAACATTAGGAAGAACTTCCTGACAGTAAGAGCTGTTCGACAGTGGAATTTGCTGCCAAGGAGTGTGGTGGAGTCTCCTTCTTTGGAGGTCTTTAAGCAGAGGCTTGACAACCATATGTCAGGAGTGCTCTGATGGTGTTTCCTGCTTGGCAGGGGGTTGGACTCGATGGCCCTTGTGGTCTCTTCCAACTCTATGATTCTATGATTCTATGATTTAAAGAAACCATTCAACACTACCTTCCCAGGTTGACAAGCTCCATGTACTCCCCATTTCCCTCTCCTGGCTTTTCCCCAACCTTTGAGCTGGCCGAGACGGCGGGGAAGCTATATTGCACAGCTAAAAGTCATTATGCTATCATTCATAACTGTCTAATGGGATACTGCCCATAGGCAACCCACTTCAGATCTATAAAACTATTGCCCCAATTCAGCAAGTAAGGAAGACCCATCTATGGAAGCACTGAGTGTGTGCTGCTGCTGAGGATGTGATCTACATGTGGGCTCATTCATATTGGGATGCACATCTGTCTTGCAATGCTCCTCCACAGGGCCATCTTTAGCATATGCACCGCCAGGGTGCAAAGATCCCACCCAGTGCCCCCAAATTTAGTTTAGCCCCCAAATTAACTTTTATTATGCTTATGTCACTATTATCATTTGATAAATAGTGCTCACGCCTGTGCACCTCCAAAAGGAGTTTTTGTGTGTGTGTGTTTTTGTGTTTAAAACCAGCTTTTCTAAAGAAGACAAAAAACACATTGGGAGTCCATGTAAAGACTCCATGCATGCACTTACAGTTGTAGGGAGGTGTCTGAAAGATGAGATGGGCAGGCATTGTGCACATGTATGGGAGAGCCATCTTGGGCAGCCTTTCCTTGTGGGAGCAACCTTATTTCTAGAGGAGCTAGGAGGGCCCTTGCGAGCATGCATATACGAGTTCTTCTTGGGAAGGTTCCAGAGTCTGTGCGCACTCCCGTCGCTAGATAGGCGCGTTCTCTTTCTGTCTGTCTCTCCCTCTTTCCTGTCACTCCCCCTCCTCCCAGCTTTGGTGAGCGAGACTTTCCAGAGAGCTCTTTTTTTTCTTCTAAATTACTGCTACAAAGCACGCAGTCTTGTTAAAATCTATTTTGGAATGTATTTCTAATTACTCCAAAATGTGTTCCTCGCTTAGCATTCGTTGTAAAATGAAGAAAAAATGCAGCTCGCAGAATTCATAGTGTGTGCTCTAGTCGTGTTTTTGCGGAAATGGAAAACTAATATTGCATGGTGAAACGCATGTGTAGTAGAGTCCTAAGTAGTTAGTCAAAGAAAATGCCGACAATTAGCAAAAATAAGCATTATTTTTTTAACTACAGTGGTGCCCCGCAAGACGAATGCCTCGCAAGACGAAATACTTGCCAGATGAAAGAGTTTTCCGTTTTTTGAGTCGTTCCGCAAGACGAATTTCCCTATGGGCTTGCTTCGCAAGACGAAACGTCTTGCGAGTTCTTGCGAGTTTGTTTCCTTTTTCTTAAAGCCGCTAAGCCGTTAATAGCCGCTAAGCTGCTAATAGCCGTGCTTCGCAAGACAAAAAAACCGCAAGACGAAGAGACTCGCGGAACGGATTAATTTCGTCTTGCGAGGCACCACTGTATTTCTCTAAATGAATTTGAACTGTAAGTGATAAAATTAAACTGCAATTTGCAATATTTCACTTGGGGTCAGCGGCACCTTTGACACGACTGATCTCACACTGCCTGCAAGGTGCCGCTGACCCAGCTGCCGCATAGCAGCTCAATACAGTACACTTAGGCGGCTTCAGCGGTGGGTGCCTGGCGCCCCCCAGAATTTGGCACCCAGGTGCCCTGCACCCCTTGCACCCCTGGGTAAAGACGGCCCTGCTCCTCCAGGCTCCGGTGAACTTGCTGATTGTTCTTTCTATAATGCATCTCCACTCTGGACCACTAGTGGCTGCACATGAACAAAATAAGACAAGAACCCACAAATTATCTTCTCCCTTGGAACACATTAATCCTGCCTACCTTTGAGATAAACTCTGTGACATCCAATAAAACTGAGCTCTCTGAAACTATTATCTTTGGGGGGGCCTACAATTACACCGCAGAGCCATCTTCTTTAGCTCCTTCAAATGAAAAATGCATTAATATAATATGTGGCCAATGAAAGATTTATAACTCTTTTATGTACTTATTTCCATACATCTTTTCAGTTGCATCTAGTGAGTACCCTTATATATGTCTTGCCAGGTAATGGCTTGTAACAAAGACAAGCATTTTTGGGTTTCACCATATAACTTTTTTGGGGTTTTTTTTTTAACAGGGCTGCACAGAGATTTGATAGTGATGTAGGGATTTGTTGCCCAATAAAAAAAGAGCAAGAATAAGGGATGGAGATGGAAAGGAGAAAAATTAGCAACGTTATTCTGTTACTATAGTGGCAATTCTATACACACTTATATGGGAGTAAGTGCAATTGAGCTCAGCTGGTCTTGCTTCGGAGAATTGCACTGTGTGATGATTGTAATATCCTATCGATTCTCCAAAAATAAACTGTATTGGTTAAAGTTTCTCTCTTGCTCATACAACAATCCTTTGACGTCTGCTTGAAATAATATTCATTGTAGTCATTTAAAATGAATTATTTGTTTGCAGAGTTAATGCGATACTGAATCTTACCATAAGTTCATTGATCTTTATCATCTGGAATATCCATTTCCCTCATATTGCACATTTATTTAGTACTGGGATTTCTAATCTGCTCTTTGCTACAGGGCCCAAGGACAGGGTTAATTTAAAAGAACAATTCAGTATAATATGAAGTAAAGCATTCATTAGAAACCCCTAATTCAAGCATTCTAATAATCATACAGTACAACACTGCTGGATGAATCCCTAGCCGGAATTAAGATTGCTGGAAGAAATATCAACAACCTCAGATATGCAGATGACACAACCTTGATGGCAGAAAGTGAGGAGGAATTAAAGAACCTTTTATTGAAGGTGAAAGAGGAGAGCGTAAAATATGGTCTGAAGCTCAACATCAAAAAAACGAAGATCATGGCCACTGGTCCCATCACCTCCTGGCAAATAGAAGGGGAAGAAATGGAGGCAGTGAGAGATTTCACTTTCTTGGGCTCCATGATCACTGCAGATGGTGACAGCAGCCACGAAATTAAGAGACGCCTGCTTCTTGGGAGGAAAGCAATGACAAACCTAGACAGCATCTTAAAAAGTAGAGACATCACCTTGCCAACAAAGGTCCGTATAGTTAAAGCTATGGTTTTCCCAGTAGTGAGAGCTGGACCATAAAGAAGGCTGATCGCCGAAGAATTGATGCTTTTGAATTATGGTGCTGGAGGAGACTCTTGAGAGTCCCATGGACTGCAAGAAGATCAAACCTATCCATTCTGAAGGAAATCAGCCCTGAGTGCTCACTGGAAGGACAGATCGTGAAGCTGAGGCTCCAATACTTTGGCCACCTCATGAGAAGAGAAGACTCCCTGGAAAAGACCCTGATGTTGGGAAAGATGGAGGGCACAAGGAGAAGGGGACGACAGAGGACAAGATGGTTGGATAGTGTCTTCGAAGCTACCAGCATGAGTTTGACCAAATTGCGGGAGGCAGTGGAAGACAGAAGTGCCTGGCGTGCTCTGGTCCATGGGGTCACGAAGAGTCGGACACGACTAAACGACTAAACAACAACAACACTGCAGAAAGTTAAAATGGCTCAGTAATCAATCTCCATCAAAAAATATGCAGACGTCCCCACCCACAGATGGGATTTAGGCATACTATTTTGTATAAGTTAACTTATAAATTGTTTAGTTACTTTATCATCTCATTCTTTCCGAATTCTGTTTGGATTCATTGTCAAAGACAGCAAGTCAAACAACATTTCAGAGTGTTATGGTGTTGTGAAGAGTCACTGTATAGGAGCCACCTGGCTGAATGAGAAGTTAGACAGAAGATGATTGGCAAGATCTAGTGTTTCATTAGGTCTGAGAATGACTGTGGTTGCGATTTGGCATTAAGTGGTTAATATCAGCTCTAGCATCTTCCTGGATCCATTACTGTGCTGTATTTTTGCAGTGGCCAAGAGCACTTTTGGCAATCTACTAAGAAGTGTGCCTCCCTTCAGTCTGCTGTGGGCCTAACAACTATACCTCATGTCTTTGTTGTCTCACATATAGACCACTGAAATATATTTTGGGTGGGACTGTCCCTAAATACTTCCTTGGTGCAGAACATGGTGACCCACTGCTTAACAGGAGCATGGAACCATCTAAGTACAATGATCTAGCATCTGGTACACACTGGTTTTCTTTCTCAGCTCTTCTGGGTGGGGTGAAGGATATGTACACTGATAACCAGTGGGAGAGATTGCCTCAATATTTCTGGCAGCTGTAGACTGACATTTTTCAAAATGGACTATTTTTAACCAAGTAACATTTCCATCACAATAGAGAGTAAAGAACTGGATGGGGAAAGGAGAGGGGGGAGCATATTTGGTTTTAGGTACCCCTGGCTATAGGGCGATATATAAATGAATTCAATAAATAATAATAATACCCATCAAACTGGCAAACTTAAAACAAACAGCAACACAGATATAAAGTGATATCTGATTAATCTTAACTAAACCTCCCCAAATTACTAATGTTTGCACTAACAAGAGCATTTCAACAGGCCAGATATTGCTACCTGATTAAAAAGAGAAGAGTAATGCACATGATTTTAGTGTCCAAAGCTGAATGTTTAGTTTATATAGTTAATTTAGTCACTTCAGCAGTTCAGTCAGGAAGAAAGCTCCAGAGGGATAATTTATCATTATTTGTCAGCTCCCCAGAGGCAAATTCCTTTGAAGGGCAAAATGTGAGCAGGAGGGCAGGAATCAAACACTGTCCAATTTTTGATGCAATATTTTTGGTCTAATTTGCAGCTGTTATGATTAGGGCATTTTCTACTGCTAATACTCCCAGCAATCTTGCAAAATCTATAAATGGCAAACATCAATCATTAATTTGGCACCACCTAAGAAAGACATCAATATGGTTCTTTTCCATTTTTAAAATGTCCTGCTGGATATGTGTGTCTGTGAAGGGAAGAAAAAGAGTATTCTTCTTCTTTTTCAAAGCAAGCAATGAAAAAGAGTCATCACTTTTAATGCATCAAGCTACTCTTTGAAAAATTCTTCCATGAACATAATGGGAAGGCTGAATGGAGCATAAGCCACTCTGGTATTATTATAAATTTGATGCCACTGAGTTACACAGAGGTGCTGACAATATGGACTTAAATTCGAAGCCAACAACAATCAGAGTACAGATTTCCAATAATGCCAGTGGCCTTTTGATAGGGCTTAGCAAATTAAAACTTACTTAAAGACAATTTCCATGCACTGGGACTAAGCAGTCATCACATCAATGCAGTCTATCATCTCAGACTAGTCCCTTGCCTATTTTAATCAGAAACCAACCCCATTATGGTATCACCGAAAGCAGAAATATAATGGGTTTTTTAAAACCATTTTCTCCATGAATCCCATTAACATTTGCACACACTTATGCTTTATTTTTGCTCCCTTTATTCACACCAGCTAGTACCTTACTTCATGAGCAATTTAGTGAATGCATAGGGAAAGAGAACAAGGCATTTGGGCTTTGAAATGCTAATAACAATACATTCAGAATGTCAAACCCCCCAAACCTTTTCATCTTCTTGAACATCTGCTCTGACCCTTCCACCAAACCCGCTGGACTCAATACTTTTCATTGGGCATGAAGCTCAGCTATAGATGTTCATTATATTGCCTAATATTCTTACGTGTGTGAAATGCCTTCAAGATTTGGGACAAACAGGTTGTCCACCAACAAGCCAATGAGTATAAAAATGGTATCTGCATTTTGTTGTGTGGATACCTGACGAAATTGGATTGTTTGGTCCAACCCCAAGATCTCCCCTTCCCTTGCAAGCTTTCAGTGCATGATAGGATTTATATTACAATGTACAAAGTTACTTAACAAATTCAGCAACCATTATCTTTGCCCATTAAAGATATGGGCTGGGGCTGATGAGGGCCAGAGTCCAACATTAGGAGGGTTACAGGCTTCATATCAGTGCACCAAGAATTGAGCAAGACTAGTGCATGGAGGAAATATGAAACTGCTGAAGAAAGATATTTGTTATAGGCAGTGTGACCAATTATATTAGTGCCCACCTGATGACCTTGTGGATAAACATGGTTTTACAGAAATCATGTAAAAAAAGAGAGAAATAACTCAATTTACAAGCTCTACACATCACTGCCAGTCATTATTTGAATTGATTCTTTTACACAGTGTATGAGGAAAGCTAACAAGCCCTCCCTTGGAAGAATTTGCCATGCAGAGGGATGTAATATTATCATATTTTTGCACACTTGAACTGGATGTTCATACTACTACTGCTTTGTTTGATAAGAGTAAATCTGAAATGTTATGTGCTTGGTTATCTCTGTTATGTGACAATTAAATGTGATCACAGAAGAAGTGATACAAATGGGTTGCAAAGAACCAGTCTCATAATAATAATAATAATAATAATAATAATAATAATAATAATATATGGTAAAGTATGAAGATATGTAGCCTGAATATGATATGATATGGCCATTGCATGAAGAAAATTGCCACTGCATGCAATGCATTCACCACTGCTGATAATAATAATAATAATAATAATAATAATAATAATAATAATAATTTATTGTTTATACCCCGCCCATCTGGCTGGGTTTCCCCAGCTACTCTGGGTGGCTTCCAATAGAATATTAAAATACAATAACCTATTAAACATTAAAAGCTTCCCTAAACAGGGCTGCCTTCAGATGTCTTCTAAAAGTCTAGTAGTTGTTTTTCTCTTTGACATCTGGTGGGAGAGCGTTCCACAGGGTGGGTGCCACTACCGAGAAGGCCCTCTGCCTGGTTCCCTGTAACTTGGCTTCTTGCAGCGAGGGAACCACCAGAAGGCCCTCAGCGCTAGACCTCAGTGTCCAGGCAGAATGATGGGGGTGGAGACACTCCTTCAGGTATACTGGACTGAGGCTGTTTAGAGCTTTAAAGGTCAGCACCAACACTTTGAATTGTGCTCGGAAATGTACTGGGAGCCAGTGTAGGTCTTTCAAGACCGGTGTTTTATGGTCTCGGCAGCCGCTCCCAGTCACCAGGTTGGCTGCAGCATTCTGGATTAGTTGCTGTTTCCGGGTCACCTTCAAAGGTCGCCCCACATAGAACGCATTGCAGTAGTCCAAGCAAGAGATAACTAGAGCATGCACCACTCAGACGAGACAGTCTGCAGGCAGGCAGGCAGGGTCTCAGCCTGCGTACCAGATGGAGTTGGTAGACAGCTGCCCTGGACACAGAATTGACCTGTGCCTCCATGGACAGCTGTGAGTCCAAAATGACTCCCAGGCTGTGCACCTGGTCCTTCAGGGGCACAGTTACCCCATTCAGGACCAGGGAGTCCTCCGCCCCTGCCCGCCCCCTGTCCCCCAAAAACAGTACTTCTGTCTTGTCAGGATTCAACCTCAATCTGTTAGCCACCGTCCATCCTCCAACTGCCTCCAGACACTCAGCTTTAGTCAGAAAATGTCCCGCGCTACTGGCTGCTGCTTACCCTATTTTTCTGTATATAACACGCCCCTGTGTATAAGACGCCCCCTATTTTTCGGGACTCAAAATTAAGAAAATGGGGGGGGGGAGAGAATGCCAAGACTTGTTGAGCTTTGGGGGGGGATTCGACTGCCGAATCACCGCCGATAGCCACAAATTGACCAACCTCCCCGTTGCCACTACGGCAGCCAATTACCTAGCCTTATACATGGAAAAATACAGTGTATATATTTGCAGTGCATCACTAGGTGGCAAGGTGGATGATCCTAGAAAAATGTGAATGGGGAACTCTAGAATGGAGGAGTCCTGCGCCAGACTCATTACTGAACATGATCCTCTACACCATGAAAATTAGTGTCAATGAACCATACAGTATCAGGTGCCTTTGATGAATGGGGTGTAGTATATGGTACTTTGCAAGAGCTGCTGTAAAAGAAAAAACAACAACCCTGTATAAATACTTTACTGACTGATAGTGACTATGGAGAGCAGCATAATTTAATTTACAAATGCAATGTAGTTTAGAAGTGTGATATAATGTTAGAAGTTTTAAAATTGCGTTGAAATAACATATTGTATTTCTCATTAACATTATATATACAAAGGTCTCTATTTTTAATACTTCCTACAGAGATGTATATTTTTTATCGTATTGTACTTCATTGTGTCCTAAGGCAGGAAAAAACACAATGATTTCTATACAAATTACCGTAGTTCCATTTATTAAGCGTCTGGACACGGAGTTTTATTTTGAAATGTAGTTAAAAATGCAAGCAAATAAGAAAGACGAACACCACACAACAATCCAATAAGATCACTAATTAACATCTTTAAAAAGTTATATCTACTGTAGCACCCATTACCTTCATAGAAATGTTACATCTATTTAACAAACCCACAAGCAAAGATTTCTTTCCAAGCCTGTGCCTGCGTTCTTGCTGGTTATCTTCGCTCAGACAAAATCTATGCAATTACTTGGAGAAGAATTACTTTGGTGGGAGAGAGAAGCAACCTTTAAAGGTCTGTACAACCCAATAATTAAAAGCCCCGTGATGAAAAACTGAGCATCGGAAGAGGCAAGCTAGGAAAAAGGACTATATTTCTTCTGGGATGAATTTACTAGACTACGAATGGCCTTGTAAAGAGTAAATTAGATAAATCACCAGGAAACATACAATAATAGGCACCCACTATACTTGTCAGAGGAGATATGTTAAAGGGTCATTAGCTTTTTATTAGCAGAGGAAGCAAGGAAATACTTTAACTTTTTTTTTTAGTTCATAAAATTGAATTGTTATCGGGCAGAGCAATCCTATATCCTCGTTATACTAGGGGCAGATATACATCACTGCTACACTAGCAGAATGCCCACTTTAACCTATGCATACTTAGTCTTGGGGGGGAAAGCAGCATAAAAACAGCACACAAACCCCCGGCGTTCTTCAAAACAGCCAAATCCCAAATCTGGCCCTGTGCCAGATCCTTTACTTTGCTCTCTAGATGTTACAGTTCTGAATGAAGAAGAAGAGTTTGGATTTGATATCCCGCCTTTCACTCCCCTTCAGGAGTCTCAAAGCGGCTAACAATCTCCTTTCCCTTCCTCCCCCACAACAAACACTCTGTGAGGTGAGTGGGGCTGAGAGACTTCAAAGAAGTGTGACTGGCCCAAGGTCACCCAGCAGCTGCATGTGGAGGAGCGGAGACGCGAACCCGGTTCCCCAGATTACGTGACTACCGCTCTTAACCACTACACCACACTGGAGGGAAAGGCTTCTTGACCTTAGTGTACACACATGTACATAGTGCTAAACAAGTGTGTTCCTATGTTAAATATAGGGACTAGGTCCATGTATTACTCAAAGGTAATCTCCCCTGCAAATGTTCTCCTGAAATGCCACCTTTTGTAGCCAGAGCCAGGCTGTGCTGCATTTGTCTGCAAGAATGTGGAGCTGGATGAGTCAATGGTCTGGACTCATTATAAGATCACTTCTTCCTCCTGCAGACTGAAAAGGCAGACTGTAAGGAAAGGGACATGAAAAGAAGAATAAAAATGAAAAAGGAAGAAGCTTGATGTTCTGTGGTGCATTCATTGCTAACATGATCAATAGACAAGTAAGCAACAGCAATGTTTAGGAGTACCAGTGACAAAGGTATAGTAAATCGGAGTGTAATAGTTTCATATTTTGATGACACATCCCCATATCTTTTCCAGGATTTCTGTTTGGTACTGCTATTTTCTCCATTGATGCAGAAGGCAGAAAGATGACTCTATGTGTTGGTGCATGAGGGTAAAGTTGCAGTCTTCTAATCTCGCAAAATAATGCTTTTAGCTCTCAGGGAACAGCTACAGCCCATCCATTACTTTAAAGTGATCAAACCAGTTCATTCCATATCCCTGGAATACACCAACTCTGTGAGACAAAAGTAGGCTGAACATCAACATGCAGCCTAAAGTGGGGTGAGAGTTGCTTGAACACACATTTGCTGAGTTTTTGGAAGACAGAGAAAAGGTGTCCTTTAGAGATATGTTTGTTTCCCCCGTAGAGTGGCACCTGTTGCTCTTGTTTTAAAAATTCAGGCACCCAGTGTAGACAGGAACAGGGAATGTGTGGAAAGATAATGCCAACTGCTCAAAGTTGTGCATTTAAACAGAAAGGACAGTCACCTTGCCGCTTCCAAGAAGTCATGATTTATATGGACGGCACATAATTCATTTACGAAATTCACTAACCAAGAAATTCGGCAGTGGCCCCTAGCTTAGAAGGCTTTAAAAAGCATTAGGTAGTATTAAACTGCAATAGCAGTCCATAGTATGAGAATATAATGGCTAAAGAGACCTTCTGCCTTGAGAAGCAGTATATCTGTGAGCATGAGGGAGACAAGAGACTAAGGGTATCATTGTCATGCCCTGCATTGAGCCAACTAGAGGCACCTCACAGGAAACAGTATGCTAGATTTTAGTCTGAACCAACAAGCAACCATATGTTCTTACAGCAAATAAGATCCTTAGGGGAAAAGAGGGGGGAAAATGAAGAGGAAAAAGATGGCCTGCAGAGTATTGTTATTTTTTAAGACAAGAGGCTTAACATCTTTCCAAGCTCCCCTTAGTTCAGGCACTATAGATATTAAAAATGACTTCAACTATGTTCACCCATAAGAACTAATATATACAACTCATTAGGCAGATTCCTCTGTTTTGCTGTTGATAATTAGATTTAGAGTGTGTGCCCCCATTATAATTGATTATTGATCACTTTGCCAAGAACTTCATAATTTCTGGGACAAAGAATTCATTTAAATGATGCCAGCTATGATAAACGGAGTTTTAATTACATACAGTATTACAGATCTTCTTAGACTTTATCAATATTGAGCCTGCATCCCTGCCCCTTCCTCTGACCCCTGCCAATGGCAATTTTATTTTAAGTGCTCAGTGAACAGACATCGGGTTTGCTCTCAGTAACCTCTTTCACTTGGCCCTTGTTTCCTAGAATAACCATTTCATCAAATATGCTACACATTCCTCACTTTACTAAAATAGGCTGCCAGCCCCGTCAGCTGCTGGGGCCAACAGGTGCTGTGCAAAATTGACAAGAGGTTTTCTTTTTCTTGCATGCCACTATATGTTCCATGCAAATCTTTGCTTCTTTGAAGTTTTCCGTTGGGAATTAAATTGGCATCAGAGCCCCAAGAGCAGGGACAGGGAATTGGATCCGGCCACTGGACCATGTCCAAAATTGACCTATATCCTCAATGACCCAGTTTGACAGGTGAGCTAGACCTCCCAACTATCAATCACCTGAGTGATCATCACTCTAAGTATGCTGCCAATTCTTCCTTTTGGGCTTGAATTCATCACCTTTTGAATTTATCACATTTTTCTCTTGCTGGGCAGGGTGACAGAAAGACATGTCAAATTCAAGAAGTGCTGAGACTGAAGCTGCAGCTGGACAGGAAGGATTCTTCCTTTAGAATTTGGTGCCACAGGTTCACTAGTCCAGCGCCTAGTGTCATATGACATCAGGTAATGTGCAAGTGGTGCAGGCCAGGCTTCCCTCCAAAAAAATCACCTCATGGGCCAAATGAGGAGGCCTAGAGGCAAGAGGGTTGACACAAACATAATCTGAGAATGCCATCCTCTCACCATATCCTAACTCCTGCAGTTCTACTTGTTTCAATTTTAGGCAAAACAATTCTAAGGGCAGACACTTAAGCTGTCATAAACTGCACTTCTTTCAAACTCCGTTCAGAACTGGAGTACCACCATCTGAGTTAGCCAAAGCCTGGCAGAGGGAAATTGCGTCTTTAAAACAGAGTTTGACTTTTCTGCTGGTGTAAATTCTGCTGGGTTGCCAGGTTACGACTTGAGTGGAGTTAGGATTTGGTGGCATATGTCCGTCCCCCCTGCCGCCGCCCAGTTCCACCCCTGACAATCCTCCAGAAAGCCCATTTTTCAGGGCTAATGCCATCATAAGCTTCATTGGTCTCAGCTCGCTGGCTGAGTCAGAATGAGGGATTTATGCAGGCATATCTCCAGATGAGCTAGGCTGTGGAGTGGACAGTGGCATAGCCCTGCTGCCTCAAGAAGCAGCTGCCTCATCTGGATATCCCATTGTAGTTCTTGGGTTTGGATTATGGAACATCTTCTCCAGGCAGATTTGTTTTTCAAAGAACGTTCTTCCTTTGTCCAAGCTTTATTTTTATTGATATTTTTCTTATGAATGATTTATCATTTACTACCTGTAACTACCTTGTATCTGTTTTGTGGTTTTTATTGCAAAGGATAGTGGTTTTTTATTGTTTACTGAAAGCTTCCTTCAGTGGTGGAAATGTGGCTTATAAAGCTTGTAAGTCAGGTTGCAAATCCTATGTACCCACAGATCTGTGAGTATGGGGCTGACTTCTGAGTAGACATGCATAAGATTGCATTGCAAAGTAAGTAAATGGATACAGACCTTTAGCACTACATACCAAGGGATCCCAAGAAAGTTCCATTACAATATGCCTCAAGTACCTTTGTGATTAATTTTATCCTGAGGTCCTGGAGATTTTTTTTTTTTTTGGGGGGGGGGAGTTATATAGAAGAAGATCCCATTGTTTATTCTCTAAACACATCTAGGGATTTCAGAGAATTTCAACAGCATGGAAATGGGAACAGACATTGCCCATGTCTTGAATGGAAATCAATCCAGTGAATAAGATTAATATTCACTGTTGTTGCTGTTTTCAATCCTCAAATGGTACTTAATGACACGTGACTTTTTCCTCTAATTTGCATTGTGTTCCCTTTGCTTTTAAATGGATGGTGTGTGGAATAATGCCATGCCAACATAAATAATTGCATAATTGATTATGTAAAATTTTGTCATAGTGGACAGTGAGATATCTCTCCCCCCTCCCCAAGCTGAGCTGCAGTAGAACAGAAACAGAGCTGGGTATGATGATGAAGAAGAAGAGTTTGGATTTGATATCCCGCTTTGTCACTACCCGAAGGAGTCTCAAAGCGGCTAACATTCTCCTTTCCCTTCCTCCCCCACAACAAACACTCTGTGAGGTGAGTGGGGCTGAGAGACTTCAGAGAAGTGTGACTGGCCCAAGGTCAGCAGCTGCATGTGGAGGTGCGGAGACGCAAACCCGGTTCCCCAGATTACAAGTCTACTGCTCTTAACCACTACACCACACTGGCTCTCCAGTGACGAGTATGGGATGCTTTATTACTTTCCTGTTTATATCCTAATAGTATATTTTACCAAAAAACAAACAAACAAACCTCAGAACAGTTGGAATCTGCTCTTTGCAGTCTCTTATGTTTTATCACACAGTACAGAAGACTTGCTATACTTATAATTAGAAAAAGCACCTATTTTTTCATGGTCCCTGCAATCCTATGGTCCCTGGGAGGAGAAAGCAGGGACCTCAGGGTTTTTGGGTCTCCCTCTCAAGGGCAGAAAGAGCAGTCACACACACCCCCACCTTGTAAAAGGAGACCTGACTTTGAAGGGCCCTCGCACACCACCTCAGAAACCTCCCCAGGACTAGCCTCTTCATTGTTCAAGCTCTGAAGTGGGAAAAGGCTTCAAGGAGGCATGCCAGTGAATGTATCGGTGGGTTGGCGGGGGAAGTCCCCATTGGGCCCTACAAATGGGGGAAAACACAACAACCATGGAGTTGGTGTGTGGATTTCCATCCTATTGGGAACAATGGGAGGGATATTGCTTTGGTTAAAAACAACAACATAGAAGTAAAAGGAGTGCAAGACTTCCACTCCTATATATCATTTCCACCCCACTGGAGTGAGCTGAAAGAGGCAGTTTGATTGCTTTCAGTTTTCTCCTCCATCTCCCCACACCTTTAGGATTTCCACCTAAAGGTGTCATTTCAGGGCAGAGTCAAAATTATTAGCACATTTGGACATTTTTGGCAGGGTTGAGAAGGGCCTCTTTTGCCAATTTTTAATGGACTGCCTATGAAAATATCCACCTACTCATCTGTCTTGTCTTCTTTAGTTATCATGCTGTTCATCTCAATAGGACTGATTTGTCCTTCGTAACATAAATCACCTCACTAAATATTATTAGCTACATATTTTTATGACATGATCCCATTTGCTGGGAAATCTTGTTCACCGGCATTGCGTCTTATTGCTCCTTCTGCGTCACTCTGCTTGCATCGTTTTTTGCCTCTTCCAGGATTAGTCTTTATAATGTCATCCTGCTCAGTATATGATCACCGATTCGTTGCTTCTTCTCCGTGCCAACTCGAATGGGCTGCGTAGAATTGTGAAGTCATTCTGCTGGCTACAAATGCGGGAGGTGGTAAAATTTAAAGCAGTCACTATGTACTTAGTGGTCTTAAAAACAGCAAGAGCAAAACACTGAAATTTAACTACCTAATGAAAAAACTATTAGGATATCCAGTCGCACAAGCTTCTGTTTTCTTCTTGTTAAATTACATGAATGGCTTTGTTAAAAATAGAGCATGAAGAAACAGCGTCCTATATGGCCACTGCTGTGGGGGTTTTATAGGCAAATAGATGGATATTAAAAACAATACCATCTGTAAGGGAGTAGTCAGAAAAAGATGCTATTTCCCTTAATGGATAAATTCATGAATTTCATAAAGATACATAACGAAGGACACAACACCCTGGCCTGCATTATACATTTAAATCAGAATTATACCACTTCTCCCAAAGAATCCTGGGAATGGTAGACTGTTAAGAATGCTGAGAGTCGTAGGGAGACTATACCCTGCAAAGAGCTACAATTCTCAGGGTGCTTTAACTGTAGCTCTGCAAAGGAACCAGGAAGTCAGAAGGCAACATCTTCCTTTCTGCTGAGTCCTACAAAGGAAACATAAAGACTAAAGCTGAAAGCCTGTGCCACCTCTCGGACTGGTTGTAAGTAAGAAGCTAGGCAGTTGGGGGGCTGGCTGAGCTTGGTGGAGCAGTGCCCCACTTCCTCTAATGGACCAGCTTCCACTGGTGCCACCTGAAGCAGGTTGCTTCACCTTTATGCCTGGCAGGGCAGGTCCTGCTCAGCATCCTCTCTTTCTGGCTTTTCTCTTGTGAGCATGAGGTTCCCTGCTCCTCCATAGGGCAATTGAGACGTTGCTATGTCGTAGGCGTGCGGTTCCCATAAAACGTCATGTCATAACATGACAATTAACACACACTTGGAATTGCTAGCTAATTATTCTTCAGATCTTTTGAGGGAGAGCTGACTAATTTCACTAACTGCTTATAGACGACTGCGCCGAGCTATTAGTACTTGATGCAGACGGTGCAAACACCGCTGCTGCTTGGCACAGCCTCAGAATACATTATTGGCGCGGAATCATATCGCACGTACGCTCAGATCACCTGGTGAAAGTTTTCTAAAAGCCAATCATAATAAGATTTGTGCAGCCAAGCCACATGTGGAAAAGGGGGGCCTGTGGATTGCTTAGTCACTGAGCAGAGGAAGCTGAGCAGGTCACTGAGGTGATGTACTCAGCGGCTGTGGAGGATAATGGAATCTGTCACCCTAGGCAGAGGTATTTGCTTCTTAGACAAGCAAAAAACTAGGATGGAAAAGCAATTCACTTGCCCTTCAGGCCTGAGAGAAGAAGCTGCTTAGAGGCACAGAGGGAAGAGGAAATCAATGGAATAGTGGAGTGAATAGCGGAATGAAAGAAATAATAAAAAGAAGAAGAAGGGAGGGAGGGAGAGAAAACAATTCCCTTCTCACTTGTTGATGGTAATCAATGGTGAATGTGAAGTCTGTCGCTTTTTAAAAATTCATTTAGCTGAAGGATTTTTCCTTCCTAGTGATGACATTTCAGAACACTCCTTTATTCAGCTGTGAGTCCAAGTATTTATACAAGCCCTGCAAACTGTCAAGGAACACACATTAACGACAAAGAGAAAGAAATGAAACAATTCAATGAAAGGTTATCAAAGTGTGTTCAAACGCGCAGAACAGTGCAAAAAGGGGAAATATGCCTGTAAAGGAGAAGCTGGTGAATATGAATTCTGACTAGGACATAAGGTCATAAAGACAGTTATGTGGAGTTCGGGTGGGTATTCTTTTTTAAACCATTCACACACACAAAAAACCTACAGGGGGAGGGATTCTGTAAAATTGATTCTGCAAAATTTGCCTTCCCTTTTTAAGCTTTATTAATAGGTCGAATGCAAACTATGGCCTTCCTGGCAACTCACGCCTCCCAATGGAGTGGCTATTTCATATCTCTTTGAAACAGTCTAATTTTTACTGTTTTTTTGATGGTATAGTTCTTCTTTACAATCATCGCTTTGTTTTCAGTCATGGATCCTGTGTTGCCTGTTACGTGTTGTATTGTTTTTGATAAACTAATAAAAACACTTTTTGAGAAAGAAAGAAAGAAAGAAAGAAAGAAAGAGAGAAAGAAAAGAAAAGAAAAATTATCTATAAAAGAGTGAAGGCAATTATGTGTTTTGGTGGAGTTGAAATTCAAGATGTGTGTGGCTACTTACACATCATCTTAAAAGAGAAAATGCATCAACAAAAAAAACAGGAAAAAAGATAACATGAATTAACATATGCTAATTTATAGAGATGCACTTCTAGAGAGAATTACTATAATTTAAATAAAAATATTGTTTCCAGAAGACCAGTGTGCCTGCTAGGGATGGAGGAGAAATTCATTCAGTTCACATTTAAAGATACATCTATCTCATGCACACTTTCTGAAACAAAATAAAAAAATTCCTTCACAAAAGCTCATACCAATAACAAACTTAGCTGGTCTCTAAGGTGCTACTGGAATGGATTTTTTTATTTTGTTTCAACTACGGCAGACCAACACGGCTAGCTACCTGTAACTAACACTTTCTGAAACCATACATGGACCAAAACACAGCCATCCTTCAAAAATCACACTTCTCCACATTTTACAGTACAGTTCTCCAACCAAGTGATCTGTACAAAAATGCACATATAATGGTAAAGTATACACTAAAATGCACAGGTTATTGAAAATAATATACAAAAAGCATAATATTGGGAAATTTTATTTGTAAATAAGTATACATTAAGGAAAACTGCATACAAAAAATGCGTGTATTAGGATATAATGTAAATTAATTTGCATGGGATTAAAAAACAACAACACCCAAAAACCTTGCAAACTGATTTGGAAATGTAGAGAACTTAAGATGTAGTTAGGCATGTATACATGCTACAATGTGGTGAAGTGTATAAAATCCAGTGCTTGAAAAGTTCATTAAAAAAAACTAGTTCAAGTTCATATCCAAAAAAGAACTAGTTCTATTTCATGTTTGCCCAGATGAAATATTTAATTCACAAAAAGTTCATATTTGGCTACACACACACACCATTCAGAATGTTTCAATACACTGTGCTGAAGCATAGGGTCCAAATCTAAATCAGGGCAACATGCAAGTAATAAGATGTCTGACAGACAGAATTACAACAGATGAAGGTTTCCTCGCAGTTGTATTTGCATACTAGAAAAGCAAATTTCTTCAGCAAGAAAGATACAGGAAATGTCTCACATTCCTTCCTACTGGTTGCTTAGCAACAGTGACTAAGCATCCTTAGCAACAGCAGCACTTCCATATCTGCCTAATAAGTCTTAGAATGTTGCCTCCACAGTTTGCTTTCTAACTTTCTTATGTATTGGATTGACTGATTTCTTTATTTTTAATGAAAGTTAAGAGTCTGGGCCTCCTGCTTAGAGGTGGGGGCAGAAGTAATGTGAAGATGAACGAGAAATCATTCAAAGCTCTACCTCAAAGTGAACATAATACACTTTTAGTTCACTTGGTAATTATAGGAACTACTTTCGGGTATACTTCAGAGAGTTTTGAACTAGTTCAGTAAACTTTATTCAACTGAACTAGTTCATTACAAGCAATGGCAACATCTTTGCCTCCACCACACAGACACACTTCAATGTGAACTCTGTACTCTGCATAAAGACAGATGCATAATTGGCCATACAAGTAGACAGCTCAGGCCACACTGTGTAATGAAGGAATGAGTGGAGTTTCTGCTGTTTCTCCACATCCTGTTGCAGAGTGACAGTCAGTGGGATGTATGAACGAGAAAGTCAAGCACCCATCTTCCAGTATTCCCATATTTACACTTGTTTCCTATCGGTTTTGATTGTAAATGGCTTCAGGACTTTCTTAGTGGGAAGAGATATACAAATCTAACAAATCTAAACCTACAACTTTCTAAAAACAGTTTGGGCCCAACACATTGTCAAGCCATCCTTCTTCTTGTTATCAAATCCGAGAGCAGATCTGTGATTTCCACATGCCAATCAAAATATAGCAAGTGGTATATATTCTGCATTCTTTAGAAATTGAGATATTTCCAGCTGGGAAGTCCCTGTATGAACACTGACTGATAAGGTTCATGGGATTTATTTCTTTAAAATGCCAGTGATTATATATTTTCAACAGTTCATTCCTGACATCAGCCACTGAGATAGGGTAGAAATTCCAAAAACAATCACAGGTAGCCAAAATGATTAATGTGAAAAAGCCTCTTTAACACACTCACACACCCTCACTCTCACACACCGTATATTCGGTAAACAATAAAACAGTCCAAAAATAAACATGTAAAGAGTATTTGTCATTTCCAATTGTCCATATAACATTCAGAGAGCAAGTCTAGACACTTAGCACCACCAGAATCATGTTATTCATTAATCTCTAGGGCCCTCTTCAAAATGAATAATGAGCTAAAATACCATTCTAGTCACTAAAGGCAGACACTTGTTAATTCAAGCAGATTTCAAAAGGGAGGGAAGGAGGAATATCTGAGAAGGACATAGGTCCTTTATGTCTGATCCAGCTCTGGTCAAATTGGCTACTAGCTATGGCCAAACCCCAGCCATACTAGGATGCTGTCATGGCTCAAAGGGGCAGTATCAATAATATCTGGCCAGAGGTTGCAGTGGTCAGTAGTTCTCTGTTACTTGAGGTGGAGTGGGGGGAACTATTATGACTTCTCTGGGCATTTACAAACACTTTGGCCCTGCAGCTCTGGGCCAAGAGCTGTAGAAAATACTCCTCCCAGTCACAGCCTTCGTGGCAGGCGCATGACAGCAGGCACCTTAGTGCCTTAGTGTTTGGATCCCTGGTATGACTGCCATCTCTTGTGGCTTGAGCAGTTGGAGTACATCACTGGCCTGGTTCACAATTATCTCAGTCCAAAAATCAATAACCCCCATCTGCACGTCAAGAATGTAACTAAAGCTTAAGTCTCAGTTTCTTGATCCAGGTGTAACAGGAAACTGTGGTTAACCAACACCAGAAATATTCAATTAAAAGTGCAAGAGAAAAAAGACAGAGGGTGAGGGGAGGGAACACAGAGGCACATTCTTAGTACTCTGTATGTTAGAA
Source organism: Podarcis muralis (assembly GCF_964188315.1). NCBI lineage: Eukaryota > Metazoa > Chordata > Lepidosauria > Squamata > Lacertidae > Podarcis > Podarcis muralis. The sequence goes on along the minus strand of NC_135656.1, from coordinate 91,495,020 downwards.
TGATATTATCTAGGCCATTGCAGACCAGACACAAGGCTTTGTTTTTGAAAACCCTTTTTCCTACAGTGTACAACTCGGCTTACTTACACGAACCCTCTGAAGCTATTGCTTCGCAAATACCATGCTGTAGTGTGCTCGATTTTGGCCCCTTGGTCTCTTCCAATTTTGTGATCCTGTGATCATATATTAAATCATAGAGGAGACTCAGAGCGGGGGGAAATTAACTCAATCTGCCAGATTTCTGCTCTCATAAATTATGGTATGAGCATTTCTTACCCATTAAAATTGGGCTGTTATTTAAAAATGAGGCCAAGCCTGATGAAAAATGAGATCCCATTTCTATTCTTTTCAAGTCTGCAAGATTGAACTCAATAAACATAAAAGAAATCAATCATCACGCTTCATTATTATTATTATTTCTTTAAAAAAAATATTTTCCCCTTCAAAAGAGATGTATGCAATAAGACACGGGGGTATTATTATTACTGCATAGAAATATTCTAAAATAATATCCACAGCAAAAAGAAACCAAAATGCAGAGAAAAATGCTGGGGAAAGGAGATAGCACAAGTGTGTGTGTGTGTGTGTGTGTGTGTGTGTGTATGACTTACAGCTTTGAAAATGGTGTCCCAATGCATTATGGTGCCCTGTTAAGGGAGCAGCTCATGAGGTCAACTTTAAGCTTGTCCCTTTTTGTGGACAATGGGGTCCTTTGGCAGCTGCTGAGCCATTCAAGAATTATGGCACTCCTAGTGCACCGTGATGAGTTTCCCAAGCTACTAGTGCAGAGCTGCTTTATTTACAGCATTTATATCTGAGGGCAAAGGAAGGAGGGCGAAAGCTGCCTCTGACATCTCTCCTAGACAAAGGGTGTATAGATATACAACAAGCTTAAATCAGTTGAATTGTTGTCCCATTACTCCAGGAACCAAAGGAAATGTGATTTCTGCCGGAGAGGGTGGCCTACATATGGATAATAATAACAATAATAATAATAATAATACCTTTATTGTCAATGTACAACCTGTGTACAATGAAATTAACCAAGCCTCACTGCCTCCCACAAACACTCAATCTCATTGCACTCTGTGTGCTAGTATTCTTCGATCAGGGACTGGAAAACTCCTTTTCCAGGTCTGTAATAGACTTTTTTGATGAGCAGCGAACTCAGACAGGTGTGGGGAACCGCTGTACCTCAGGCCAGAGCTGTGGCATCTTCTGGGCCACATTCCCCTTCCTCATCCACATCACCCAGGTAAGCTCCCTGCCTGATGCATTTCCATGCTACGAAAGGAGAAAGAGACTCCCTTTCTTCCAAGCCCGGCATAACAGCACAGTGAGCTGCTAGAGAAGGAATGGGGAAGGGCCATGGCTCAGTGGTGGATCATATGCTTTGCATGCAGAAGGTATCAGGTTTAACCCCCAGCATCTCCAAGGAGGGGCAGGAAAGGCTCCTTGTCCAAACCCCCGAGAGCTGCAGCCAGTCAGTGCCAACAGGAATGAGCCAGGTGGGCCAATGGTCTGACTTGATATAAGGTCACGCTCTACATTACATATTCCAGGAGGGAAAGAACATTCTGCTCCTCCTTTAGCAACCCACCATGTTGCCATGGGGAAATTGAGAAGCATGTTTCTCCCTGCTAAGCATGGATACTAAGTAAACCACAGAAGGAAGGAAAGAGCAATCTGTCCTTCCCTTGGCAGAATGCTGCATTCCCATGCTGGGTGAGTAAGAAGAGGTTTTCACCATCTATCTACAACATAAATCAGAAGTAACAACAACCAATTAAGCTAATTGTAATAATCCTTACCAGGCCCAAAGGTTGCCCCAAGTGCATATTGATATATCAAGACCAACTCTGAAGCAAAGCTGTGAGCTGTCCATCAGGTTGGAACATATATCTACCATTGAATGGCTTTTGAGACAGCAGGGAGAATTATATTTCCCCCAAATCAGTGCTGATTCATAATCCTTATTTTGGGAAACGACAATGCTCCCTTTTGTCTCAATAAGTCAAGTTATGGTACATATATGGATGAGAAGCTATTTTTAAATGCCCCCAGAGACAGAAGTGAGAACTGCCCTCTGTAATGAATGGAGAAATCCAAGATTTTAATGTGGTGGGGACAGGCACAGGTGTGTTCACCCTAATAAAAAAGCATGATGACTTCATAAAATTTAATTACCCATACTCAGTCACCTGGCCTTCAACTCCAATTTATCTACTCCCAACTAAAGCTAGGTTTACCCATAAAAAAATCCACAGCTGTGGAATACTGTATACTGTATACTGTAATTTTGTGTTTTGAATTGACCTGAGACCTACGGGTATAGGGAATTATACGAATAATAATAATAATAATAATAATAATAATAATAATAATAATAATAAATGGTCAATCAGGGATGGCCAAAGAGATTTTGTTGCCTGAAGCAAAGGACAATCCACATACTGTACAGAAGCTGACCAAAACTTATTTCAGCACTGGAGGTAGAGCAAATTCTCCATCACACCTGAGCATAGCAGATTATTTTAGGGGATGCAGGGCAAGTTGTGGGGCACATATGACCCTGTCCACTCCAACACCTCGCTGCCATTTCGTGCCACCTCCGCCGGCACATCCACTGCCTTAGGGAGCCGCCACCTTCTGCCTAATGACAGGGCTGGCTTTGCCAGCAGCCAGGCAGGAATCTGCTAAAATGTTCCTCTTTCCAGGATTCATTTATTTTTTAACAAAATGAGAAATTCGTTTCCTTTGTATAATTCCCTCAGGGCCTTTTTTTGCTTTGAATGGCACGGCATAACTGCAACAAAACATTGCAGACAACGATCAAAATGTATACTCTCTGCTTCACTGCAATCTGTGTTACACATGATTGCGGGCTGCTGGCATTGTGTTGCCTAGGAACCCATAGCAACACAATTTGTCTTTGTTTTGCACATTCAGCGGTGATGCTTCATTATCTTCCTGGCCGACCTGGTCATAACTACAGCCCAGAGCAAGGTTTTTTCCTTTACAGAATGAGATCAACTGTGGTGGAAGCTACTGGTTTAATGAGAACACCTCTCCCCATACTGAGCTATCCTATCTTTCAGAATCATAAACTGAGGCTTTGATGAAAAGTCCCCTTACCTGAGAAGTAAGTGTGGCCTTCCCACAGCAGCCCTGTTCTGTGGAATGCCCTGTTTTAAATCGGGTTTTCCCTGCCCCGCTAAGCTGCATGGGGGTTGGGGGGGGGAATGATCTCTCTTCCAGCTCTAGTATGGGAGTCAGTAGATTAGCCTCTCCTTCCTTCCTTCCTTCCTTCCTTCCTTCCTTCCTTCCTTCCTTCCTTCCTTCCTGCCTGCCTGCCTGCCTGCCTGCTTCCTTCTCAGTAAGAATTCCCCATCCAGTACCCGTAATAATTTAAAGAAAAATAAGATACATAGCTCCATGTTATATATTAAGCCAGGAGTGGGGAAGTGGAACTGGCCTGCGGGTGGATCCTGATCTCTCCCACTCATTCCCATGGGACCAATTGATGGGGCCACCAATCTGTCAATCACTGGATGCCATAATGAATCAAACTGTGCAAGCAAAGGTATGGCGCTTTGCAAGCCCCAGGATTCAGCTGATCATCTGGGCACAGTGCTTATTGCCATATTTCAAACAGAGAAAATTCGGACAGTTGTTGAGCTTTTTTGGCAAAGTTGCCTATTATTATTATTATTATTATTATTATTATTATTATTATTATTTGCAAAATTGCAAAAGATGCTGGTTTTGAGCAATTTTTGCAGAAAATTGGCAAAAACAACACTGCCGACATTGGCTGCCACCTGGGCACTGTTGCGGACTGCAATATTCCAGATATGTCCAGGAAATTCCGGGTGTATGGCAACCCTACAATCCTCAGTGATCAGCTGCTAGTCAACGCTTGCAAAGCACTGGGCACGGGGCTTTGTGGATGCTGTCAATCAGCTGGGCAGCCATGGTTGCTAATTTCCTTTTGGCCCATCTTTATCTTTACCTGGCCTCTCCTGACATGTATTGTGAAGAGCATGTGGGTGAGGCTCGGCCAAAGCAACCTTGTAGGCCAAATGGGGAGGAGCTACAAGCCAGCCATTCCCCAACCCACATTTAGTAAACATCAAGTTTGGCTCTGAACTGCAGTCTCCAGCAATTTCCAGCGGCAAATTGTTTATTTTATTTTATTTCCTCAAAAGGTTTTATTGAACATCAGGAACAAGAAAAAACAAAATTATTTATTTTTATTTAACAGGATTTATATATGGCTTAATCATCAAAACATCTAATCATCAAAACATCTTCAGGACCTTCAATGGTTCTCTTAATGATCTGAACCCTGCAATCCATTGCATAGCTACTCAAAAATAAACCCCAACATCAGTTCAAGGGAGCCTGCTTCCAAGGAAATATGTATGAGATGGCAGCCTAAAGCTGCTTTATGCAAACAGTGACATATTTCCATTGCTAATTTCAATGAAAATGTGTTGTTTTGTACTCTTAATTCTTGTTAGCACTGTGTACAAATTAGCTTGATAACGATGTTTTATGAGATTTAGCTTGTAAGCCACTTTGGGTTGTTTTAGTTAAAGAAATGCAGAATGTAATCAATCAATCACACTGGAATCTGATTATATTAGCTACTAATCAGCTACTAACCGCAGTACTATAGCAAGAAGCTCTTAAAATCAGGGATGTCCATTCTATTAGGCAAAGTGAAGGCAGCTGCCTTAGGCAGCAAATCTGAGGCACCATTAGACAAAAGTAAGATGCCAGCCATGTGCAGTGTAATCCTATAATGAGCATCTACTAGTTGTTGATTGGGTGGGTCCAGGCAGTGATCAATGCTTCACTGCAGGAGGGGAACGTACCATCTGCCTTGAAAGAGCTGTTGGTGCATGCCCCCCCCTTAAGAAGACCCCCTTGGACACAGAAGTGCTAAATAATTATCGTCCAGTGGCAAATTTCTCCTTTGGGGACAAGGTGCTTGAGCAGGTGGGGAGATACTAGATAGATGATGATAGATAGATAGAAGATGATAGATGATAGATGATAGATAGATAGATAGATAGATAGATAGATAGATAGATAGATTAGATAGATAGATGATAGAGTATTCCAAGCAGGCAGCAATATCATGAAATTTACCCAGGAAAGAGCTGTCTAGAATTTAGTAGAAGAGCAAAACAGTAGCAAACATCAATGAGCTTAGGATGTCTGTGGTTTGGATGGGGGGGCTTTATAAAACGTTAGCACTTCTGGGAAGATTTCAGAATACAGAACATTTTTTTTATCCCTCTATGGTGACTCTTTAACTTGATGCCGAACGCTAGGAGCTGCCAAGCTATTCCTTGCTCCCCATATAACTTTTAATTGGTGCTTGCACCTGTGTTCTTGTGTGACCTAACTGTGACTTGAAGAGACAAATCCTGGCAAAGATAAAGTAGCTCTCTATTTTCCAGCACAATCCTATTTTTCACTCCCTTCTAGTTTGGCTAAGCACTGTATTCATTTCTGGCTGGAATAGCCTCAAACAGAAGATCCTTCCCTGTTGAACTATAGTGTTACTTACAAGATGGGGGTGGGGTGGGGGGAGAACACCCAACATCTATCTCTGCTTAAAGTTGTTTTCTCCTCCATCAGAGACAACTTGCTCTAGCACAACGGCCATATTATTATGCTTTAAACACATTGATCCATTTCATGAGGTTTTCATAGAACAGGAACGAAAGCATCAATTTCTCATGATATTGTTTTAGCTCTCTAATTACTTTGTGACTTACAGCTCCTGCAAATGAGGGAACAGTAAACAGCAAATTTCGGTCTTTTAATTAGCTGGCAGACAGCACACATTGTCGTAATTTTGGGGCACAGGCTTCTTTGATGAAATGCGCTCTGATTGTTTGAATGTGATCACTATCAAAATGAATACAGCTTCATTTTACATAACATGTTCAGAATGTGAAGAGGAAAAGAGAGAAATAAGGGGGGGGGGAGAGAATGGGACAAAACCAAAATATGAACCATTTCCTTCCTTTTAGTTCTGGACATTGATTCCAAAATGTGGGATAAAAATGTTTCAAGTCAGATGAGAGTAAAAGTGGGACTAGAATGCTAACAAGCTGAATAAGAAGCAAAAAACAGGAACACAAAAGGGGAAAGCAAAAGGACAAAAAATGCAGGAATTGACTTGGTAGAGGTGCTGAGAAATGCAGTGAACTCCTGTGACACAGAATAGTTTTCCACCTGGTTCTGTCATCAGCACTCATGCAATTAGCGATCATATGCGGATGGGGGGGAAGCATGCCCCATGCTCCTCTCAGATTGACCCCCCCATTCAGAGAGGCTGGGGCAACCCAGTCAGATGGATGGGGTTTGGCCCCTGGGCCTAAGTTTGCTCGTCAAAAACAAAACAAAACAGTCCCTCCCATGAAATACTTTGAATTTTTAAATTTTAAACTTTCTTAAACTATAGCACAACAAAAACAACAACCGCAACATGGATTCAGAGCCTCGCCAAGCCTTGAAACTCACTGACTGGCCTTGAACCAGCTGCACTTTCTCAGCCTAGTTTACCTGACACAGTTGTTCTGTGGATAAAATGGCAGAACTTCCTTGTACACCGTTGTGACTTCCTTGGTGAAAGGACAGGGTGCAGCTGGGTTTATTTATTTATTTATTTAAAAAAATTAAAGAGATATTCATCCTAATTAACAGGAAGGCTTACTTTACACCAGGAGTTGGGAACCTGTGGTCTCCCAGATGTTGGTGAATTGCAGCTCCCATCCTCTTTGTCCATAGGCCATGCTGGCTTGGGCTGATGGGAGTTGGAGCTTAACAACATCTGGACATTTCCTGCTTTATCCAGTGATTTGGGTGCTTTATCATAGTTCCCCTGTTATCTGCTTGTTTAAAATTAACTGTACTTTTGTTCTGGGAGAGGGCAACTTGTATATTTGTACGATGCCTTGTTTCCATTGAAATGTAATGATTTTAACAAATCGCACAGTCTAAACTGGAAATCAGTTACTTGGGTATTGTTACTTGAATAATTTATTTTGAATTGGGGATTTGTGAGTCAAAAATAACTGAGAGAGATTATCTATAGCGATGGGAATATAGCTGGGGCTCTGAGTGCTTAGATGCACGAGTGAAGTTTTTATAGATGTTCACAGCCTTTATGTGCAATATTCAAAATTAGAAATGTGGAAATGATTTATTTTTGAAAGCAGCCACATGGAAGCCTGGGAGTAAACAAACAAATGGGCTGCCGTAAAGTAGGCACTCTAAACATACATAAATAAAACAAATTCAATCCCCTAGCAGACCGTTGTTGTTTTTAAGATGTCTTTTTCTGGTGAAAGTTTGTGAGCAGTCCTTTGACAATTTAAAACAAGTTGGGCCACCCCAACAGGGATTTTAAATAGTTTAATCCATTAGTAAAAGCATGTCATTTCCTCTCCTCATTGCCAGATATTTCCACAGGAGAAAAACCACCAGTGGATTGAATAAGAACTTTTTCCGTAATACAAATAGTAGCTGTGAGCACCACACACCCAATCTGGATCTGGGCCATGGCCAGGGGAGAAGATTAAAACCCCCTCACCCCCTGCTCCCCCCCCACACACACATCAGGGCCCTGATCCAGCTCAGGTTCACTGGACCTACAATTTGTTTAAAAATGGCATCATGAATAATTTGGTCCTCTTTATCCTTTTCTTTCTTTCCTCTTGCCCTCTCATTTACCCAGGTTACCTTTTAACTGAATTGGCTGTTGTGAAGCACATGATTTTCTGTAGCTCACTTGGCTGCATCAATCCATATGACTTTGTTTATAAGCATCCATGACAGCAGCAAAGAGGAAGATGGCATCATCAAGAAAAAGCACACTCATGGCAGTGAATGGTATTATTATTATTATTATTATTATTATTATTATTATTATTATTAAATGCAAATGATGCTGAAGATACTTTTTGACCCTCAGGAAAAAGAACACAAAACCAGGGAAGGTGTTTCATGTAACTCCTGACTAGGCGAGTAGCAGAGCTGAGTGACTAGTGGAGCCATTGCTGCTCAACCAGTGCAAGTGTGGTGGGGAGTTGTTTTCCTTTTGCTTTTTGCTGTGGAGCTTCTCCCACACATTGGTGAAGTTCAGCTGAATGGAGATAAACCTCAGCTGCATCCCAAAACACGCACTCCACCCCATAGTAATTCTGATATTGCTATATCTTACTAACGTCTTAATATTACTTGTAATAACATGAATCCTGGTTCTTAGACACAGCATCTTCCTTTGATTTTCGATTTGCATTTATTCATAAGTACTTCTTTACCATAGGCATGGAGCTCTGGTTATATCTCTGGCCAGAATCAGTTGGATAGTCCTTTAAATGTGCAGTAAAACATCAGTTAGCTGGAATATAGTTGTCCGTCCCCGTCTCCCCCCAATAGCTCAGCATATGTTTTTCCTAAACTCAAGCCTGTATCTTGGCTGCATTCAGGTTACATTCTGTTTATTGATAGCGTCAGCTGGAAGGCAACCTAGAATGCTGTATAATCTCAGGCACAGGAAAGAGTTTTGGAACCAGTTCAAAAACTGCAGACGGGCAGATGACTCCAGCCATGCAGAGCATCAGTGATGGCAGTGCATCTTAACCCGTGGCTGAACGCAGTATCCATCAGTGCTTTGTTTGCACCAGAGAGAGGGCGAAAGAATAGCAAAATCAATCATTCCTTTCTGCATGCTGCAAATGTCCAGTTGTTCTAAGAATCACAACAAGGTGTATATTTCAGAAAGCATTTTCTCAGAACACAAAGGATGAAGCTAATTGCTTAGAATGGAAGAAAACACACTCACTGGAGACAGTGTTGAGCTGGGAAGCCTCATTCGGAGCTCGGAGAACAAGTTGTGCCAACTGTGACAAAAATTTGCACCTATGCCTAGATTACTTAGTGTCTTTAAAAGGACTTCAATAGATTAGCAAGGGGAAACTGAAACTTTGGCTGGAGCAAACAAAGAAGAACCAACCTTTATAGCAGTTCTTCTCATTTTGGTGTTGATGGGGGGCACCTAAGTGGCCTTACAAGCCTTCCAGTTGATGGGGAATGATAGTTATGGATAAATATCTGTCATGTCTACTCCAATTGGTCCTAGAGGATACTAAGCATTTGGATCCAGTTGGATCAGGTTTCAGGTCTGGTTTGGTGGTGAAAATGTTGCTCCGTTTGTCCTGCTGGGTGAATTATAAAAGGGAATGGATGGGGGAAATGCAGCCCTGTAGGTTCTTCTGAATTTCTTGGCAATATTAATAGAATCATAGAATTGTAGAGTTGGAAAGGACCCAAAGGTTTGTCTAGTCCAGCCTCAGGAAACTCAATACTATTTTAGCTATGGTTTCCTTCTGGGTTACCAGGCTGATGTGCTTAGAAGCTACAATCTTATAGTGGCTCTTATAGTGGTTCATCCTGGAGAGACAGTCCCAGAAGGTGGTTCTGGGGGGTATTTGTGCTTTATGGTCTTTGGTATACGGGGTGTCCCAGAGCTCTCTTCTGTCCTCTGCACTGTTTAATATCTTAAACTGGTGGGGGAAGTTATCCGGACATTTAGGATGTGTAGCTGTCCTCATCAGTACGAGCCTGTAAAAAAAACCAAAAACCTTGAAGAGCCATCTGTTTCAGCTGGCTTTTAATTAAGATGGTTTTATTTGGATTGCTGAAGTTTTAGAATGTTGAGTTTTAATTCTCCTGCTTATTTAGTTTCGTGGCTATTTTTATACTAGGCTGTAAATTGTTTTAAAATGTTGATTAATCAGTAATTCTTGGTAGTTGGCTGTTTCTGAAATTGAAACCGGCATTTTGATCTGATATTATTGAATTGCTCCGAGTGATTTACTCCTGTGGAGTCACATCCAGAAGCTGAAAGATACTAAAAATAGGGCTATAAGAACCTCTTTCGCACGGTTAAACCCAACACATCCAGTCTGAGACAAGTAAACTATAATAGCCAGGATGGCAAAAAGAACACTCATGGGTATATGAAACAGGCAAAGCCCAGTGGAGTCCCAAAGTGCTAGAGAATCCCCAGTCACTATCCTGATCCCTTGGTGTGGTCACTAATGACAATACTTAGTACTGACTTCCATGTACGGACTGGCCTGTTGTGATTGGATTCCTTCTCATATTACTAGCACACCCTCAGCACTAATAGCCAATCTCCCCAAGGTATGCAGAACAGGCAAAAAAAAAAAAAAAATCTCCCTATGCCAATTTGGTTGGCAGGCAACAAGTACATAAATCATATTTCACCTTTACCTAGCCAGCTAATCCTCCACAGTAGTGAATGGGTGGGAGGGTGGAGACCAAAACAAGCAGAAAACTAGGCTAGTGAGACTAGAGATGGTCTTCAATAGCCCTCAGGTGCCCCACTTCCATGCCAGCCAATGTGCAAGAGTGGCATATGCTGGCAAATCAGCACCTGTGTGTGTCACCCCATTTTGACTGGAAACAATGTCACTGGACCTTCATCCGTCAAAGCTGGGGTGGCGGAAGGAGCCTGAAAATGGCAGGCAGATAATTATGCAATTTATCCAGCAGTCCAAACTTAATTCAGATTTCATCCATCTCTAGTAGGAACATTACAGTCGATGCTACTAATAAAAAAACAGTATGTAAATCAATGCTATTTCCTGGTGACAGACACTGGCTATTTTGGGAGCTCTGTGTATAGAGGAACCAAGAAGTGGAACAATGAAAGTTTTCTTTTGCAAGCAAAGTGAAAACAAAAGGTAATACAATGATAAAACAAGCACCGCTGAAGAGCTGTAGGAGGCTGGTTTTTTAAAAAAAATAAAAATACAAATTTGCTAACAAAGACTAATGCACTATTGTTGTGCTGCAGTCTCCACACTTAATGATATAAATACATCTGTGTTCCTTGACAATACACAAGTAAAGCAATCATGTAAGCAATATGTGGGTGAGAGTATTTTTTGCTGACCTCCCCAGGCAATCAGCTTGTGGTCTAAGCTGTTAGGTTTCATTAGCACAGTTGCAGAGCTCCATTTGCTAATGTGGGCAATTAATCCATCCAGGCTTCCAGGGAGAGAACTGCCCAGCTGTCCACAGAGTACCCTAACACTGCCTCAGTCAAAGCAAAGAAGGAAGCAAATGGGAAGAACTTTCCTTTTGAGAGCAAGAGACCACATCGGACAGCCATAAAATGTAAATGCACTTGTTTGGTTTTTTTAAAAAAGCAACTTACCGTATTTTTCGCTCTATAGGACGCACCCGACCATAGGACGCACCTTGTTTTAGAGGGGGAGAACAAGAAAAAATAATTCTCCCCCAGGAGAAGTGGAGCCCCTTCCATTTCTCCTCCCGCTTCGCTAAAGGGGCTCTGTGCAGCTCTCTCTCTCTGCTGAAGCCAGGAGAGTTCCCGCTGCACTCCGGAGGCTTCAGGCAGCTATCCCTGAAGCCTGGAGAGCAAGAGGGGTCAGTGCGCACTGACCCCTCTCGCTCTCCAGGCTTCAGCGAAAGCAACGCGAAGCCAAGGAGCGTGGAGGGAGCGCTCCCTCTGCGCTTCGGAGGCTTTGCATTGCTATCACTGAAGTCAAGGAGCCTGCATTCGCTCCATAAGATGCACACACATTTCCCCTTAATTTTTGGAGGGGGAAAAGTACGTCTTATAGAGAGAAACATACGGTATTTACCGTCTAGCTACAGTAGTCTCTAAGCAGCTTCCAAAGAGACAATACAAAAATAAAAATGAATTAAAACTAAAAAATTAAACATCAGTTAAAACGCCTGCTGGAATAAATGTGCAAGAGGATGGGGACTTGATTGGCCGCAACTGGAAAGGAGTTCCATAAAACTGGGCTCACAAAGCTAAATACATGTCTTCTCGCGGACATGACCTGTGCATCAGATGCATGGGGGACCACAAACTGTGACTCTCATGAAGACCTTGGTGGTGAGACAGGGATGTCAGGGATTAGGTGGTCCTTAAGGTATCTTGGACCCAAATAATGAAGGACCTGGACATGGGCAGCTAGAGCAAACTTTTGAGCTCTAGAATTTTGTGCTGGTGATGATCTGTCTCCATAAACAGTCTAGCTGCAGTGTTTTGCACTAGATGGAGCTTCCAGACCAGGCCCAAGGGCAGCCCCACCTATAGTGCTCTGAGATCTTCAAATTAAGGGATGGACAGATGTCTTTTAAATAAATAACAGAGCGTACCTCTCAAATGTGTGCAGTTCTGAATAAGACCAAGGTCGCCAAAAATGTGCCACTTATTCTTAATTAAGAGCATTCTTAACATTGACCTTCATATTTACCAAAATGTTGATTATTATTTTTTACTTTAAACGTCTGCCCAGAAAACCACAGTAATTAACTCTTTGACTGTTTTAATTTCGAAAGTGAATTTTATGAATATGGATACCTAAACTCTGAAACTACTTTTCATTACAAGTCAATATGTACTCGTCAAATGACAAGGTTTTTGTTCTTTAGCATTCGACATGAGATGAATGAACTGCCATGCAGTTCCTGCATAGCTCATTCTGCATTGCTACTTGCACCATTCCAATAAAATAAATGCAAAAACCCGACACTGTTCAGGCCATTGCTGGAACCCTGTCCATGACATCCCCAGCATATACATGTTGAAATGATTGCACAAGAATTCTAGCATACTAGGAGTTTGAATTACACATAAAATAGTACTATATCAGCTGATAGTTTAACAAAGCGGAATTGAAACCAAGAGGCACAATTAATCTGCTCCAATGCCTCACACTTAATGGATTGTTGCATTCTGCTAATTAACTATAAATTTTAGCTTTAAGAAGTTTGTCCTATGTAGGACCCAGTAGCTGAGGGAGGAGATGGGAAGGTCAGAGCAAAATAGGCAGAGAACATAGGCTAAGGATGTGACTGGGTGTTATGAATCAAGATCTCCATACGAATCAGTAAAATCTATTTCTCATGGATAAGAGGTTAGATACAATGGAATATTACAGGTTCAGCTTTTAGCAAAAGCACAAGAGAAGCAAGTCATGGATTTCCAGATTATGTCTGGCTGCACCTTTAACTCATGAAATAGATATTGACATTAAAATAAATAAATCAAAAAATAATAAATGAGAGGATACATTTGTGCATGAATAGTTAGTCACTGGCACCTTCCGTTAAAAGGTAGTAGAAAAGACTAGACTAAACTGGGTTCAATGTTCCAACCATCTGTGAATACATACAAGGCATCTAATTGTTCATATATCTGTCCAAGGGACTGTATCTGTTTTTCTCACATGATGGTAAATCATGTTTGTTGTCTTTCTTTCCTTGGTTCTAGATTTTTTTTTAGTACAAGTGTACCATCTGTGTTTGGTAATTGATTGCCCTTATCTTTTAACAGCTCCCTTTAAAGTGAAATTACATGTTCTGCAGTTGCACATTAGCCAGCGTTCAAGGAAGCACATTCTCAGCTTATAATGCTACAGCACCATTCTACAGGCCATAGCATATTACTCAAATCATAAGGGTAAGGAAATATCTTGCCTTATCCCCGAGAACATAAATAAATAAAAGCTTCCAAATGTTCCAACACATTTAGAGGAGCTAGCATTCAAGAAATGACGTGTTGTAGAAACGCTGGGGTTTAACTTCTCATGACCAGAACCTATAAGTCAAGCTTTGCCCTCAGATATGAAACATGTTAGACTTGGAAGTAAATGCCTCTGGATGTCAATGCAACTCAAGTAATGGTTTATTCAATCAGTGTTAACAATACATATTCACTGGGAGGCTGGTTGGCCTAAATATTGGGAAATAATAGAAAAAATTGGAGACAACTGGAGGCTGCAGAGCTTTGAAAAACTAAAGAATAAGGTGCAAGATTGGCTTCATTATGCTCAAATCCAAGAGGTTTTTAAGTTGGATAAAAAAATAGGATTCCAGGTGGAAAAATCGAAATTAGAGACAGAACTGTTGGAACCTAAGACTAAGGTACTTTCGAAAATGTATAACTTGCTGCTTAAATGGAACACTCAGGATGAAACAGTGAAATCAGCCATGATAAAATGGGCTCAGGATATTGGGTACAACATTATGTTTGAAGACTGGGAAAGGTTATGGACCACTGGAATAAAATTCACAGCATGTAGTGCCCTGAAAGAAAACATTATGAAAATGATATATAGGTGGTACATGACCCCAGTCAAACTTGCTAAGATATATCATCTGTCTGATAACAAATGTTGGAAATGTAAGGAGGCTGAAGGGACATTCTTTCACCTCTGGTGGACTTGTCCAAAAGTGAAGGCCTTCTGGGAAATGATATATAATGAGCTAAAAAAGGTATTTAGGTATACCTTTCCCAAGAAACCAGAGGCCTTCCTACTGGGCATTGTCGGCCAGAAGGTGTTAAAGAAGGATAGAACATTTTTTATGTACGCAACTACAGCAGCAAGAATACTTATTGCAAAGCACTGGAAGACACAAGATCTACCCACGTTGGAAGAGTGGCAGATGCAACTGATGGACTACATGGAACTGGCTGAAATGACTGGCAGAATCCGAGACTTGGGAGAAGAGGCGGTGGAGGAGGACTGGAAAAAATTTAAGGACTATTTACAAAAATACTATAAGTTGTATGAATGTTAAAAACTGCACGATTTGGAAGTTTGGGCTTCAGCGATTAGATTTTTGAAACAGGAAATTAAGTTAAAAGCAAGAAAAGGATGAAATTTAAAGTATTACTAAGGGTGATTTAAGGTACAAGTAACTGACAAAGAGTATTTTAAATTTAAAACATTTGAAAGGTACAAATTAAGATGTGAAAAAAGGTAATAATTTGTTGACATTTTTATGGTAAAGAATGCATGGTAGGGGAGATGTGAGGAAGTCCGATTGGTTATGTAAAAATATTTCTGAAATTGGAATTTTTTTCTTTTTTCTTTATTTGTTTTCTTTATTTCTTCTTTGTGAAATTTATATTCTTGTTTGTGTATTTGAAAATGTAATAAAAAATATATTTTTTTAAAAAAAACAATACATATTCACTGCATGTCAGAACAATGTAAGAGTTACATTCTCCCAAATTCTGTGTAGTGTTGTTTGCCATGTGTGCGTTTGTGTGTTAGCAAACAGAAGTATGGCAACCTCTCTCAATAAAGATGTGAGTGGTTTTTGCATGGTTTTAAAAGTTTAGGCCATATCTGCACTATACATTTGAAGCGGTATCATACCACTTTAAACAATCATGGTTCCCCCCCAAAATTCCTGGGGAGTGTAGTTTGTTTATGATAATATATTATCTTTCTAATTATGCTGTTTTAAATGTGCATTTTATATTTGACATCCTTTAGTAATATTTTATTTTGAAATCTTTAAGAAAATATTTTAATCTCCTGTCAATTATGTTGCTTTGAATGTATACTCTATATTTGACTTTCCTCAGTAATATTTTGTTCTGGAGTGTGTTTCTTTCCCTGATGTTTTAAATGTAGGTTAAAAACTGCTTTGAGATTTTTTCCTTAAAAATATAAAGTGGTATAGAAATGATATAATAAATAATAATTTGTTAAGCGTTCTAAGAGTTGTTAGGAGACCTCCCTATTCCCTATACAGAGCTATAATTTCAGAGTTCCCTGGGTAAGAGGAACTAATGGTCAAACAACTCTGAGAATTGTAGCTCTGTGAGGGGAATAGGGATTTCCTAAGAATTTTCAGCACCCTTAGCAAACTACACTTTTTAGGATTCTTTGGGGGGAAGACACAGCTATTTAAAGTGGTATTTCTTTAAATACCATATTTTTCGCTCTATAAGACGCACCAGACCACAAGACGCACCTAGTTTTTCAAGGAGGAAAACAAGAAAAAAAAAATTCTGAATCTCAGAAGCCAGAAGAGCAAGAGGGATCACTGCGCAGTGAAAGCAGCAATCCCTCTTGCTGTTCGGGCTTCTGGGATAGCTGTGCAGCCTGCATTCACTCCATAAGATGCACACATTTCCCCCCTTACTTTTTAGGAGGGAAAAAGTGAGGCTTATAGAGCAAAAAATATGGTATATGGTGCAGATGGGTATTTGCTTTTGTAGTGGGCAACCAGATACAGAGGAGGATAAAATTCCTAAACCATTGATAGTGAAGTAGAACATGGAATTCCAGCATGCAACATTATCCAAGTTGACAAAAGTTCCTTTATTTCAACAGACTCAAACACAACTTTATGCTGAATTGTGGACAAAGGATTGATGTGGGGGAAAACCCTTTCTTTGCTATGATATTAGAACTAAGACTGTAAAATGTGAATAATGGGAGCTTGTCTCAGAGGTTTGTCATGAAGGTAAGAAACACTTATTTAGCATATTAAATGCTCTGCTGCTAAGCTTTTTCAGACTTTCCATTCACCCCTTGATAACTTGCAGAGTATTAAGTGCAGATGGAAGCAGCAGCGTGATGAGGTTTTTACCACCTTGCTGTGATGGAGATTAAAAATAATTATTCATTAATGACACCATATATTTTGGATTATGGCAAAAACAGGAACAGAGCAACATTCTGAGCTCATTGCCCCAGTTAACCCTTTAGAATGAAGGATTGGGACAAATATTTCCTTTTTAAAAATAGCTATGTTTTTATTAAAGCTTAAGTTTGAACAATCCACTTTTTACGGGACTGAAAGGAAAGAGCTTGAAATGTTCTCCTTCAATGAGTATACTTACTCACAGGTTCTTACTCCCAGCTCAGTGTACACTGCAACCTTAGTACACTGGTACCTCGGGTTAAGTACTTAATTCGTTCTGGAGGTCTGTTCTTAACCTGAAACTGTTCTTAACCTGAAACTGTTCTTAACCTGAAGACCACTTTAGCTAATGGGGCCTCCTGCTGCCGCCGCACTGCCAGAGCACGATTTCTGTTATTATCCTGAAGCAAAGTTCTTAACCTGAAGCACTATTTCTGGGTTAGCGGAGTCTGTAACCTGAAGCGTATGTAATCTGAAGCATATGTAACCCGAGGTACCACTGTAAAGCAGAAGAGAGTCCATTGTAGCATTTGAATAGTATCATTTGTCTCTTTTAAAGCAACAGCCCCAGTCCCTTATGGTGTTTGTCACAAAGTGCACAGCCAGTTCATTGCCTTACCTCTCTCTGCTCATTTAACTCTGTCCTCAAAACTTGCCCTTTCCACCTGGCCTTTTGCCAGTAGTGGATGGCACATTGGAAAGAGTGGGGAAAACAGCAGAGGCAGGTTGCCACAGATAGCAGAGAGGAGGGAAGAATGTGGGCCATGTACTTGAAGCTTTGTTATGTTGTGAATAAGAAGGTGAGCCAAAGCCATATTGAATAGCACAGTGGGGCTGCACCTCTTACCTGGCCTCCCTCTGTCTGAGTCACTGCAGGAGAGAAGGAAGAGTAAAGCAGTGGCAAGGTTGGTGCAATGCAAACATGTCAGCAGAACCGATCCAGTGCTTCTTCTGGTGTGTTTACACCACACCAACCTCACTGCTGCTTTGTCCCTCCCGCTCCCAGTATACAACAGCGACTCAGCCAGAGGAAGGTCAGGTAAGCAGTACAGCCCTCAATGCTATCTTTGGCTCCTCTCCTTAATCCTTATTCCCAACTGTGCATAGACATCATTCTTTGCAACTGTTTTGTGCCTTTATGACAACCAATGTTGAGGGATGATGGGAGATGTAGTCCAAAGCATCTGGATCGAATCATGTTGGCTACCCTTGCTGTACACCCTTTCCTGCAAGTATGCCCCACTGAAATCTGGATAGACATGCGCAGGATTACACTGTAAATTGCTTCCCTGGTGAATTTTCTGCATTAAGTGGCTGTTCAAGACATAGGTGTCTTACCAGGAAAAGTGCCCCTTATATGTGTGATGTTCATAATGCTATGAACTCTTTCCCCTCAACCTATTAGCTACAGAAAAGCCATCCTGGATGTTTTTCTTTCTTTTTAAAAATTCCTTTCTTATTCCTTTTATCTATTTTCCTCCACGTAGTGCAGCAAGGGCTGTAGAAATTCTGATTCCCCATTATTATTATCCAGCTGGCTAAACTGGTTACTTGGAATTAATAGTTCACTCCCACATATTAAGTACTGTAAAGTACTGGCTAACAGGCAGCCCTTTAGGAAACAATGCAGTCCTCAAATGTCTTTCTACTCCCTGCTGATAAATTACAGATGTGGTAATAAGGTCTTCACTACTTTTAGTTTGTGTGATTAGCTGGTCTCTGACCAGAAGGATGTTGTACCCCCCACAGCCCAGGATCCAACTGACCATTGGATTTTAAAATGACATGTGGTCAATGGCTGACAGTAGTGATGGACCATGCCTGAAAACACCTACTGTTTGAGAGAATGTACTGGTTCTGCAAAACTATTCATTAATTTCCCTTCCAACCTTCCAGCAGGTGCACATGGTGGTGTATATGATGCCCCCCCCCCATTTTATCCTCACAAGAACCAGTGGGGTAGGCTACGTTAAAAGAAAATGACTGGCTGGGTATTACACAGTGGGCTTCAGGGCTTCAGGGAGAATTAAACCTATATCCCCTGGAAACTTGGTCCAATACTCTAACCACTAGCTCATACTGGCACTCATACCTGTGTGAGTACCATTTTAAAGGCCACTTTTCTGCAGCATTTTCAATTTGCCAGCCTTTTGTCCTGAGATTTGAGGCTCACTCTTGTGTACGTGTTTCCTGCAGAAAGCCTTACACAAGGCTCCCATTTAAGACTCTTACAGTCCTAAAGCTGATTTCAAACTGACCATATGCTGGTATAAATCTGTACTTTCCTTAAGGAACGGACAGAATGTGCTACACAAGGGAGATATTGCAGGGAAACTAGGATGGATTGAACTATCCACAGCATTCAGCTGCCATTCTTGAGGCGCGATTATCAAGATGTTTACTCTAGGCATGCAATTATTCAGGTCACACGATTTATTATCACGGAGGAAAGACAGAGGGAGAGGAGGGGGGAAGTATATATAGTAGGAATGCCAATAAAGTAGGCATATTTTATTATTTTGCCACATTTTCTTTTGCAAATAAAAGTCTATATTTTTTTCAATCCATTGTAATTTGGGAACCTCACCCGAAGCTCCACTCTCATATTATGGGTGACACTGAGGAAACTCATAAATGTAACTCATTTACTGGAGTTTGGTTAATCTGTGTTCCATCATAATGTGTGGGGTTTTTTTTTCACTTTTCCAAAATTTTGTGGGAGAATAAAATGGCTTTTTGGTCTGCTAATATTTTGGATTTGTCTTTTCCTAGCACCTAATGTTTGAAGTAAGATTTTTGGAACATTAATGTCCAATTCAATCTAATCTGCTTACACTGGCACCAAGCAGGAGTTGTTTGCCTTAGGGTTGAATATGCACATCACACTCTTAGAGTCTATGCACAAGCTCATCCATACTGTGGCTGTTATTTACAGGAGATTACATCTAGAAAAAAGAAACAGAAATTTTACCTTCAAACGTAGGAGAAAAATCAAACTAAATTGTAGGTTATTTACATCCTAAATCTGAAAGTCCCATTAAACTTTTTACAATCTGAAACAAGTTTTATTTATCACACTTTCTGAAATTATTTTCCAGAAAGAAACGAATTGATTCTAAAGCAGAAATTTAGCCAAATATGAATTTTGCAGTCATCTGTGAATTTCTGTGGTTGTGCTTCTTTTCTATAGTAGACAATTCAGAGATTTGTTGAAGAGGTTTGTTGTAATCATACCCAAACAAGCTGCAGTGGTTTGTGATTTATTAATGTAAAGAAGAACGATTATCTTAGGAACATTATCGTATTTTCATACATCACAAACTAAACTCTACAGTGTCCTGAGCACATTCACAGATCCCTATAGCTGCATTTCAGGTTTTTGTTTGAAAGGGTTTTGGAGTAGTATTATGCTTATCCCAGTGTGTTGTTTATTTTGGCCTTACAACACTTTTCACAAAGCTCAGATAGCTTTTGCTTCTTCGAGATGTTGTGCTCAACCTTGGCACTTAAATACGTACTGAGATTCTAATTAAGTCCTGGACATTAGGTGAGAGAGAAGGAATATCTACCCTCTACTGAAAGAAAAGAGTCCTGTAATTTGTTGTGAATATGTGTTGCTGTTGCGAATTAGACTGTTTTTGTGAATGTCCATGGGGTATTGCCAGGCTCCGGGGACTTGGCTTCCACCACCCCCCTTTGGCCGTAGATAAGCAGGACAAAGCAAAAATTGTCCCTTACCATTTAAAGAGATTTTAATGATCACAGCTCAAGAACAAAGAGTCCATCTCAGAGTAAAGGTGCTCCCAATTAAGGTTTCCACCCACTCCCCACCCGAGTCACTACCACTGCTTGCAACCTGATCTCACAACCTTTTTGTGCAGCCACCTTATCTGCTCTATGTGATCTTGGACTGATATAGAATAGAATCATAGAATCATAGAGTTGGAAGAGACCACAAGGGCCATCGAGTGCAACCCCCTGCCAAGCAGGAAACACCATCAGAGCACTCCTGACATATGGTTGTCAAGCCTCTGCTTAAAGACCTCCAAAGAAGGAGACTCCACCACACTCCTTGGCAGCAAATTCCACTGTCAAACAGCTCTTACTGTCAGGAAGTTCTTCCTAATGTTTAGGTGGAATCTTCTTTCTTGTAGTTTGGATCCATTGCTCCGTGTCCGCTTCTCTGGAGCAGCAGAAAACAACCTTTCTCCCTCCTCTATATGACATCCTTTTATATATTTGAACATGGCTATCATATCACCCCTTAACCTCCTCTTCTCCAGGCTAAACATGCCCAGCTCCCTTAGCCGTTCCTCATAAGGCATCGTTTCCAGGCCTTTGACCATTTTGGTTGCCCTCCTCTGGACACGTTCCAGTTTGTCAGTGTCCTTCTTGAACTGTGGTGCCCAGAACTGGACACAGTACTCCAGGTGAGGTCTGACCAGAGCAGAATACAGTGGCACTATTACTTCCCTTGATCTAGATGCTATACTCCTATTGATGCAGCCCAGAATTGCATTGGCTTTTTTAGCTGCCGCGTCACACTGTTGGCTCATGTCAAGTTTGTGGTCAACCAAGACTCCTAGATCCTTTTCACATGTACTGCTCTCAAGCCAGGTGTCCCCCATCTTGTATTTGTGCCTCTCATTTTTTTTTGCCCAAGTGCAATACTTTACATTTCTCCCTGTTAAAGTTCATCTTGTTTGTTTTGGCCCAGTTCTCTAATCTGTCAAGGTTGTTTTGAAGTGTGATCCTGTCCTCTGGGGTGTTAGCCACCCCTCCCAGTTTGGTGTCATCTGCAAATTTGATCAGGATGCCCTTGAGTCCATCATCCAAGTCGTTGATAAGATGTTGAATAAGACCGGGCCCAAGACAGAACCCTGTGGCACCCCACTAGTCACTCTTCTCCAGGATGAAGAGGAACCATTGATGAGCACCCTTTGGGTTCGGTCAGTCAGCCAGTTACAAATCCACTGAGTGGTAGCATAGTCAAGACCGCATTTTACCAGCTTCTTTACAAGAATATCATGGGGCACCTTGTCGAATGCCTTGCTGAAATCAAGGTAGGCTACATCCACCGTGTTCCCTTCATCTACCAGGCTTGTAATTCTGTCAAAAAACGAGATCAGGTTAGTCTGACATGACTTATTTTTCAGAAATCCATGCTGACTATAGGTGATCACAGCATCCCTTTCTAGGTGCTCACAGACTGTTTGCTTAATGATCTGCTCCAGAATCTTCCCTGGTATTGATGTCAGACTGAATACTTTCCAGAGAGAATACTGCTGAATACTTTCCAGAGAGAGAGAGTTTGTTAGCTCTCTCTCTTCCTATTCTTCTTCACTTTGCTGTTCACCCCCAGTTCTTCCCAACTTTTGTCTTCAGAACTATGCCCATCTGCAAAACACTGTTCCGAATCTATACCACTCCACTGCTCTTGGGCAGCTTCATGATCCTGGTCAGGAGCAGGGGGAGGGGGAGGCTCCCACCATTCCTCATCAGAGCAGTACTCCTCAGCCTGGTCTCTGATAGGCATCTGGACATGTGCTAGTAATACCAGATTCTGATTCATTGGAGATATTAAGATCAGCTAATAAGAGTGTTTTCTTTTGCAAATAAAAGTCTATATTTTTTTCAATCCATTGTAATTTGGGAACCTCACCCGAAGCTCCACTCTCATATTATGGGTGACACTGAGGAAACTCATAAATGTAACTCATTTACTGGAGTTTGGTTAATCTGTGTTCCATCATAATGTGTGGGGTTTTTTTTTCACTTTTCCAAAATTTTGTGGGAGAATAAAATGGCTTTTTGGTCTGCTAATATTTTGGATTTGTCTTTTCCTAGCACCTAATGTTTGAAGTAAGATTTTTGGAACATTAATGTCCAATTCAATCTAATCTGCTTACACTGGCACCAAGCAGGAGTTGTTTGCCTTAGGGTTGAATATGCACATCACACTCTTAGAGTCTATGCACAAGCTCATCCATACTGTGGCTGTTATTTACAGGAGATTACATCTAGAAAAAAGAAACAGAAATTTTACCTTCAAACGTAGGAGAAAAATCAAACTAAATTGTAGGTTATTTACATCCTAAATCTGAAAGTCCCATTAAACTTTTTACAATCTGAAACAAGTTTTATTTATCACACTTTCTGAAATTATTTTCCAGAAAGAAACGAATTGATTCTAAAGCAGAAATTTAGCCAAATATGAATTTTGCAGTCATCTGTGAATTTCTGTGGTTGTGCTTCTTTTCTATAGTAGACAATTCAGAGATTTGTTGAAGAGGTTTGTTGTAATCATACCCAAACAAGCTGCAGTGGTTTGTGATTTATTAATGTAAAGAAGAACGATTATCTTAGGAACATTATCGTATTTTCATACATCACAAACTAAACTCTACAGTGTCCTGAGCACATTCACAGATCCCTATAGCTGCATTTCAGGTTTTTGTTTGAAAGGGTTTTGGAGTAGTATTATGCTTATCCCAGTGTGTTGTTTATTTTGGCCTTACAACACTTTTCACAAAGCTCAGATAGCTTTTGCTTCTTCGAGATGTTGTGCTCAACCTTGGCACTTAAATACGTACTGAGATTCTAATTAAGTCCTGGACATTAGGTGAGAGAGAAGGAATATCTACCCTCTACTGAAAGAAAAGAGTCCTGTAATTTGTTGTGAATATGTGTTGCTGTTGCGAATTAGACTGTTTTTGTGAATGTCCATGGGGTATTGCCAGGCTCCGGGGACTTGGCTTCCACCACCCCCCTTTGGCCGTAGATAAGCAGGACAAAGCAAAAATTGTCCCTTACCATTTAAAGAGATTTTAATGATCACAGCTCAAGAACAAAGAGTCCATCTCAGAGTAAAGGTGCTCCCAATTAAGGTTTCCACCCACTCCCCACCCGAGTCACTACCACTGCTTGCAACCTGATCTCACAACCTTTTTGTGCAGCCACCTTATCTGCTCTATGTGATCTTGGACTGATATAGAATAGAATCATAGAATCATAGAGTTGGAAGAGACCACAAGGGCCATCGAGTGCAACCCCCTGCCAAGCAGGAAACACCATCAGAGCACTCCTGACATATGGTTGTCAAGCCTCTGCTTAAAGACCTCCAAAGAAGGAGACTCCACCACACTCCTTGGCAGCAAATTCCACTGTCAAACAGCTCTTACTGTCAGGAAGTTCTTCCTAATGTTTAGGTGGAATCTTCTTTCTTGTAGTTTGGATCCATTGCTCCGTGTCCGCTTCTCTGGAGCAGCAGAAAACAACCTTTCTCCCTCCTCTATATGACATCCTTTTATATATTTGAACATGGCTATCATATCACCCCTTAACCTCCTCTTCTCCAGGCTAAACATGCCCAGCTCCCTTAGCCGTTCCTCATAAGGCATCGTTTCCAGGCCTTTGACCATTTTGGTTGCCCTCCTCTGGACACGTTCCAGTTTGTCAGTGTCCTTCTTGAACTGTGGTGCCCAGAACTGGACACAGTACTCCAGGTGAGGTCTGACCAGAGCAGAATACAGTGGCACTATTACTTCCCTTGATCTAGATGCTATACTCCTATTGATGCAGCCCAGAATTGCATTGGCTTTTTTAGCTGCCGCGTCACACTGTTGGCTCATGTCAAGTTTGTGGTCAACCAAGACTCCTAGATCCTTTTCACATGTACTGCTCTCAAGCCAGGTGTCCCCCATCTTGTATTTGTGCCTCTCATTTTTTTTTGCCCAAGTGCAATACTTTACATTTCTCCCTGTTAAAGTTCATCTTGTTTGTTTTGGCCCAGTTCTCTAATCTGTCAAGGTTGTTTTGAAGTGTGATCCTGTCCTCTGGGGTGTTAGCCACCCCTCCCAGTTTGGTGTCATCTGCAAATTTGATCAGGATGCCCTTGAGTCCATCATCCAAGTCGTTGATAAGATGTTGAATAAGACCGGGCCCAAGACAGAACCCTGTGGCACCCCACTAGTCACTCTTCTCCAGGATGAAGAGGAACCATTGATGAGCACCCTTTGGGTTCGGTCAGTCAGCCAGTTACAAATCCACTGAGTGGTAGCATAGTCAAGACCGCATTTTACCAGCTTCTTTACAAGAATATCATGGGGCACCTTGTCGAATGCCTTGCTGAAATCAAGGTAGGCTACATCCACCGTGTTCCCTTCATCTACCAGGCTTGTAATTCTGTCAAAAAACGAGATCAGGTTAGTCTGACATGACTTATTTTTCAGAAATCCATGCTGACTATAGGTGATCACAGCATCCCTTTCTAGGTGCTCACAGACTGTTTGCTTAATGATCTGCTCCAGAATCTTCCCTGGTATTGATGTCAGACTGAATACTTTCCAGAGAGAATACTGCTGAATACTTTCCAGAGAGAGAGAGTTTGTTAGCTCTCTCTCTTCCTATTCTTCTTCACTTTGCTGTTCACCCCCAGTTCTTCCCAACTTTTGTCTTCAGAACTATGCCCATCTGCAAAACACTGTTCCGAATCTATACCACTCCACTGCTCTTGGGCAGCTTCATGATCCTGGTCAGGAGCAGGGGGAGGGGGAGGCTCCCACCATTCCTCATCAGAGCAGTACTCCTCAGCCTGGTCTCTGATAGGTATCTGGACATGTGCTAGTAATACCAGATTCTGATTCATTGGAGATATTAAGATCAGCTAATAAGAGTGTATCCTTCCTCCTAGGTGCCATTGTGTACATTAATTACATCCCCCTAAATGCTGGTGAACTCAATGAGGCTTTTGTAGTATATGTTCTTAGGAGTGCAGTCGCAGATTAAACACCCATTCTCCAGAAATTCAGGATCTAACCGCATGATATGACAAAGTTCTGAAGTGTCTCCACTGAAGAGCATGATTAACCTTTAACTTCTCGAACAGGAAGCTGTGCTAAGACAGCTCACTCAGCCTTAAACCCTCAGCAAACACCATATTCTGCCAGCTACCTCTGTGTCTGTCATTAGTGCTGATGTTACCTTCTTTATAAAAAGCTAATGAGGAAGCTTCCCATGGGAAAGTTTGCCCTCCTGACCCAAACAAAACAAAGAGGTCACTTTGATAAGCAAGGACTTTTCTTGCTGCAAGTTAGACCATCAAAATCAATGACCTGCTTGTAAAGGACTGAAAAACTCTCCTGACAGGACAGCAGTGATGGGAAAGAGAGAAAACAACCCTCCATCCATTGACGACAAAGGCAGAGGGAAGCGAGCCAAAGTGTAGAGGCTAGCCTGAGTCATCAGGTGAAAAAGAAAATGGGAACAATATTTTTAGTAAAACACTTGGCAGTTATGAGTGGGAGACTTTCAGCAAGTCAGCAGCTGCTCTGCCTTGACAAAAGAAGGGCAGTTTCACACACTTTAAGTTAGGGACAAATAGGTGAAATGACGCCTTTTATAGAACTAATAACTGTTGACACAGCCTTAACAAGGATGCTCAAGGAATTGAGGATTTGAACAGCAAATTGTATGGAGCTGTTCAAACCACCAGGAGTTCTCCTCTCCCTTAAAAGCTTTTGTACACTGGTGTTAGGTTTTTTGAGGGTGCCAATCTAAAGAATATAGAAAACTAACATGGGCATTTTTTTTGCTCCCTCCTCTTAATGAAGGTCAGAAAGGAACATTGTTCATTGTTACTTTTAAGTTTATCCAGAATACTTTGATGGTGGCAAAAGGAAGCAGTTCAAGAGCTGCAGAAAGCCACTGTTCTTATACAAACACTATGGTACAGCTGGATATAGGAATTCTGGAATAGCCCTGAGCAGCCGGTTCTCTCATTTCTGACTCTTGAAAATTATTTAGTGGTAGTAGTAGTATTAAAATTCATTATTCTTTCTCACTGGTATACAGGAAGCAGTCACTGGTGTGAATTTTAAACTGGCCTTTTCACTTAGCAGAACATACCTTGTGAAGAACACATATGCTTATAGCATGCATGTAAAGCAGTGGTGAGTGGCGGTTGATCTTTTCATCTAAGCAGTGTATCAGTAGCTGTTGTTCGCCACAGAAAAGTGAATCATCATACCCTACATTGTGCCTGCTGCCAGCACAATGAATTTGCAATGCAGAAAGCCCTTAAATTAAAAGGATTGCTCTTGAGGGTGCTATTAATAATATAGTGTTGCAGCTATGTCAAATACTACCATATTAAAATTGCCAGATAGGCAATTGCCTTACATAGACCTGTACGTGAAAGCGCAGGTGCACTGAGTTATATCTGTTTTCCAAGGTGTGCTTTGACATCTACATACATCAAAACTGCAAATGCAACAAACTGCAGGTTCGAAGTGTACATTCCTAGAGGCAGGTTGGTCCACACACATAATACGGTGGTCTTAGTATTGTTTTCATTCAAATAATCGCTAGTGAACAGTATAAAAGCATTGTTGGTTGACTTGTTCCTTTCACTTGTGTGAGATCCTGTGTAAAAGAAGCGCAGCTCCTTTTGCTCAAGACAGTAAAGAAGACTTTGTTGCATTGAGACATAAATCAATATTATCTGCCAGCACAGCAAACATAAGTAGCCATCCCATGGATAAAAGGAATGCTCAGAGGATAGCAGGATTTGACATGGATGCAAAGGATTGTCAATGCAGTGCATTAAATATAAGCTTCTTCATACATTAATAGTGTGAAGGGGTACAAGTTTGTGCCCCTCCCCATCCATATTTGATCAAGACTTCATTTTTTTTCTTGCCTCTAATCGCTCCCTAAGTTTTAATCATCTTTGCATCCTCTTGTATTTAGTGGTGCATCTCCTGCTATTCCAATTGAACTTCTGTTATTGTGGTTTTGAAGAATCCCAAGCATTCTGGAGATTTATGAGCCTTGTGACTTTCCCTTCCAGCTTTCTTTTGACTAATTCCCATATTTATTTATTTTTGAACTTTCTCTTTTTTCAAAGTCAAATACTACTGTGCGGTAGTGCCTTGAATAGACATGGAATCTGATAGCACTGCTGCCACCATTTTGATTCCTCAATGGTCAGTTCCTTGATCAAACGTTCTAGGGCACAGTGGAAGCCCTCACACGTAATGTACTATCAGATCAACCCAACCCCCCCAGTCCACTGTGCTGGAAGCAGGGGTTGGACGGAGCAGAAGAGTCCTTCCGCCCACCAGGCTACCTAACCATTAAATTATCAGAATCTCACTTCAAACTCCACATTCTCTCTCTTGGCTAGCTGATGGTTTCACCAGCTCTCACTGGTAGCTGGGTCACCAGGAGGCAGACCCAGGGCCAGTCTTTCACTGAAAGGACTTATTCCTCCATCACAGGGCAAAAGGAAAGATGAGGCATGTTCACCAAGAATCGCTGACTATGCACATTCACTCGCCAAGTCTCACTGCATGAAAAGGCGCTGGTATGATACGCATTAAATCCCCATCAAATCAGAATTAATGAAAGACAGCCATGAAAATAAGCCAAAAGAGTCTTCAGAGGTAGGGCGAATTAAAAAGTACCCACATTCTTCCATTTTATTTCATTTCCTGAGCGCGAGCTTATATGCAAACAAATGAGAAATAGTAAACAAAGGATCCCACTGTGACATTTTACGAGTTGGAACAGCAGTTATTTTGGTACAGGCAGATCATTGCATACATCAACATAACATCAAAGTGCATCGTGGGAAACATCTGTCCATCCAGAGATCCTATCGTTGATTGTGATAAACCATTACATATTTTGAATGTCTGGTTTTTTGGGGGCGGAGGTTGTTGTTTTAATTGTCTTTTTCTTTTAATCCAAGGCTATGAACAAGTCAAACAACTTAGACTTGAAGAATTGCAAAAAATAATAATAACTGCCTTGCTAATAGAAGCTCACTAAAGCACAATTGTGAGGACTTGGCATATTTTACAAATAGCCAAGAGCTGTAAGCAACCTAGTGGCTTCTAAAAATCAATTTGTGGTAATTCTTATTAAATCAGCAAGAGGAACCAATAAGGATTTCAACACTCTCTTCCTTTAGTTAGAAAGCTATGTTGTACTCGTGGGATTCAGCAGACCTTACAATACTCTGCTGAGGCATTTTCCATTATTCCATTTCAGACACTGCCCATATTAATAGCAGCTATTTGTGTGTAGTAAACATGCAGTAAGATGGCAATTGTGCATTGAATACATGATGTGGCTACAGACAGCCATTTTCTTTTTCTTTTTTTTATAATAATTTTTATTACATTTTCCAGTTACACATACAGCAGAAAACAGAAAGAACATAGAAAGAAGAAAAGAAGAGAAAAAAAAAAAAAAGACCCGACCATTTCAACAACTTTTTTCAAATTTCTATCGGACTTCCCCACATCTCCCGCCTAATGCATTCTTAGCAATAAAATTTATCAGCAAGTTGTACCCTTGTTTCGTGTGTTTCTTTGTACTTTCAATTGCAATTTAAGTTTAAATCCCTTATTCTCCATTTACACTAGAAATATAGCATATTATTATTTTTGCACGTTTAAACTTTGGTTCTTTCATAAATATTATCCAGTTTCTTATATAATCCACTCCCCTTGCTGGAGCTAACATTCCAAGTCATACGACATCTCAAAGTTCATATAACTTATAATACTTTTGCAAATAGTCCTTAAATTTTTTCCAGTCCTCTTCCATTGCTTCTTCTCCCAGATCTCGGATCCTGGCAGTCATCTCAGCTAGTTCCATGTAGTTCATCAGTTGCGTCTGCCAGTCCTCCAGTGTGGGCAAATCTTGAGTCTTCCAATGCTTAGCGATAAGAATCCTTGCTGCAGTAGTGGCATACATAAAAAAAGTTCTATCCTTCTTTAACACCTTCTGACCGACAATGCCCAGGAGAAATGCCTCCGGTTTTTTAGGGAAAGTGTATTTAAACACCTTTTTTAACTCATTATATATCATTTCCCAGAAGGCCTTCACTCTTGGGCAGGTCCACCAGAGGTGAAAGAATGTCCCTTCAGCCTCCTTACATTTCCAGCATTTATTATCGGACAAATGGTAAATCTTAGCAAGCTTGACTGGGGTCATGTACCACCTGTATACCATTTTCATAATGTTTTCTTTCAAGGCATTACATGCCGTAAACTTCATACCGGTGGTACATAACCTTTCCCAGTCCTCAGACGTGATGTTATAACCAATGTCCTGAGCCCATTTTATCATGGCTGATTTAACTGTCTCATCCTGAGTGTTCCATTTAAGCAGCAAGTTGTACATTCTCGATAATAGCTTGGTCTTTGGTTCTAACAATTCTGTCTCAAGTTTCGATTTTTCCACCTGGAATCCTGTTTTTTTGTCTAACTTAAAAACCTCATTAATTTGGGCATAGTGAAGCCAATCTTGCACTTTGCCCTTTAACCTTTCAAAGCTCTGCAACCTCCAGTTGTCTCCAATTTTTTCTATTATTTCCCAATATTTCGGCCAGCCGGCCTCCATATTGGGTTTTTTCCGAGCCTTGGCCTCTATTGGTGATACCCACCTCGGAGTTTTGCTTTCTAATAAGTCTTTGTATTTTTTCCAGACCATAAATATTGCTTTTCTGACAATATGGTTTTTAAACATTCCATGTGTTTTTGCCTTGTCATACCACAGATACGCATGCCAACCTAACGAGTTATTAAAGCCTTCCAGATCTAGGACATCAGTGTTTTCTAACAAAATCCAATCTTTCATCCAGCAGAAGGCTGCAGCTTCATAATATAACCTTAAGTCCGGCAGGGCAAACCCCCCTCTCTCCTTTGCATCAGTTAGTATTTTAAACTTTATTCGGGGCTTTTTGCCCTGCCAGACAAATTTAGAGATATCCTTCTGCCACTTTCCAAAACATTCCACTCTGTCCACAATCTGCAAGGCCTGAAACAAAAACAACATCTTTGGCAAAACGTTCATTTTTATAGCTGCGATTCGGCCTAACAAGGATAGCTTCAGTCTTGACCAAATTTCTAAGTCTTTTTTAACTTCTGACCAACATTTCTCATAATTATCTTTAAATAAATTCAAGTTCTTGGAAGAGAGATTGACCCCCAGGTATTTCACTTTTTTAACAATATTTAGTTCTGTTTCCTTCTGAAACCCTTCTGTTTCAGTAGCTGTCAAATTTTTCCCTAGCACCTTAGTTTTTTGTTTGTTCAACTTGAAACCCGCCACCCGACCAAATTTCTGGATCAGTTCCAAAACTCTTTTTGTACTAGATTCTGGCTCCTGTAATGTTAAAACCAAGTCATCTGCAAATGCTTTCAGTTTATATTGTTTCACTCCGACCCGTACTCCTTGTACCTGCCGGTCCTTCCTTATCATGTTCAGCAAGACCTCCAGGACTGAGATAAACAATAAAGGGGACAGGGGGCACCCCTGACGTGTTCCTTTTTCAATCTGAAGTTCTTCTGTCACCACATTGTTCACTATCAACTTAGCTTTTTGTTCGGAATAGATTGCTTCTATTCCGTTCTCAAACCCCCTTCCCACTCCCATCCCTTCCAAATTTTTCTTCATAAATTTCCAAGAAATATTGTCAAAGGCCTTCTCCGCATCAATAAAAATTAACACTGCTTTAGTGTTAATATTTGTTTGTAAAAGTTCCAGAATATCGATAATATTCCTAGTGTTGTCAAACAAATGTCTACCTGGGAGAAAGCCTGCTTGGTCCTTATGAATTACTTCATTTAAAACCTTTTTAAATCTATTTGCCAAAATGTCTGCAAATATTTTGTAATCCACATTTAGGAGTGAGATGGGACGGTAGTTCTTAAGTTGAGTCTTTTCAGTCTCCACTTTAGGTATCAGTGTGATGAATGCTTCTTTCCACGTTTCTGGTGCCTTCCCTCCCCCCATAATCTGGTTACAAACCTCCATTAATGGTTGTGTCAAATAGTCCTTTAACATCCTGTAGTACTTGGAGGTAAGTCCGTCAGGGCCTGGAGATTTGCCTAGCTGCATGTTCTGTATGGCAACCTCGATTTCCTGTTGTGTTATTTTACAATTCAAGATTGTTCTCTTCTCTTGAGATAGTTCTGGTAGGCCATTATCTTTCAAGAACTGTTCTATCTCGGTCACTTCCTCAGGCCCTTGGGTGTACAGTTTTTTAAAATATTTCTGGAAACACTTTCTAATTTCTCCCGGTTTCTGGATGTTTTTTCCTTCAACTTCTAAGTTGGTAACATAATTTAATCTTTGTCTCTTTTTCAACTGCCAAGCTAACAGCTTCCCACATTTATTCGCAGATTCAAAAGATCTTTGGTTCATTTGTTTGATTTTCCATTCCACTTCTTGGTTAATCAATTTCATATATTGTGACTGGTGAAATTTAATTTCTCTTAAAGTCTCTTTTGATTTTGGATTCAATCTTAATTTTTTCTCTCCATCTCTAATCTTCTCTAATATCTTATCCTTTTTCCCATTCCAAAGTTTTTTCTTGATCGTGTTTTGTTGTATCAGAAACCCTCTCATAACAGCTTTACTTGCGTCCCAGATTATTCTTTTTTCCACCGAGGTGTTGAGGTTAATTTCAAAGTAGTCCTTTAAAGTTTTTTGGGCCTTCTTTAGAATCTCTTGATCTCTTAGCAGGTTGTCATTCATTTTCCATCTGAAGGAGTCAGCAGTAGTAAATCTCATTTCCATTTTCAGAGCGTTGTGGTCGGAGCATGTCTTTGGGCAGATTTCTACTCTTGTGGTCTTAGGTGCCAGCCCTCTAGTTGTCCAAATTTGGTCGATTCTTGTCCAAGACAGGTGGGCCTCAGAAAAGAAAGTTCCTTCTTTACCTAGGGGGTTTCTCGTCCTCCATAGATCAATCAAGTCCATATTGTCAGTTAGTTCGAAGAAAGTTTTTGGTAGTCTTCCATCTTTAGTCAAGTTCTGGTTCTGTGACTTATCCATATAGGTAGATACCACCCCATTCATGTCTCCCATCATAATGATGTTAGAATAATCCAGATAGTCCAGTAATGTCTCATGAAGCTTCTTGTAGAATTCTGATTTCCCCTCATTTGGTGCGTAGATTCCTAATATCAAAACTTTTTCTCCTTGGATTTGTATTTCAATTGCCAGGATTCTTCCTTGTTCGTCTTTAAACAAAAATTTTGGTGATAGATTCTCTTTTGCATAGATCACCACTCCTCTCTTTTTAACTCTGTCTGATGAGATAAATTCTTGGCCTAATCTTTTGTTTATTAACACTTTCCTGTGGAGCCTGGTCACGTGAGTTTCTTGCAGACAAATTATGTCCAAATGTTCCTTCTTCAAAATATGAAAGATCCTTTTGCGTTTTTCCGGGGAGTTTGCGCCATTGATATTCCAGCTATACAGCTGTAGAGACATCCTGTATCAATCTGTTGTTGCTCTTTATGGGGTGTCTTCTTTCTTGTCTAAATCCGAGGGTGCTGGCTCTTTCCCAGACTCAGGTGGGGGCCAAGGGACTGCTGTTCCCTTCTGCAGGTCTTCTCCGTGGTCGTGTAGAAACTTCTGGCTATCCTCTTTCGTTTTGATTTTAATCTTCTTTCCTTTGTAGTTAAATGATAAACCTTGTGGAAACTCCCACCTGTAAGGTATTCCGTTGCTTCTCAAAAGTCCAGCTAGGTCAGTGTAGTTAGATCTGAGATCCAGTAGTTGTTTAGGAATGTCCTTGTAGATTTGTGCTCTTCTGTCCTGGATCTCAAGTGCTTTATTGAAATGTAGGTCAAGTAGTTTGTCTCTCTCTTGCTTGGTCCTTAAGATGATCAAACAATCTCTAGGTCTGTCTTTCTTGGCAATTCTTCCCAGTCTAAATGCAGTTGTTATTTTAAAATCTGTATCTTCCTCTATTCCCCAGAATTTAGAGAATTCTGCTGTCAAAAAACCTGTCAAGTCCTCTTTCTCAATCTCTGGGATGGAGCGTAATCTCAAATTATTTTCCCTGTTTCTCAGTTCCACCATAGACAGGTAGGCCTGCTGGTCACTAATATGTTTGTGAAGCGGCCTTACTTCTCCTTTCAATTCATCCACTTTCTGAATTGCTTGACCTGCTTTTTCATTCGCAGCCTCTGCCAATTTCCGATTTTCAGATGTAGCGTCCTTTAAATTCCCAATGTCTTGTGAATGCTTAGCCACCTGTTCAGAAAGTTTGGTGATTGAAGATGTAGCTAAGTCAATTTTTGCAGTTTGGTCATCAACCTTTTTGTTCAAAATTGCAAATTGTTGTAGCATTTCCTCTAAAAGAGTGCCAGATCCCCCTGCTGCCATATCCTCAGTTGTTGGCTGTTCAGCTTCCTTAGATGGAGCTGTTGTTGAGGGTACAGCTCCCTGTAAGACAGCAGGGACTGAAGATCTGCGAGCCTGAGAAATCAGAGTTGTTTGTACTAATTGGCCTTTTCCTGCTTTCGACGCAGCTCTTGTTTTTGGTGGGCCACTCATTCCACACCTGTCTTTGGATTCAAGGTCAAACTGTCAAATGTTCCATGAGAAAGACAGCCTCAAAGTAGATAACCAAACCACAGAGAGTCAAAACAAAGTTGGTTCTCAGGAATTTGTAAATCCCAAACTCCACTAGAGGGAGTGTTATTGCAGCTCAGGAAAGAAGAAAGAAAGTTTCAGACGCCATTAAAGTTCCTGCAGTTAAGTAAATTAACAATAGTCCTTAAAGAAAACTTTTTTCCACTGGCAGGGCTCTTTCAATATTGCCACAATAGTTTTTCTGAAGATGCAAGATACAGTTATTTAATTGTATCCACCAATGATGCCTCTATGTATCCATTTCAACTTTGTATATATATCCGCAAAGCAGCCTTTTT
Organism: Podarcis muralis; assembly: GCF_964188315.1. NCBI lineage: Eukaryota > Metazoa > Chordata > Lepidosauria > Squamata > Lacertidae > Podarcis > Podarcis muralis. The sequence goes on along the minus strand of NC_135656.1, from coordinate 91,460,746 downwards.
CCCCTGCCAGCCCGGGACTGGGGTTTTTAAAGTTTTTAGAATCCAGTAAAGAAGAGGGTCCTCAAATAGAATCAACACAATAGCAGATAGAAAAATAAAAGCTTGCCTTTCCATTCAATTACTAGCTCCACCAGACGCATGCTACTTCCCATTTTAAAGTCCCTTTCTATTGCTTCCAGCTTGTCAATTCCTTTGCCTTTGATCTCTAAGCACTACCGGGAGACGGACTTCCTTTTTCTCGTCTCCCGCTTTCAGCCAAATTTTCAATTTACAGTCCCGAAATTAATACTCTTCTTACTCACGAGTAAATGATTTAAAATCCAATTCTTAAGGAAGAAAGGTCGGCGCTCATCAGCAACAGCCGCGCGGCTTCACTCCCGCAGAAAGAGCGATGAATCCACAGCACCGCTTCCCCTCCGCGCTTCCGGACCCCCTTACGGGGACCCTTCTTCGTTTTGGGGGTCGCTCTAGGTGCCCGCCGGATCCCACGGCCACGAGCTCACTCTGCTCGTGGTTTATCTTAATGGGTCGTCGCTTTGCCGCAGCGAACGACCCTTTCCTGCGGAGCCCCTCTTCGCAGCGCAAAGAGGACCGCCATTACTTATTTCGCGCCGCCTCCGGAAGTCTACAGACAGCCATTTTCTAAGCAGATCATAGGCTTTGGGGCTTTTGGAGTTGGAAGGGAGCTTCAATTCCCTACCCAAAGCAAGATCTCTGATGCAACTGCAGCATGCCTGATAGACCCAGCCTCTGCTGAAAGACCTCCAGCAAAGGAAATAAACTGCCTCTCAAGGCAGACTGTTCAACAGTTAAACAGTTAGTGGGCTGTCCTTCACAAGGGTTATTTCAACAAGAGGAAAGATCACACATGTTGTAGTTGCATCCTGCATTGCTGATCATGCCTTGGGCAGGGAGTTGCATGGGATGACCTCCAAGGTCCTTTTCAAACCTATGATCCTCTTGGTAAATGGTTTCCTGTCACCACCATTTATAAGTAGATTATGTCACAAGAATTGATGCTTTTGAATTATGGTGCTGGAGGAGACTCTTGAGAGTCCCATGGACTGCAAGAAGATCAAACTTATCCATTTTTAAGGAAATCAGCCCTGAGTGCTCACTGGAAGGACAGATCGTGAAGCTGAGGCTCCAATACTTTGGCCACCTCATGAGAAGAGAAGACTCCCTGGAAAAGACCCTGATGTTGGGAAAGATGGAAGGCACAAGGAGAAGGGGACGACAGAGGACGAGATGGTTGGACAGTGTTCTCGAAGCTACAAACATGAGTCTGACCAAACTGTGGGAGGCAGTGGAAGACAGGAGTGCCTGGCGTGCTCTGGTCCATGGGGTCACGAAGAGTCAGACACGACTAAACGACTAAACAACAACAACATGTCACAACTTTTCATTTGGAATAATGGCAACTTGGAGCTACTGTTCTGTTCATATCCAGGCAAGACTCCAATATTGTGCAAATATAGCGCCTTGTTTAGTCATTTAGTTGTGTCCTACTCTTCGTGACCCCATGGGCCAGAGCACACCAGGCACTTCTGTCTTTACCTGTCATATTTATTATAAACACTGCCCATGTACTGGTAATCATCAAATGATAATAGTTTAAAAGGCAGGTAATTATTGACCCAGGCTGTTAAATAAGCAACAGAGGGCAAATAATTTCCCATGGCAATTTCTTTTGAAGCAGAATTCAAGACACAGAACCATAAAATCATAGAGGTGGAATGCACCCAAGGGTCATCTAGTCCAACCCCCTGCAATGCAGGAATCTCAGCTAAAACATCCATGAAAACCTCTGTTTAAAAACCTCCAAGGAAGGAGAATCCACCCCCTTTCATGGGAGTCTGTTTTACATCTGAACAGCTCTTACTGTCAGAAATTTTTTCCGAATGTTTAGTCGGAATCTCCTTTATTACAACTTGAAGCCATTGGTTCGAGTCCTACCCTCCAGAGCAGGAGAAAACAAGCATGCTCCCTCCTCCATGTGACAGCCCTTAAGATATTTTAAAAGGGCTATCATCTCTCCTCTCAGTCTCTTTTCCAGGCTAAACATACCCAGCTCCTTCATACGCTGTTTATAAGGCTTAGTTTCCAGACATGTGATCATCTTGGTTGCCCTCCTCTGCACATGTTCCAGCTTGTCAACACTCTTCTTAAATTGTAGTGCCCAGAACTGGATACAGTACTCCAAGTGTGGTTTGACTAAGGCAGAATAGAGTGGTACTATTACTTCCTTTGATCTGGACACTATGCTTCTGCTGATGCAGCCTAGAATAGAATTAGCTCTTTTTGCTGCTGCATCACACTGTTGACTTATGTAAAGTTTGTTGTCCACAAAGACCCCTAGATCCTTTTCACATGTACTGCTAGTAAGCCAGGTGTCCTCCATCCTATATCTGTGCATCTGGTTCTTCCTGCCTAAGTGTAGAATCTTACATTTGTCCCTATTGAAATTCATTTTGTTAGCTTGCGCCCAGTTCTCCAATCTGCTAAGGTCATTTTGAATTCTGATTCTGCCTTCTGTGACATTGGCTACCCCTCCCAGTTTGGTGTTATCTGCAAATTTGATAAGCATCCCCTCAATTCCTTCATCCAAGTCATTTATAAAGACATTGAACAACAACGTGCCCAGGACAGAACCCTACAGCACCCTACTTTTTCCCCAGGATGATGAGGAACCATTAATGAGTTCTCTTGGGGTTCGGTTAGTCAACCAGCTACAAATCCACCTAACAGTGAGCTCGTTCAACCCACATTTTACCAGCTTCCTCATGAGACTATCATGGGGGACTTTGATAAAGATATGCTATGTCCCCAGCATTTCCCTGAACAACCAAGTTTGTAATTCCATCGAAGAAGAAGAAGAAGAAGAAAGAAAGAAAGAAAGAAAGAAAGAAAGAAAGAAAGAAAGAAAGAAATCAGATTGGTCTGGCATGACTTCTTTTTGAGAAACCCATGCTGGGTCTTAGGAATCACAGCATCCTTTTCTAAATGCTCACAGACCGACTGTTGAATTATCTGTTCTAGGACCTTCCCTGGTATCAATGTCAAACTCACCAGTCGGTAGTTACCTGGGCCTTCCTTCATGAATGCTTCTTTGTTGGAACACAAACAAATAAGTGTGTATTTTAATTAAATATAATTCACCCACTCCCCATTAGAGTAGCAGACAGTTGGATGCTTCCCTTCATTCTTTGCATTATTAGTTTTTTTTAAAGAAAGAAGCCACAGGGGGGAATCTCTCAGCTCTCAAGCTTGTTTATGATTACTGAACCTACTGAGATACTCAAAGAAGAGCCAAAGGTTGCCAATTATTTTGCCCTCTGGAAGAAAACAATCATTTCTGCAACAGCTGGTGCTTAAACATTTCACTGTCTGATAAGCCAACTTGTCTATGACATGTAAAAGCTAACCATGGTGGAGATCATCTGGTGATTTCAATATTCCAGAAAAAGTGGGATGCGTTTAGACAAAGGGCTCTTCCATTCCTCCACTTGTCTCATGCTTAGAAAGCATTGGTCCAAGCAGTTTCCCCCTTGCCCCACTCCTTTCCCAGGGAAAACCCATCCATTAGCTTTAAAACAGAGCAAATCTGGAGAAAACCCAAATTGCTATTTGCTCTGAGTGCAAAAGAGCTCTTTCCCCTGGGCGAAAGCAGTGGGAAAAGAGGAAAGGTGGATAAGCATAAACACCAAAGCCTAAACTGTCGAGTCAGAGTATCTGCTTGTGCCCTTTCCAAACTGATTTAGTTTTGTTTAGCCTGTTTCTGATATGTTTCCTGATACTAAGAACATAAACGAGCCTACTGGATCAAGGCCCCTCTAGTCCAGCATCCTGTTCTCACAGTGGCCAACCAGATGCCTGTGGGAAACCCACAAGCAGGACCTGAACACAAGAGCATGCTCTGCTCCTCCAGTTTCCAGCAACTGGCATTCAGAAGCATTACTGCTTCTGACCATGGAGATGGAAACCAGCCATCATGGCTAGTAGCTGCTGATAGCTTTATCCTCTGTGAATGTGTCCAATCTTCCTTTAAGGCCATCCAAGTTGGTGGCCATCACAGCCTCTTCTTGTAGCAAGTTCCATAGTCTAACTATGCACTGTGTGAAGAAGTTCTATCAGTCCTGGGTCTTCCAACATTTAGCTTCATTGAATGTTCACATGTTCTAGTGTTAGGAGAGGGAGAGGGGGAAAAAACTTTTCTCCACTTTTTCCATACCATGCGTAATTCTAGAAAATTCTAGAATGCCACTTCTTACTTGCCTTTTCTGTGAACTAAAAAGTCCAAAATACTGTAACCTCTCATCATAGGAGACTCACTCCATGAGCTTGATCAGTTCTGCAATATCCTTTTTTTGAGGTATAGCAACTAGAACTGTACACAGTTTTCCAAATGTGGCTATACTCTAGGATTGTACACCAGCATTATATCAGCAGTTTTATTTTCAATCCCTTTCCTGTCTTGTCATAGCTGTGGAAGATCTTTGTAGAGTGAGGTATGTTTTTCTTATGTGTTCAAAAGATTGGATTATTTTATTGCATTTTAATTTGGTATGTTATGTGATTTTTGTATCTATTATAGGCTAATATGATTCAGCACTTGGAGATTTGCCAGATAAAGCAATTCATACACTTAATAAATTTAAATCTAATCCAATATCAACTTCTCAGGCATTTAAAGAAGCAAACTCCTGCCACTACTGTGTCGTACTTTAAAGCTGTCCATATCAAGACAGGAAGCAATCCATAATAGAGAATGGGCCCATCTATTTTTCTACTTAAGATGTTGGCTTCTATTGAAATTAGTGAACAAAAGGTTGGCAGGCATGTATATAATTCCTTCATAATGTAAGTGTACAATTATACTTATTAGCCAATAGACAAATGTGATTTTGAAATACAGTAAGTATCAATATGGATTACTCTATCTTGCATCTGTGAGTGCTCTTGTGATTCAAGCACAGGAACTTCTAATAATTGTATAGGACTCTCAAATGACCAGTTATTGATTGTATTATTGACTCTTTAGGCAGCACAGCATTTTATTTACTTATTAGCTTTGACCCAGATTTGATTGTTTCTCTTAAGTCAACTAAGAGATTCTAGGACATTCATTGAATGAATATTCTTGGAAATAGTATATTCATGACATTTTATTTCAAAGAACAAAAATCTATGGATCTGGATGTTGAAAAGATACAGAGTTTAGAAATAGCTATGCACAGCACCGCTGTTATTTTCCATTAGATTTATATGTGGCAATTCTTTAATTTCACTATTAGATTTATATGTGGCAATTCTTTAATTTCACTATTAACTCTCACAGCTGGACTTTGAGAAACTTCTGAAGTCTGATGTGATGTGAACTGGGATAACTATGTAGCAAAGATACTGTACTAATTTTATTGGTGCAACCTCTAGCTTGGAATAAAAAATCTATTTGCTCATCTCTGTTAAAGTTACATACAAAAAGAATATGAATTAATGTTTCTGTTCCTTACCGGAGCAAAGTCATTCATTATGTGGAGTACCCTAAAACCATCCATCCATTGCGGGAGAAACGATACAATTACATTTAGCCCTAGAAAAGACCAGCCAATATTTGGGAGAGTCAGATTATCCAAATAATTGACATGACCCTTAGAAAAGTCAAAAGACAAACCAAGATGAATTAAGAGAGCGGATTTTACTAGCAGCAGACATGGAATACAGTGTATTGGTATCCTTAATGTGAAGGTTAAGTATAACTTTTGCCTGGCAATGGCCCTGAGTATGAAGAAAATTTATAGGAAGGACTAACAGGTGTTTTTTATTAATGAAAGCTTTGGACCAGAAGCTAACATAAATATCTTTCTGAAGGAGGGTCAAATATCCCGAAGATGTGTTAGCATAAAGAATCTTAAACCAAAATCTGAAGGCTTAGGACTGAGTCCTGCATTCACTAGGCAGACAGAGTACTTTAACCCACTATAACTAAACCTAAATTTCTGGTATACTCTTGAATCTCTCCCACAAAATGGGAGCAAGCAAAATGGCAGCAAGCAAAATTTCCAATTAACAGTGTCAATGTTAAATAGTTCTGACATTTCTAAAGTTTTCCAAATGATTTAAAATGTAAAGATGAATAGCATTTTGAAAATGTCAAAAATCAGCCTTTTCCTCCTTCTCTTTTTAAAAAAGGAAAATGTCATTTGGATTATTTTTGCCAGTGTGCTCTGTTTCATTAACAGAGAGATCAACATCAATTAATTTATAGCACAATCCTGTACTGAGTTCAATGAGGCTTATTCCTAAGTAAGTATTACAGGATTGAAACCTTAGACTTGTATGGAACCAAAGCTGTCTCCCAGGTGTACAGTGGTACCTCGGGTTAAGAACTTAATTCATTCTGGAGGTCCGTTCATATAGCTACCAATACTGTAGATAAAACGCTGAAAATCTGTTATTCCCAAATAGTTCCATTAACCTCAGTCTGTTTTAATTGGCCTTAGTTTCATTTTGAGAGAGAGCGATTGGTAAACGGAGCCATGGATTTCAGAAAATGTGAATAACATAGCAGAATTTTGTTTCTGCAATGTGTTTTGTACATTGGATTTGACAATCTTGTTGCTTTGTTTTGAAATCAAACTAATGCAATGTGACAAGAGATGATTCTCACTTTTTCTGCCTTGTCTGCATTTCAGCAAATGATATAGATGCAAAAACTCTACCCTATTAAAAAATCACCTGCTCTATTGTTTCTAGAAAGCTAGGCAAGCAAAAATCCCCCCCCCCCAAAAAAACCATCTAATTAGAAAGAAATGTTCTTGCATTGACAGCAAACATCCCATTGCTTCCTCAGGCATTTACTGAATTTTAAAATAAATGGAAGTTAGTGGGATCAGAGCTGGTACAAGATCATAGAATCCTAGAGTTGGAAGAGACCACAAGGGCCATCGAGTCCAACCCCCTGCCAAGCAGGAAACACCATCAGAGCACTCCTGACATATGGTTGTCAAGCCTCTGCTTAAAGACCTCCAAAGAAGGAGACTCCACCACACTCCTTGGCAGCAAATTCCACTGTCGAACAGCTCTTACTGTCAGGAAGTTCTTCCTAATGTTTAGGTGGAATCTTCTTTCTTGTAGTTTGGATCCATTGCTCCGTGTCCGCTTCTCTGGAGCAGCAGAAAACAACCTTTCTCCCTCCTCTATATGACATCCTTTTATATATTTGAACATGGCTATCATATCACCCCTTAACCTCCTCTTCTCCAGGCTAAACATGCCCAGCTCCCTTAGCCGTTAAGATATTTGGGGAAGATGCTCCCTTCCCAGTTCCAGTGGACTAGCACTGAATCTTACTTCCACACTAGCAACAATAGGTTTCCCCCTGTAAAATAATTTTTGCATAAGCAGTTTCACCAAAAATTTGGATATATCATTGTAACTATCCTTGTACTTGTCCGAATAAATACAAAAACAGTGATAGATTCCCCTGTTAATTGTGACCAACGAAACAGATGGGCTACTTTTGAAAGTGCCGCAAGGACCCATAAACATGGAACACAAATACATCTGTGTAAAATGTGTAGATATCTTTTTTAAAAATATCAATTTGTGTGTTTAGAAATTAATATCTGGCCCAACACAAAGCTCTAGAAGGCCAATAATCTACATATTAGAACAATACAACTCACCACACACCTAAAATCAATCCTGGTTGTTCCACCAGTTACTAAATTAGACACTGTAGAAATGTATTATTATCTGCAGCTGGCAATTGACAAGGTCTGAATTCAGCCTTCACAGTAAATCCAGCCCTTATCTTCACTCGCAGATCCAGGACTAGCCTTGGCCTTTCTCCATCTGGACCTTAAAGCTTGACCCAAGCAAATATTCCCACAATCTGAACCAAGATTGAGCCTATGTCCCCCACCTCCCCAGGGCACAAAGAGCTGCAGTTAAATGTTTATCTTGATTTGCAAGCATCATGCTGTGGAGGGGGTTTTTTGTTTTAAATCAGAGACTGTAACTGTGCTTCTTTGTTTGGGAAACTCAGAGGGGTTGCCTATCATCAGTCAAGGTGGAAGAGGGAATTATGAGTGGGAAATGAAATAAAAATATAATGGGGTAGTCCTATCTCTAAAGCTGCAGTTGTTGCCACTCATCAGTACACTTCCTATGTCTCAGCATGGAGGTTTAAGGGCCTTAGTGGGAACAGCTCACCCCTGTGGCCTCTCCTCAGCCTAAAGCTATATAGTTAAATACTTAACATCCTGCTGCTGTTGAGAAAAGGGGAACACACATATTCTTGAAGAATTGGATTACCATGTGTGCCTTCCAAAACTGAAAAGAAAGTAAAGCTTCTTGATTTGTGATCTTTGTTCTCAAATCATCACTTTGTGGCTGTCTGCCCATCCCGCCTCCTTCCCCATCTCCCATTTTCAGATAACAACAAAGAGGCTTGTAGTACTTTAAAGACAAAGGGCACAACCTATTGTGGACTAAAGGCCACTCCTCTAGCAAAGTGGATAAAGCACTGCAAGGCTCTGTGACAGATAGAATAGCTACCCCTGTCTACATTTAGAAGGGATTCTCTGAATGCAGAGCAGTTTGTAAATTCTGAAGTAAGTAAATAATAAAACATCCTTGAAAACGGAAGATCAACTCACCACAGGCAAACGTCCAACCAAGTGACTAATGGGTTGCAGGAATACACCCCCCCACACATAAGTATTTAGATCCTGAAATTTAAGATAACACTTTGGGCATCTGATGAATTGGCCTGCAGTACCTAAAAGTTTTTGGGTGATTCCCAATAGTTTCCAACAAATAAATCTGATGGACACAAAAGCTTTTGCCACAATACGTTTGTTAATCTTTAAGATGCTACAAGACTTGGTTGATTAAAATACAAAGCCAGCTTTCAGATAGACATTCTTTTTGTGCATAACCCAAATCCACAGTGATTCTTCTACTTTTTGACACAGAAAAATGACTTGAATCAATCCTCTGCTTAGAATATCTGGACATGGTGGGACACATCAGCTCAACAATCACACAAATAGAGTTGCCTGTGCATATGAATGAGATTTTTGTTTACTGCATGCCGGTATTTGTTTTCTGCAACTTAATTTGGCCACATTCAACATGTCGAGGTATAAAAAACAAAGCAGGGCTGAATTCATGATCATGGAGACCATAGATTTGATTGGCAATGGCAATGTCCCCCTGTAGGGTCAGATAACCTATTAAAATGGTTAGTTCCCACAGACTGAGGGCAATCTGTTGGAATAAGAGACCCTGTTCTCATAATAACAGATGTGTACGTATCTTGAGGTACTCCTTGATTGTCACGGTAGGCCTCTTTCTTGTTTTTGCTGCAACAGACTGACACAGCTACCCTTCTGGAAATTCTTGCACTAGAATGAGGATCACCAGCCTGGTGCAGTATTTTGTGTTTATTTTTAGTTATCCAAAAAGAAGAAAGCATTAGTGCATCATCCTTAACTTAAAGCTCAGCCCTCAAACTAAATTTTGTGGATTAACAGTTTAAATGGCTTCAGAACAAGTAGTTTAGTAAGCGCAGCATTGACCTGAAGACTACAGTTTGGTGGTGCTTTTTCTCTGAGCAGTTGACAACCTGTTCTAATTTTCAATCTGCTGCCTTTCCTCATAAGGCTCATTGCAGGCAAACCTTTATCCAATTCAACCGAGGGACTTAAAAATGCAGAAAGTGACACAAGGTCAAATATAATGAAGTTATGGGACTCTGGAAGTGGCAAAGGAATGTTCAGATTGCTTTGATATCAGTTCCTTCCTTCCCAAATGACTAAATGACTACAAATGTCTCTTTCCCAATTTCCCACAACAATAATATCCTTGCATTTATCAGCCAAGTGGGAAAAGTGGTATCAGATTTCAAAGTGGAATACCTTTATTGGTTAAAGTTGGAAGAACCATTTCTCTTAGAAGCTTCTGCTTCACTGGATAAATTTATGCTCCATGATTCTAAGCTGTTTTAGTCTTCTAAGGATTCTAAGATAAATCAGATTCCTACCAGAAAGTTTAGAGATAGGGTGGGGTTTTTCCCATAAGCTATGTTGAGCCAGGAAAATTATGTTACTTTAGTTATTAGTACAGCAAATGTGACTTACGGTCCAATCCTTTTCCATGCATGGATCTCAAAGATCACAAGTAAAACCAAAGTCCTAAATTAATTCAAAGTACCTATAGCCATTTCCCTATATTCTTCTTGCCATTCCCAGTATATCAGAATGTTTTCAATCATTTTCTTTTCAGCCATTTCTTTCCCAGGTGGATGCTAGTGAATGGTGATAGAATTTTTGGCCCAATTTGATTACTGATATTCTATATGAATGAACATTCAAGTGTCATAATCATCACTACTAGCAGTAGCAACAAGAGTATATCTGATTGTTTTAGTAATGGCAGCAGTACTAGCCAAGCCCCTACCACAAAGGCCAAAGGTCATGGGTGGTGGGAGGTGTGGTCCAAAAATACCTAGAGGGCCAAAGGTTATCCACCACTGCTCCAAACTATAAAGGCAACCTAGAGAGAGTGACAGTGCTGGTTTGGGGGGGGGGGGTGGAGACCAAGGAGGTGAAAAAAGCCTCCCTCAATAACCTCAGGACTGCAATTAATGGTGCAATTAATTTTGGTGCAATTAATCTGCCATTTCTAAGAGCAACCTCTTACATATCTGTATGCCTTAGAACCTTCCTTAGAAGACAGCTGTTTGACATCTCCCATAGGCTTACTGCCTTGGCTTTCTCTTGGCAATGAGTTCTCCAGCTCAACCTGAGAAAATCTTGATGTCTCTGTTTAAATTTCCATATCTATAAAATGGGAATAAGTCACTCTGTGCACTAGAAGTGCTATAAATATAGTTTGTTTTGCTCTTTTCTGAAATCCAATGCTCCCCTGAGCTCTTTTCATCTCTCAAGATACCTCTGGAAAGTGAAATCCTAATGTTGAAATAACACAGGGAGGCAAACCCTGTTTACTTGCAGCAGGATATGAGCACTTACATCCTCATCATTATACAAATGCCTGTAGCTGCTCTGCCACAACCCTCTCAATCATCTTCCCAAGAAAAAGTGCAGTCACAATTATTATTACTATTTATTATTTATACCCCGCCTTTTCCCCTGACAGTACTCAAGGTGGCTTACATATAAAAATGAGAACTGCTAAAAACACAAAACAAACAATAATTTTAAAAACAATTCTACATTGTTAGAAGTTAAAGTATATACATATATAAAATCTGTTTAAACCATACAAATAATTACAATAAGCAGCCCTTTCATTAAAAGCAGTCAGTTCCCCAAAGTCTGTAAGAACAAAAAAGTCTTCACCTGCTGGAGGAGAGAACTGATCTCGCTTCCCTAGGAAGGGAGTTCCAAAGTCGGAGAGCAGCCACCCAAAAGTCCCTTTCCTGTGTCCCCGCCAAGCGTGATTGTGAGGGTGGTAGGACAAAAAGAAGGGCCTCCCTTGAAGATCTCAAAACCCATTCATATGAGGGAATAAGGTTTTTCAGAGAGCTTGGACCTAAGCTGTATAGGTAATAACCAGCACTTCAACAACTGGTCAATATCACAGACTAGTTAGGTCCAGGCTGGACTTTTTTCAGGAGTGGATGCACCACTGCTTCTTTTAAAGCACTAGGCACCACCACATCACTACCATATCCTCTCCATTTAGGTAGGTAGCTGTGTTGGTCTGACACAGTCAAAATAAATTAAAAAATTGTCCAGTAGCACCTCAGAGACCAACTGGAGACCAACTAAGTTTGTTCTGGGTATAAGCTTTCGTGTGCATGCATGTGGTATCTGAAGAAGTGTGCATATCCTTTCCAGTGAGGGATGTTGTACAATCATTTCTACAGGTCTGTGTCACATCTAGCACACAAAATAACTTCGCATAAGCCACGATATAAAGATATATTTTTAAGAGCACCCAGCAAAAAACAAGGCACTTTTTCTAATCATTGCATCGTTTGCGATGTTTCGATAGTTTCTTTGTACATCTGTATTTTCCCTCTGCGGTATGAAACATTTTTCACCCACTGCTCCCTCTTTACATGATCACACCTGTTGACACTTCTGCCAAAGAAAAGATTGTCTGTACAGCGGAAGAAAAGAAGGCACAGTGTTAGCACTGTCCACAGAATGAAAAGTAGGGAAGATATATAGCGGGCGGTGCCTGCCTAATCTATCAAGACATGAGATGTCAACGTCTGTGTAATAGAGATATGTACAGTCTACAGAGCCTGTGTATATATCTTAATAAAAGCCTGGTGGACTCTTTCTTTTTCTGTTGTACCATCTCTACATGCATATAGACGTACAGATGGATAGATGATAGATACACACACAGTAGGTTCCGATATACAATATACTACTGTATAGTGGCAATGTGTGTGGTGGAGAAGGCTTCCATTGTCTTTGGTACGATGTCGTCCATTCTGCAACAGAGACCCATTTGTCTTCAGTATAGTGAGAAGCTATGCAATCTAAGCTGCACTGAGTGGAACATAGGAAGTTGCCTTATACCAGTCAAGAGTATTTGTTCATCTAACTAAGATTGGCAGTGGCTCTCCTGAATCTTGGACATAGATCTTCCACATCACCTGCTTCTTGACTCTTAACTGGAGATGCAGGGGTTGAACCCGGGACCTTTGGGATACATAGCACCTTCTTTCCACTGACTTATGGTCCTTCTCATCAAGGGATGGAAGGATCCCTCAATTTTGGTGCTCTCAATTTATGATCTCTCCAATCTTAAATTCTCCACATATCTGTAGCAATTTGCAAATTTTTTTTTAAAAAAATCCTCATTGAAAATTCATCAGCATTTTAGTGTAAATTTCTCCTGATGAATACATTTTTGTATGAAGTTTATTAAGATACCCAATTCCCCCTAATTTACTGCATTTTAAGAAGTCGTTTTCACTTATATACACATTTTTATGCACACTTGCCCTTGACATTTGCATTTTTGTAAACATCTGTCGCTTGGAGAACCACATCACAAAGTTTGGATGAGCGTGGATTTTGAAGAAGGTTTGTGTTGTGGCTCTCATATTGCTTTAGAAAGTGAAGCTTTGATAGATTCGCCTTTGAATGTGAACTGAACCAACTCCCCCTCCCCATCCCCCCCCCCCGTCAAGAGTAGCCATTTAGCTTCCTTGCTGTGCTTTGTGCTGCAGAGCAGCCCGACTTCTCTGGAACGGTTACAAAATCAGTCCACCACTCATTCATGTAACTGCCATCTGGATACGTCTAGTGCCCCATCCTGGCTAAACTAGTCAGAGACAAAAGGGACATAGGCCACACCATTGGGCCACTTGCTCAGATTATCTACACTGAGTAGCAGCGGCTGTCCAGGATTTCAGACACCGGAGGATTGAACCAAAGACCTTCTGCATGCAAAGCAGATGCTGTATCACTGAACGACAGCCCTTGCATGTTTGGCAATAAAACAAGAACAAAACAAAACTGTTCAATGTTCATTGCAATAGAGCTCTATTTTTTAATGCCAAGCAAGCTGAAGACTGTACCTCGCATACTGGCTACTTGAATTATTGGGGGCCGAGGGAGGTTGTTGGTTATATTTTGCAGTCAAGTTCGATATCGTTGATTGTAAACTTTGCTGAAGAATATGCAACCATCCTCTTTACATTAAAAAATAATGAGCTGCTTCTCATTTGCAGGTTCTTAAGTGCACACAATCTCCCAGTCACTGGGTAATACGAATGCCCCATCTCATAAATACTAAATGAAAGCAGAGATCTTCACCTTCACAAAGGCAGGACTGAAAGCAGTCGAAGCCCCCAGGGAAACATATTTCTTTCAGGAAGCATTCATTTCAAAAGCTCTGAAAATCGTACCAGCATAAACACAATGCACAGGGACTTGGGGGGGGGGGGGGGAGGGATAGGAACTGACAGACAGAGCTAAAGATAAGTGGACCCTTAAACAATCCTCACCCCACTCCGCTCAACTCGGTTCATGTGTCGCCCCGGAGTTCCTTTTCCATTTCATTTCCTAATGTAAAATCGGACGATATTTTTGGCAAAGCCAAAAATCCATCATTTTCTCACAGGTAAACAACACAAATGCCCTTTTACCAGGCTACTGCCATTAAGCATACCACTTGTTGAGATATGTGCCGAAAGGCAGCTGCGGCTGTATGAGTGAGTAGGAGAGCATGGAGCTTTGCCCAAAGTGTTGAATTCCTATTCCTCTTTATATACGCGGGCATTTTCTTTCATCATAAAAAAGGTCATATGAGACCATTATGGATGAATGTCTCTGCTGGAAGTTCGGTCTACGCTGAAGCATATGCTGTACTTGAAATATCACAGCTAATGGCATTTGATTATAGAATGGAAACTTTAAAAGTTCATGTCTTAAAAGTTGGAGCGGGACAGAAGTGTAGATTTTATTAAAGAATCCTAATCACACAATCCTGTGCTTACCTACTCAAAATCAAACCCTGTTACTTCATGGCAGGCATTTCTATAGGACTTCAGCCTTAATGACAGATGAATATTTTTTGTAAAAAAAAAACCAGGGATAGTTGAACACAGAACTGCAGGCAGATACAAGTCATATGACGCTTTTACCATAGGCAAAAGCTTCTGTCTTTGTGACCTGGGCTGAAGTGGTATGCATCAATCATTTGATGCCCTTGCCATAATCCAGGCATGGCCAAGCTTGGCCCTCAGCCAATATAAGAAAAAGTTGACCATAAACCCAGCACTCTTGAGAATCAGTGCTACCTCCAGCAGTAGGTGGCGTCATATTGTGAGCTACAACATAGGTTCTTTGCCAGCTTGCTTCTTTCTTTTTCACAATCCAGGCCAAGGAATGCTGAAAGAGCCTCCAAGCAAATAATGCTGGCACAAGGAGTAGCTTTGTTTTAAAAAGCCGGCTGCCATTGTAAAAAGCCCAATTGTAATTTTAAAATCTAAACATTTGGACAGGGGAAGAGATATGCACTTTGCTGTTGAGACTTGAAGACACCACTTAAGATGAGACCTTGCCAAGCTTCCAACCTAGAGCAGCCCTGGACTACAGGCAGCTAAGCATACAGAGCATTAAACGTCCCTTAGTTTTAAATGGTGTTAGACTTTGGAAAGGAAACAGAGGTCTATCAATGGCTATGCTTTGCTTCCGCAGTTGTAGGCATTCTGCCCCTGGTTCCTGGCTAGCATCCATCTGCCTTAGGAGGCAGTAGAAGGATGTGCCTTCAGGGGTGAAGACGTGTTTTATTACAGTTGGGGCAGATGAAAGTATCCAGTTGTGCAGCTGCAGAAAAAAACTATGGTGTTTCTTCTTTTTGCACTCCTCCCAGCAGTCGTTCCTCCTCTGGTCACTGCTGTGGATACA
Organism: Podarcis muralis; assembly: GCF_964188315.1. Taxonomy (NCBI): domain Eukaryota; kingdom Metazoa; phylum Chordata; class Lepidosauria; order Squamata; family Lacertidae; genus Podarcis; species Podarcis muralis. The sequence goes on along the minus strand of NC_135656.1, from coordinate 91,445,336 downwards.
TGACTTGATTGCTGGTCTCCAGGCACTGCGGTCAATTGCAAGGGTTAATGTTGCCAGCTTCATGTCACATTTGTAGACATCTTTGGAATGCAGAGTTGGTCTGCCATTTGGCCTGGTGCCTGAAGCCAGCTCCATGTAGAGCATGTCCTTGGGGATCCTGCCACCTTCCATTCTGTGGACATGACCAAGCCAGTGTAGACGTCACTGAGACAGGAGCTCTCTTATGTTCAGAATTGGGGTGGCCAAAACTTAAGGCAAGAGCTGACTGCGCCAAGCTAAATTGCATCAAACAAAATGCAACTCTGCCAACTGAACATTTTCCTGCTCTGTGTTATATGGAATAGGGTAATAATCAACATAGGAAGTCCATATGTCAAAACCTTATAGATAGTTACTACATCTCAGAACTGAATTCTGCTGTGACTGTGAATAACAACCATTAGGATTGCCCTTCTGGACAGAATCCAAAAGCGATTTGCAATTAATTAGGAATTCTAGATTCTCGCCATGGTTCCCACTTCTGAAAACAGAGTGTTTCAGATCATGTTTTTTGACCAAACTCATGCTTTCACAGAGCTCCAATTCCAATTGTTGTCCACAGCAGTTTTAGATGGCTGCTGGAACATCCATAAGATGACAGACTCTGAATATGTAGCCAACCTCAGGTGGAAGACATCACACGCTACTTTTTGATCTGACTTTAAATCTAAAAGATCGATTCTTGAAACCATTGCTAACTCTGGGAAGCAGGCTCACTATGGCAGAAACAGTTCATTTTTGTGTGTGATACTAAGAGATTTGACACATATAGTGGCACTTCATGCTCTGTCTGCAAGACAGATTAGAAAGAGAGAGCTAGACAGCATTGCAATAAGTTGCGCAGAACATTTTGAGGTCTAATGGAAGTTAAGCTTGGTATGGGCTAGCAGATGATACTTATGAATTCTGACTCTCTTTCTTCAAGCTATGGATGCCTTGTTTCATGTAATTGCTGTATATTGTGTGTGATGATGTGCAGTGTGGCAAATTGTAATGGTTGAAATTGTTATGGCCTTTGGTTAATATGATAAACTTTGGATTGACTGATAGTAAAATACTGACTTTGAAGGTTCTAACACCAGGCTTAAAGTCATTTCCCTGGGGGATAAAAAAAAAAATTAAGTGATTGAGAAAAGCTGGGGACCTGCCACCCTCAGGCAATCTGCAAGAAAAGTATAGTCAGGAAAAGCAGGAAAACAAAATGTTGTTTTAAATTATTATGGCTGAAAGAATACATATTTTTGATGTCACATTCTTAAATGGATAGTGCTTTGATGCTCCCTTCAGCTCTAGGTTAAAAGACCATGCTCTGTTCTTATTCACTCAAGAAGTTATGTCCCTCCAGGGAATACTTTGAAATAAATATGCCACTCTCAACCTAGGTCTATTAAACCTTATTTTTATTAACCCATTCAAAACAGTTATTGTTCCTTACTGATAACATCTATAAAAAAAATAGCATAATCCAAAGGCATGATCTCAAGCTGCTCTGACTCTGCACCTTATGGAATTAAATAAAGAAAGTTGATAGCATATTAGACTAACTCAAGAGGCCTGAATCCAAACTACTCATTCTCAGGGCCATTGCAAAGATCATAAGGGATAATTTAGAAGTGGACAACCATGGGCAATCCAGATATTGTTGGTCTGCAGTTCCCATCAGCCCCAGCTAGCATGGCCAATGGATGATGGAAGCTGTACACAGTTACCCATACCTCAAGGCAAATCTAAAAAAATGTAGTATAAACACTGACAACTGGGAAACACTGGCCTGCGAGCACTCCAGCTGGAGAACAGCCTTACCAAAGGTGTCATGGGCTTTGAAGACACTCAAACTCAGGACCCAAGGGAGAAATGAGTTAAGAGGAAGACACGCTTGGCAAATCCACACCGTCATCAACTCCTGCCCAGAAACCAATGTCCCCACTGTGGAAGGATGTGTGGATCCAGAATTGGCTTCCACAGTTACGTATGGACTCACTGTTAAAACTGTGTCTATGGAAGACAATCTTACTCAGCTACGAGTGATCGCCAAAGAAGAAGACCTAGAATATCATGTATGATGCATTAATCCCCTTGAAGGATCTCCGACCCAAATGCATGTCCATTGAACTTAAAGAGAATTTAATACCTATTATTATTACTATTACTATTGTCAGAGGTGGATTTAAGGGAGCACAACTAGTTCGCCTCTTGCTGAGCCAAGAGGGCACCGCAGGGGGTGCTGCAACAATGTCTTAGAACGGAAGGCGGGAGGTAGGAGGGCACCAAATTTTGTTGTCACAAAGCTTGCTGCTGAAATTTTAAAGCCCAAATTCTGCCACTGCTATTATTATTATTTAATATATTTATATACCACTTTTTGTCACTAGAGACATTAAAGCAGTTTCACACGTGACCTCAAAATATGACTGGAACCTAAGAATGGAATCCAGTGAGCAACTGAACATGCTTAAATGTCATGGGGACCAAATACATTTAACAATATGGTGAACTCTTCTCCAGTCATTTCAAAACCCTATTTGTTGTTGCAGATAGTGGAATTTTCAGGGAATAACTTTAGAGACTTACCAGCAGCTGCAGTATTTTCCAATGCCAGCTGTAACACTCAGAAAGGCATCACTTGCATTTGATAGGAACACACACTTATAATCCAAAACTGACTGCAGTTTCTCTGAGTTTCTGACTCACTATTTTCAAAGCACATAGCCTACAGGATTCATTTAGCATGTTGAATTCCTAATATTTAAAATAGGGCAAGATAAAACTGGCTTTAAATCAAGTATTTATAGAAGAAGTTCATTTCTTATTTAAGAATTCCACTTTTAAAAATAGCATATTTGCACTGAAGCGCCGTCTGAATCTATTGTGGCAAGTTCTGCTTCTGTATTTCTTTAGCTAATTTCCCATGTAACAAACATCAGGTTAGATTAGGTGGATATGTATTATATTTAACACCTCAGCTTTCATCCAATGATCTCAGAGTTATGTGTCATTAGCCTTGGGAGGTGCAGGATAGTCTGAGAGAGAGGAACTGGTCCAAGGTTACCTGATGCATTTCATGGTCTTGTGGGGATCTGAACACAGCACTACTGCTGAAGCAAAGCAGGTCATTTCCAGTAAGCTAGATGTAACAACCATCTTGGAACCATAAGCTAACTGTTAATTAGCTCTTGATGAAAAAGCAGGGTATCATCCATATAACAAGTCCATCAACCTGGGTGTGGTGTGCCACACTAGTGCGGCAGGAGAGGATGGCAAGTGAGGTGGGAAGATTCAAGGACAAAAAAACATTTAAACATTTCAGTGCAGTGTGGATATACAACCAGGAACACTATCTACACCTCTCTTCAAGAGCATTGGCTATTCTTCCACAGTTCTCCACAAAAGATTGTTGTAAGCAGGGATTTTCAACTATGACAAATTGATGAGGAGGTGAGAGTTTTTGCTTGTCTCAAATCAGACCTAATATAAATAATATTACCCAGCAAAACCAAGCTCACGCCTCTCATTGAGTTTGTATATATACTTAAGGTACATGTTCAAGAGGCTCGTTTTTAATTATATTTTGGGATTGATTCATGTTCCTATGTAACTGCCTTGTTTTTTTATACTTTCTGGGTGTCCCATGATCGTGTTATAAAGCAGTTGTGTTCTATGTTATAATTCAAGCACCATTGCTCCTTTTTGTTTTCCAATGTATTTCTTATCAATAAAAAATTGGTGTAGCATGAGCAAATTTTTATTCTGAAAGTGTGACCCAGAGTGTGGTTGTTTGTTTGTGATTGGCTGTGGTGACCCTAGGTCAACCCCCAACCTCTCTCACCACCAAAGGAACACAAGTGAACAGCAGAGAACTGGCACGAGTAACGCTGACACCAAACCCTACATACATTAATTTGTATGTATGTGTATATATATATATATATATATATATATATATATATATATATATACACATACATACAAAAAAAAAGTGTGACCCAGAGAAAAAAGTTTGAGAACCATCGCAAATAAACCATTGTATGTGATACAGAACGAGGCATCATTTTGGGGGGTTGCATTAGCATCCTACCTAACCTATATTTGATAAGTACGATTATACATTCTGATTTAATATTGAGGTCTGAAGAGGTGAGCGCACACATGCGTAATTCTCTGTTGAGTATTAATGAGTTATTTTGAATGATGCAGGGCACACACTCAGCTGACATTGACATTTAAAATGTGTGCTGAGTATTGTACAAACAGAAGGATTGCCGACTACTTAGCATTGCGCAGCTGTCCTACACGGTGCCAGCTTTCTCTGCCACCGGATTTACCCACTGGTAGGAAAATAACAGGGAAAGGAGGATTTTAAAAAAAGCAATAGCCTTCTATAAAGCTTTAAAGGACACGGCTGCTATGATCTCAGCTTGCTGGCTTTATCTCTACGAGTAAAATACCAGCCTAGGCAGACTGGTGGATTAAATGCAAAATAGTGTTTAAACTATAAATATGCTTGTTTTGGTGTTTGTTTATGAAAACGCAGCATCGTATTATGTATTTAGTGCAGCTACGCTGGAGTCAGAGCCTGTTCAGAGTTGCAATTTTGGTAAAGCTCCAATAATCAAGATGTCATTTCCTTTTCTCTAATTAGAATTTCACGCAACTTCCAAAAGCATAATATCTTGACTTTATATAAAACTTCTATAAAATAAGGTAGCATAATTTTGTCGTCCGCTCTCCCAAAATATGGCAAACTGAAAGGGAACACATGGACAGAGTTATTAAAGGTCATATCAAAAGGTCTCTGATTCTGCACTAGACTGCTTGAAATCAGACAGTATTTGCACGTCCAGGTTCTAAGACAAAGCCATCAAAGTGCATCACAAGATAAGCCAAGATAGCTCTGGCTAGGCCAATGTTTGTGATGGAACGGGCACAGGTTACCTTGGCTGAACCTTCTTTCTTCTTCTGCCCCCCCCCCCCCCCCCCGCATTACCTGATGGCACTCAGTCATGGATGCACCAAAGCAGAAGTGATATTTAGAATTACTACAGGGCATTTTGAGTGTGCAAAATATATATTATGCCATTAACTTTTATAAAAGCTCTGCAAAAGTAGGACAGCATTGCAACCCATTTTGGAGTCAGGAAGGGGCAGGGAGAATAGTGCCTTACTCAAGAGCAGCTAATGAGTTTGTGGCTAGGATGAAGTTGAGCCAGGGATGCACCTAGCCACCACACTCCTTTGAAATACAAAGGGTAATACATTGAAACCGATAAAAGCAGGTTTAGAACGAAAGGACGTATCAGAGCAGGAATGGGGAACCTACAGCCCTACAGATGTTGCTGGAATTCAGATGCAGATTATTATTTTTTTTAATCAACCCAAGGCAAGGTTTTCTGTTTCTTACACAAAAAGTCCCCTGGCAGCAACACCATGTTAAGTTGTGTGTGTGTGTGTGTGTGTGTGTGTGTGTGTGTGTGTGTGTTATTGGGTTGTTCTTGTTTTTGTTTTTATTTTGATTATGCATTTTGTGTTTTTATATTGTGATTTTATCCTGTGAACTGCCCTGAAACCTGCAAGTACAAGGCAGTATACAGAACAGAAGGAAGGAAGGAGGAAGGAAGGAAGGAAAGAGTAGCAGATAAAACTTAACCAGTATGGCTTCACCAATCTCAGGCCTGCAAACTGAAGAAGGCCCTCTCCAGCCATCCCTCAGGATTCCTCCCCCCACAGGCCACCTACCCACAACTATCCTGCTTCACTGTCCTCGACGCCATTTGCGTGCTGTAATATGTCCTTGGATTCTGATAATGCCCATTGCTTGCCTGCAGGGAGACTAGAGAGTTGTATGTGTGTGTGGTGACTAGTGTAGAATCTATACAAAGGTTACATTTGCATTCATTGCTCTGCTTTGGTCCTGCCCACCAGTGGCATGTGGTCCCCAGAAAGGAATTGGTTCTCAGATTGGTTCCTGGATTGAAAAAAGTACTCATCCCTGCTCTGTCGTACTGTTTCCCATTGTGCAGTCTTAATGCTTTGTTGTTGTTGTTTAGTCGTGTCCAACTCTTCGTGACCCCATGGACCAGAGCACGCCAGGCAGTCCTGTCTTCCACTGCTACCCGCAGTTTGGTCAAACTCATGCTGGTAGCTTCGAGAACACTGCTCTGGTCAGACCTCACCTGGAGTACTGTGTCCAGTTCTGGGCACCACAGTTCAAGAAGGACACTGACAAACTGGAACGTGTCCAGAGGAGGGCAACCAAAATGGTCAAAGGCCTGGAAACGATGCCTTATGAGGAACGGCTAAGGGAGCTGGGCATGTTTAGCCTGGAGAAGAGGAGGTTAAGGGGTGATATGATAGCCATGTTCAAATATATAAAAGGATGTCACATAGAGGAGGGAGAAAGGTTGTTTTCTGCTGCTCCAGAGAAGCGGACACGGAGCAATGGATCCAAACTACAAGAAAGAAGATTCCACCTAAACATTAGGAAGAACTTCCTGACAGTAAGAGCTGTTCGACAGTGGAATTTGCTGCCAAGGAGTGTGGTGGAGTCTCCGTCTTTGGAGGTCTTTAAGCAGAGGCTTGACAACCATATGTCAGGAGTGCTCTGATGGTGTTTCCTGCTTTGCAGGGGGTTGGACTCGATGGCCCTTGTGGTCTCTTCCAACTCTATGATTCTATGATTTTAACACTCTCCAACCATCTCATCCTCTGTTGTCCCCTTCTCCTTGTGCCCTCCATCTTTCCCAACATCAGGTTCTTTTCCAGGGAGTCTTCTCTTCTCATGAGGTGGCCATGCCTTTGGTAAATGTAGCGAATTACTCTGTTTATCCAGCCACCAGATCCCCCTTTCTTCATTTCCACATCTTTGAATTATGACTTGCTAGTCACTTGCATTACTTACTTTCTTTAAGCACTGCCTCATAATAAGAAGAAATTTAAGAAATGGACTTTTTTTGGCAAAATATAATGAATCACTGCCACTTCCATATATTGCTGAAATTATCGCATGCATGTTGCTCAGCTAGCTGAAAGCATGCAGGGAGGCCACAAGGGAGAAGCAGCATTTATGCTCTGTTTATCATGGCTTTTGTTCTTAGATTTAAAAGATAGGGGTGTAATTAAAGTTGCTAGGTGTTTTTAAGTGCCTATCTGGAGAGCTGATGGAGTTTCTACTAATAGAGTCAAATGGGGTTTGTTCATGAAACGTTAGGGCCATGTTCGTTTGGGGAATAGGAACATCAGGTGAAGGAAAAGCTTCAGGCATGTTGATAGAACAGAGATAATGATGCTTTACTGAATTGTCTGAACTGCTTTGAAAACTCCTCTTAAAGTGACTTCTAGGCCTTGGCTAGGTACTCATAACCAGGAGCTGGGATGAAGAAGAAGAAGAGTTTGGATTTGATACCCTGCTTTATCAGGATATCAAAGCGGCTAACATTCTCCTTTCCCTTCCTCCCCCACAACAAACACTCTGTGAGGTGAGTGAGGCTGAGAGACTTCAGAGAAGTGTGACTAGCCCAAGGTCACCCAGCAGCTGCATGTGGAGGAGTGGGGAAGCGAACCCGGTTCACCAGATTACGAGACTAACACTCTTAACCACTACACCACACTGGTACATTGGGATGTACCAATTTCCTAGTTTCCACAGGATCGCTGTGTGTCCTACTTGGTGTCATGAAATGTGATCCTAAGTAGACAGGAGTGCATTAATACACTCCTTATGGTATTGTATAGAAGGCCTTATGGTATGGTATAGAAAGTGAAATGAGAAGGACTGAAGCAGAATAAAAGCCTGTGTTAGTAAGTTTGTTAGTATGGCTGCACTGCAGTTATCTTTAGACCAGTGTTTGTCAAATTGTGGGCCAGCCTCAGTGCCACAGCCACCCAGTGCCTCACTTTCCTGCCCCACCTACCTGTGCCATAGGCCTTGTGGTTGGATCAGGGCCAGCAGCAGCAACTTTACATTCTGGATAAAGGTGGCCAGGAGACAGGGAAGTTTGGGGGAGTTGGGGAGGAGGAAGGCAACTTCTGAGCGGAAAGGGCCAGAGGGAGGTGTTGAAGGAAATTAGCAAATGAAGTAATATGTTAAATGACGGTGGCGATAACAGCAATGATAATAGTAAGAGTAATAATGCAAAGAAACTAGCAGTAGAAAGGGAAGATGAGGGGGAAGGGGGCTGCCTAGGAGAGGGGGAAATATAACTTCTTCAGAATTTCTGATCAGCAAACTCTAAATTAAAAATTCTAAATGTGTATTTAATCTATACATATAAATTAGCACATGCAAATTTTATTCAGATTACTGTCCACTGTTTTGGCAAGGAGCAAGTAGCTATCCTATACCAAACACACATCAGAACCACCTCTCACCTTCATCAGAGAGTCTGAGGTATTTTGTTGAGGCAGCATTTCTTTGTTGCATAGAACTCTGCACAAACATTACTTGTGGAACACCAGCACACACACAAAAGAGAAAAAAATTATCCATATGACTGGAGCCATGTTTTGTTTTAGACATCTGGAGGTCATAAAGGCCAGCTCATTCATCAAACACATGGGGCCTCTTCACAAATTACATTTGGTTAGGCATATGCCAAATGGATTTTTAAAACATCCAAAAATATTAAGTGTGAATATGGGAAGCCCATGTATTTTGCAGAGGCACACATCTGACAGCTGGGATTGGATCCTGCTCCTAGCTGACTACACATACTGTCAATGGCAAACTTGGGCTTGTTAGTGTACAATATGTGAAAGAGCCTTCATCATACATACTTACGAATACACCCTCTTCATTTTGAAGTGTCAGACAGTTACAGCTACATGCAACAGCAACTATTATACCTCCAATCACAAAAAAGTCCTAAAATGATGGAGCTGGAAGGGACCCAGGGAATGAGCTATTCCAGGTGGCCCTTAGTCTAATGAGCTGCTAGTGTACCAACAGTTGATTTTACAAAGATAGTTATAAGACTCTTACCCAGATCCATATGTAGGCTGAAAGAGAGAATTGTGTGTGGCCCTGTGTGAAGGGCCCTGTGTGGCCCTTTCATTGGCTGACTTTTAATTTCATAACTGTGATTAACAGACCAACCTTTCTGACCTGGGCCAGTTCAATGTGTGTATGAAAGTTGGAGAAGAAATAGATTAGTCTTTAAGGTGAGAAATCGTCAAGCACTCTCACATAGGACTTTACTATACTTTAAGTATCTCTTGTGTGAAGCTACAGTACCACTGTTAATTCAGGAGAGAAAATGGAGGAGACACATTTTATATGTAGTGTGAATGAGTACTCCAGCCACTGGTAGGTACTGTATTACATTTGCATCAGAAATCTATTAAAAGCAAGAGCCGCTTTCTAAATCTCGTGTGCAAATTCCTTTGACTACGAACCCATGCAAAGATCCAAACTATCTTGCAGGAGTACTAGCTAGGCTGGCTATATTAATGCCCATTGTAAAGAGTCTTTTGTCACGCATAAGGAGCCAATGAATGGTAGTAAATGGGCTTTTCTCCAGGGGTTCAGAGCAGAAACATTTATGAGAGCAATAATATGAATTCAATGTAGTAGCCAGCAGTGTGCCTTCTCACTGGCCTTCTCATTAGCTCGGTATTTGAGCTTATGTTTTGCATACAAATGGTCCCAGATTCTCATCACTGGTACCTCCAGGTAGGAGGGCTGAGGGAAAACACCTGAAGGGCAGATGCCAGTTAACGAAGACCAATATGGTGCATTCAGGATATTGTGGACTACAACTCCCATCATCCCTGAACATTGGCCATGTTGATTGGGACTGACAGAAATATAGTCCAAAGCCCCCAGAGGGCACCATCTTGACTTCTCCTGGTGTAGCCAACACTGAGCTATATGGACCAATGAACTAAGATGGTGTAGGGCGGCTTCCTTGTGTGCCTACCAAAACAGTTTTGACCATTTAATATGAGCTTTATCTGAGCTGCTTCAGATTATGCCGTGTTGCACAGCAAATTTAAAAGTTAAGAAAAAATAATTTAGTAGATGCATATTCCCCAATGATTTCATAGATGAGTACTTAGTTCTTCATTAAAAACAAATATGTGTGCAACGTTTCCCCTATAGCAATATGCTTGACAGCTGTTTCCGATTGCTAAACACACACACACACACACACACACACAAACACATGTATTGCATTATTTAAAATAGGGGCTGCTTTTTCCAGATGTTTAGATTGCGGATTTGAAAGTAATACAAAAAGGTTTCATCGCAATGCCTGCAAAAGGTCTACAAGGAAGCAGCAACATCTTTCTTTTTGCTGGCATTGCATATCTTTTGCTTTCTATGCGACACAATTCTTTTTCTTGGTCTAAAAAATAGTGCAGTGTTATGCTATGCATCTAATGCTTTGTGACAGAAATGGGAAATTTATTCCATTAAAAATGGTATAATAAATCCAAAAAAAGATAGCTCCTGGGATGAAAATCTATTCACAACAGAGAAGGTTTTGCAAAAGGAAGCTTCAAATATGATATCCGTTTATACCAATTACACATGATGGATAGTAGCAAAGTAACACAGAGACTGACTGATGAGAATTCAAGTGGCAATGGAAGAGAAAGCAGCATTCTGAAAGGCAGTGATGAGTTCTGTTCAATATGCTCACGTGTTAAAATTCAGTGCATTCTTAGCATAGCCCAAATAACCTTTCAAACCTCAAAAAATAAAATTGGTGCTCTGCATGCAATACTGCCTCAAAGCTTGAAGCATAATTAAGCCAAGACCATATTGGCTGTGGATTTAATTTATCTTCATCTGATTAAAAGGAAGAACTTTCCTTAATATCAGTGGTGAACTGATTTTCTTCTCTAATTGGTTCCTAGAAAGCACCTTGTTGGCGATTTCATTATCTTTCCAATGGCAAAAGCAACAGCTGCCTATAAACATCGTGGTATTTCTGAGAACTACATCCTAACTTCTTCCCAAAAAATAAGTTTGATTAATTTTAAAATTGTAGGCTCAGGGGTTAGTGAATTAGGGGACTGTGAAGTGTGCTGAATTGATGGCCTTCAAATCAATACACCATTCAAATCTTTTGGCACACCATAATCATGCTTTTGCAAGATAAAAGTGTGTGACATTTATAAACATGAAAACATTGAATTCCTCAGGTTTCTGCAAAAGCTACCATTTTGCATCACCTGCAAGGCTTTTTTTCAATCCGAAACTTGCCGGACCTCTCAGATGGGCACCATTGTCATTCTAAGAGAGCAAGGGAGGTGTTCGTGGTGAGATCTAGAAAAATAGCACTGGTTTGGATGTATTCCAGGCATGGACCAAATAACTCTTGTGTTTTGTATATGCCCAGTAATATTATGAACCTTCCTTCACCACTTAAGGTAATTGTATAGAGCATTACTGAACATTTCCTCTTTCGGGAAAGTCACAACATCCACAACCAGGAGTGGGGCTTTATCAGCTGCAGCCCTAAATTATTGAATAATCTCTTGTTACTGGTTTGCATATTAATATTTACTTCAGCCTTTAGGAAACAATACAAGGTCCACTTGGTTTACACAATTTTTGTCATGATAGGCTAGCCCTCCTACACTGCTGAATTATTGCTGACACTGCTTTAGGATTTCCTGGTTGATGCTGCTACTTTCAGTAGGGCTATGCCGGTAACTTTGCAGTCTCTTTTCTAGGCTACAGAGCAGCCCTCCTCCTTTCCTCATATACTAGGGAGTGGACAGGGGGGAGGGAAAGAGTCTCTGTATTGCTGAGACGGGTCTCTCCTCTCACTTCCCTTGCTGCGCTACAGCCTTGCAGCACAAGACTGAAAGATAAGGAAGCGTCTCTCCCACCCCCATCATTTGGGCGACCACCTTCCAGCCCTGTGCCGTACCCTCACTCTTCTGTGCTTGTGAACTTTTGCGAACCTCTAAAGAAGCAAGTAATGAATGGTAATTTTGGACTAGTAGGAGCATTTTGCCTGGTGACACCGAGTATTGGTATTGGCCTGGTGACACCGAGAGCCACGCTACACATTATAATAAGCACACATTTTAAAAGCACAGTGAAACTGACCACTTTTATTTGGAAGAAAAAACTGTAGGGCCCTGCTAAAAATCATCCCCAGGCTGCTATTTGCCCCCCAAAGTAGTATTTACTCATCCATTGGGAGCAAACAGCAGCCAGTGGGCAGAAACAGAAGGGAAGAATTTTCAGCAGAAAATTGGTGAGGGCCCCTGATCTGGCATGAAAACTTGTTTTAAGCAGGTTTTTAAGATGTGTGTTTATCGTAGCAAATAGACTGGCCCTTTAGCTAATTTTAGTGCTTTTATACAATATTGTTACAAGCCACCCCAATCCCTGAGCAGTGTGAGATTCCAAGGGTCTTGGCATTTAACCAGGGTTTGTGTTTCCTTTGGAGACTATGGTGTCTTTATACGCACATATACAGGCAACTCCCCATTCGTGTGAGGGTTGCATTCTGGATCACTGTGTGCATCAGTGGGGTGCGCATAAGTCCGTTCTGCCTCCTTCTGGGGCCGAAAACAGCACACACGCCAGCTGTTGTGTAGCAATCAAATGTGCACAAAATGATTGCTGCCTGTAGGATGGAAGGGTGTACAGCATTCACAGTCCAAAAGGAGCCAGCTTCCGCAGCAGCAACCTATCCAAACAGGCGGGTGGCATTGTCCTGAACCATGGATTCAAAGCAGAAGCTAGCATCGTTCAGAGCCTCTTTGTAACAGCCTGTTCCAATCATGCCACAATGGCTTCTGCCCTTCAGTCCCTGCATGGAGTTCTGCCCATTTCCTCGTGCTCCTTCCCAGCAGTGCTTGATTACCTCAGCACCCAGGAACCTAGAGGGTATCAGGGGACCCACGAACCTGTAATTATATATTTCTTTTTTTGTTGATAAGGTTTTAGTCATTTGTTGTTGAGATTCCTTCTCTTGTTGTAAGCTACTACAAGCATGTGGTGAGGTAAACTAGTAATATTTTAAATAAATTAATAAGATAACATAGAAAAGTGCCTTTGTCCATCCAGTTCTGTCTACAGTGAATGGGACGCGGGTGGCACTGTGGTCTAAACCACTGAGCCTCTTGGGCTTGCCGATCAGAAGGTCGGTGGTTCGAATCCCCACGACAGGGTGTGCTCCCGTTGCTCTGCCCCAGCTCCTGTCAACCTAGCAGTTTGAAAGCACACCAGTGAAAGTAGATAAATAGGTACCACTGCAGCAGGAAGGTAAATGGCGTTTTTGCGCACTCTGGTTTCCATCACGGTGTTCCTTTGCATGAGAAGCAGTTAAGTCATGCTGGCCACATGACCCGGAAAGCTGTCTGTAGACAATCACCGGCTCCCTCTGCCTGACAGCGAGATGACTGCCACAACCCTATAGTAGCCTTTGACTGGACTTAACTGCCCAGGGATCCTTACCTTACCTTAACAGTGATTGGCAATGGCTCCCTGAAGTGTGCTGGTCCCGGGGGGGGGGGGGAGGGTTACCGTGCAGCGTGGTCTAAGTCTGGTCGTAGGTCGAGGGTAAGGAGGCTGTCCGTCAGGGGCGTAGCGAGGTCCAAAGCAAGGAGTCAGGCATGGTCAGGAACTCAGAAGAGCAGGTCGGCTGCCGGCAGGAACAGGATACCAACGATGTTGCTCCCGCAACCTGGGTCTGGGCTGACTGGCCTTTATCTCCTCTGAGGCATAGGGCGGCCCTGGCCCACAGGTGATTCGCCACTCCTGGCCTGGAGGCGAGCACTCCTCCTGCGAGAACTTAGTTCCCTCCGCCTCTCTGCCCTGAGCCTCTGCAGCTTCGGAGAGGCTGGAGGGTTACTGGACCCAGAGGCAACCTCACCTTCCCCTGACAGGGCTGAGAGAGGTGCACCTGCAGGCAATGGGTCCTAGATCACCTCCGGAGCCAGAGCAGATTCAGCTGGTGTCTGCTCCTGAGGATCCGGCACAGGTGAGGGCCCTTCAGGTTCAAGCCCCAGCCCCGGCTCAGCCGGCCCTGGAGGCAGGGACTCCTGTGCAGGCTGGGATTCCTCAGGTTCAGCCTCTGAATCCGATTCCCAGGCCATCACATGAGGTTTCAGACAGGACATTCCCAGTCCTAAATAGAGATGTTGGGGATTGAATCTGGGACTTTCTGCATGCACAGCACATGCTCTGCGGCTGAGTTATGGCACTTCCCCCTAAAGCACATTGTTATTGCCAAATTAGACTTGGGAATAGCTGCATCCCTGGCCAGGTATGGTAAGTTAAGAACTGCTTCCAGGTACGCAAGCAGCGAAACTTTACAAAAGTTGATGTTGTTTGTCACACCTTTTCACAAATGACTAACATTGATATGTGTAGTCAAGCAAGCAAGCAAAAACATTTATAGACAGGCAACTTAGGAATAATTTATTAATAGGCTGAATGCACAGCAATCATTACTGCATTGCACATTACTGCAGTGCGCGCCCTATATTTATGCAGACACCCCAGCGGCCTAAACAAGGAGGGGAAGAGTGCAGGGTAGGAGCAGAGGGTAAGAGCAACATCACTATTCCTCTCCTTTGAACACAAGTTTCTGGGCATCGCAAGTGGGGAGAGTGTGGCTGAAGGGGTGGTTCTGCTTTAGGCAGTACCACAAAGAATGATGAGGTAAGAAATTGCTTTCTGAGACTCACAGATGCTTTTGCACTTGTGTGAGTCCTGCTTATGAGTTTCCCATTTGCATCTGGTTGGCCACTGTGCAAACAGGATGCTGGACTATGTGGTCCAGAGGAGGGCAACCAAAATGGTCAAAGGCCTGGAAACGATGCCTTATGAGGAACGGCTAAGGGAGCTGGGCATGTTTAGCCTGGAGAAGAGGAGGTTAAGGGGTGATATGATAGCCATGTCACATAGAGGAGGGAGAAAGGTTGTTTTCTGCTGCTCCAGAGAAGCAGACACGGAGCAATGGATCCAAACTACAAGAAAGAAGATTCCACCTAAACATCAGGAAGAACTTCCTGACAGTAAGAGCTGTTCGACAGTGGAATTTGCTGCCAAGGAGTGTGGTGGAGTTTCCGTCTTTGGAGGTCTTTAAGCAGAGGCTTGACAACCATATGTCAGGCGTGCTCTGATGGTGTTTCCTGCTTGGCAGGGGGTTGGACTCGATGGCCCTTGTGGTCTCTTCCAACTCTATGATTCTATGATTCTATGACCATCTGCCTGATCCAGCAGGGCTGTTCTTATGGTCCTAAGGTTGCTCGGTCCAGCTCCTGCCAACCTAGCAGTTCGAAAACACGTCAAGGTGCAAGTAGATAAATAGGTACCGCTCCGGCGGGAAGGTAAATGGCGTTTCCATGCGCTGCTCTGGTTTCGCCAGAAGCGGCTTAGTCATGCTGGCCACATGACCCAGAAAAACTGTCTGCGGACGTCGGCTCCCTCGGCCAGTAAAGCAAGATGAGCACCACAACCCCAGATTCATTTGCAACTGAACTTAACTGGCAGGGGTCCTTTACCTTTTAAGGTTGGCAGAAACCAACGACAGGGTCTTTTTAGAAGTGGCCCCACCATTCTCCCCTGAGAACTTTAGTTACCCCCTCTTCTCTTTAGCCTTCAAGCACTTCCTAAAGTAGATATAGATAGATGATAGATAGATAGATAGATAGATAGATAGATAGATAGGTAGGTAGATGGATGGATCGTTCTGGTAGACTCCACCATGCTTTTTATTGCGGGCACCCACACTCTGATGTTGTTTTTATTTGGTTTTGTCAGATTGCTTTGCTTTCAACATTTTAAAAATATTGCCTACTCTTAAGCCTTGACATAAAAGGAGGGCCAGAAACCCACACAAAGGCAATAGCGGAACCCTAGAGGAGGCATCTACTTGGCAACAAGCGCCACTGAGTTCAATGGGACTTGCTACCCATGTATAGGAAACATCTCTTTGGCGCAAACACTGAAAGGGGAAGTGCCAAATGCCCTACAATTCCACCTGCTCAGAAGAAGGCAAATACAGACAGAGAGACCGAGCTAACGTGTTGCACATTCTTCCATGGGGGGCGGGGGGGGGGTAATCCGCCGAGCAGAAGCGGTTTCCTTTGTGCGCTCATTGTCTGCTTGGTTCCCGCACCCAAAAGAAGCAGCCTCCCTCCCCGCTCCGTCCCCCTGCTCAGGCCCCAGTGAAAAGGGGTCTGCGAGACGCGGCGGGGGTGGGGGCTCTTGTCGCTGCCTGTCGCCCACCCCACCCTTCGCCGCCGTTCCCACAGCCGCCCTGGCAGCAGGGCAGAAGCCCCTCGCGGCCCCCTCGAGCAGGCTCCCTCGCCTTCCCCCTTTGTTAGCAGCCCCTACAGATGGTGCCCTGCTCGGGTCTCGGGTGTATTGCGAAGCGGGCGCGCGGGGGGGGGGGGGGGAGGGCGCGCGGCGAGCGGCCAATGGCGAGGCAGCCCGTCAGCTGACCTGCTTTGCTTACACCAGGTGCACGCCGGCTGCGGGCTGTGCAAAGCCGAGCTGAGGAGAGAGAAGGAGGAGGCAGAGGCAGCAGCAGCAGCAAGTGCGCGCGGCGGGAGGAGGGAAGGCGCCCGCGAGCACGAAGAGACCCCCGGCCAGCGGGGGGAGGAGGAGGAGGAGGAAGAAGAAGAGCGCGCGCCTTGCCCGCGGGGCCCCGAGTGGAAATTACAGCCGCGGTCGCCTCGGAGAAAGGAGAGGCGGCGGCAGGAGAGGGGGGCGCGCCCCGCCGTCCTTCTGGCCGCAGACTTGTGGCGTTTGAAACTCGAGCTGCCGGAGCCTGGCTAAGCGAGCCTCCTCGCCACCGGGGATTGTTGTGCCTTTCCGGGCGCGGTTTAAGGAGCCTCTCTTGCGTCCTGCATGGGGGGGAGGGCCAGCGAGGCTCGTTCCTAGCGGCCGCTGTTGCCTCTCTTTGGGTAAGTGTGTCCCTCCTCCGCCTGGGCAGCTGGGAAGAAGGGAGATGGGTTACCTGGGCGGGGAAGGGGTTAAAGCGGAAGCCAAGTTGCTATGGAGTAGTAAGCAGGGAGGGAAATGCTCTATAGTATATATGCTATATCTCTAGCATTCCACCAAGCCACCAGTGCCGGGAATTTGTGGGCTGGGAGGTGATGGCATTTCACTGGGCAGAACGATAAGCGAGCCCTCCAGGGAGCAGAGGCTGAGATGTCACCTAGCAGGGATTGCTTTTGTTTGGAAAGGCTGCGCAGGGAATTGGGACGCTTAGAGAGCGTTGCCTAGCGGAGAGCGTCCAGAAGGCTGATAAGCAATGGGCAAAACAGATGGAGCAAACAGCACCCTGCCCTCTGGCCCTGGATTTCTGGCCATGGTTAGAAGGGGAAAGGAGGGTAAACAAGGGGGCGATTGTCTTCTCTCCCCTTCCCCTTGCCCCCAAATTTCTTTTTCTTAAGTGTTGACTTGCTGTTGGAGACCCTAGAAAGAAGAAACAAAGGTCAATCTAACCTGGTTTAAGGGGCGGGGGGAGGAAGGGAGCAGTTAGGTGTTAGCTGTTGTTCTTTTCTGCAATAGGTGTGATGATTCCAAAGGCTGGCTGCCTCCATCCAGCTGGCTGGAAGACTAAAAAGGGTGTGTGTGTGTGTGTGTGTGTGTGTTGTCTCTCATCTAGCCCAGGCAGACCAAGTATGGAAAGTTTGCCAGCTAGTGTCCTTTGTCCTCTCCCAAGGCAGGAGGGTGAAGAGGATGCTGGCTGGTAGCAGCTATGATGAAAATCTGCACCCCCCACCCCCAAATCTTCCCTGAACCAGACAGTTTGCTAGTTTGTGGTTTCAGCCGAAGCATGAAACTCTTTCCCCGCCTTGTCTTTTTCTGCAGAGGCTTGAAGCACTTCAGTGAGATGCATGTGCTTTATCTGCAATTGTCATGCTCTGCATTGGGGAGCTGGTTGCTGTCAGGAAAGTTATGCCCAGTGATTATTTCATGACTTTGGGACTGTGTTAGTGTACCCTCCAGGGGAGGTTTCTTCTTTAGAAAAAGAAGAAGGAAAGCATGTGTGTGAAATTAGTCAAAGTCAAGAAGATGTTTTCTGGAATATCCTCTGATGCCTGGATGACTTTTGTTACCTTCCTCTGTCTTGCTCTTAAGAAGCACTTTACTACTTAACTTTGTCCTCTTACTTTCTTTTTTTACTTCCTTCTGATTTTTAATGGACTTGCTGCATTGAGCTGCTAAGGCGCAGGCAATGGGGAAAGTACCAGGCTGAAGTTTCTGTGATTCCCATTTCTCATGGGGAGGAGGAGGCTGGTGCTGTGTGTCCCCCTAAATCTCTGATTTGCATGCAAATGGGAATGCACCCTGGCAGATGTCTTGCCTCATCCATTCACATGAAGGAATTTGAAAAGACAAGGAGTCTTCAGTTTAACAATAGACCTTAAGAAAATGGTATAAAGGCTTAGTGTGAGGGTTGCTCCCCCACCCCACTCTTCTGCACCAGCTCCCCTTGCTCTTTGGACATTTATATGGCAAGCTGTCTCTAGTAATCTGACCATGATAGGGTAAAATATGCTTCCTCTGGAGAAGTTTGTTGCAACCTCGAGTTTCCAGGTAGGAAACAAGATCCAACAGGGGCTTTTCTTCCCCCAAATTTGTTGAAACTGATGGCCAGACAGCCTGGCAACTTGAAGACCAACATCCACATACAAACTAGTGTGTCTGAGCCATTGTGTGAGAAGAAGGAGCATCCAAAAGTACAAAGTCCTGGAGTTGTTACTGAGGTTTTAGACAGTGAGGACTTTAGGCCCTCTGCAAGGTCACCTAGCCAGTAAGCTAGAGGTACAGAGCTGCCCTCAAGAGAATCCAGTTTCTGAAGGAAGCCATTCTCCAGTGAGGGAAAGGAGATCTCTGAATCACACCCAGAGGGGAGGAATGTAGTCATCCTTTTGGGGATGGGCCCTAACAAAGTTGTAGAAGGTCCGTGGTTCCGTCTCTGACCTTCCAGGTAAGACTGGGAAATACTTCCACTGGAGATTCTGGAGAGCTACTGCCAGGCAATGGGAACAATACTGAGTTGGATGGACCAGTTATAAGGGAGCTTCCTATGTTCCTGTCATTAATTGAGGTAGGGCTCCACCCTTAGACATTATTTCCAGGTCTTTCAGTTTCTGCCTAGTCTCATTCCAGCAATAAGCAGCCTTTTTTGGAAACCTTCAAATGAGTAGGAGTTCAATCTATCTCTCTCTATTACTGTTCTATATAAAACTGTGCTATCATTATCTGAGAGCTTCAAGTAAAAGGGTAGAGTTGCTTCTTTCATATCTTTCCAGATGTTCAGAACTTTTTCTCTCCAACTGCATTCCAGAGGGGAGAGATTACTTTGTTTTCCAGAGTATTACTTTGTTTTCTCGTTAAGTTTGAACCAAATGTAGCTTTGCCCTTAAAGACAAAATGCAGTTCCCTCCCTCTCTCTGCGTTGTTCATGACATTGACATCAAATAAAGGATGCAGTAAGCTTCCTTGCCTTCAGGCCAGATAAGACAAGATCCTGAGTCAGTGGGTTTTAATGGTGACCTAATCTTTTTAAATTGTTGTGCGCACCTCTAAAGACTTTGAAGTGCTTAGGGGGGGGCGCGCAAAACCACATCCACAAAGCATTCAGTGTGGTTCAGTGTGAAATGCTAGAAAATACCAAGGCAATTTATACGTCTTCAAAGCATGCCCTTTCCTCTGCCCTTTCAGGCATTAGTTTGGTAGACAGCAGCTGGCGCATTTCACCTTCTGGCTTTGTGGAGCCCTCATCACAGACTTGTGGTGTGGACTACACGTGAGCATGGATGAATATACCTCCTTGTCTGCCAGGCACCAGTTGCCTCCTCCTTTGTTTAGCTGCATAGCCGAAAGCAAAAGACCCCATTCACCAAGAAAGCAGTTAACCCCTGGGTTCCACGGTTTCATTGAAGAAGGCGTTTCAGTGAGCTAGCAGGAAAGAAGGCATTGTATTGGTTGTATTGGCATTGTTTCGGGGTGGACAACAGATGTTCGCCTGCTATTTTACATGTTTCGCTAAGTTATTTAGTGCCGGTTCGTTGGGTGCTTCCCAGCGAGCAACTGGCTAGAAAAAGAGGCAGAATCAAATGAAGAGTTTGCAGTTCAGTTTGCAGGTGGGAGAAAGAAACATCACCGCTGAATGATCAGCCCCCCCCCCCCGAACTGTTTGGGAGTTGCCAAGGAATACATCAGAAAACTCTTTAGGTTGTACGTTATTTTCTTCTTTGTGAGATCCCACGTGAAATTACTTCGCTGTTCAGTCCATCCATTAACTTATTAAAAAGTGGAAAGGAAGTGCTTTTAAATACGTCTTCAGGGGTTGCCTTCAAGAAGATGATTAGTGGGGTAAACGTGGCAGCGTTTAGCCGCCCCCACCCCCAAACCTGTGCAACTCCGGTTGCTGCTGCATTGGACTATGACTTCTGAAGCATGACATCTGCTCTACATTTGAGGACTTCCTGTGCAATTTAGAATCCTTCATGATCAGTTTTCCAAACTGTGGAGTCCCCATGTGTAGAGCAGGCTCCCTGTTTTCAAAGTTATAGTCCCAAACAGCAATGGCAAGTAGAGCCATGGTAGGCTGAAGCAAGCGCTTTGTGCCACACTTGCCCAGTTCGCAGGAATCCTATCTAAAGAGGGCTATTATTTCATGCAACCAGATCTTGCCTTTATACTTCCGGTGGATTGTGAATTTGAAGTTATTGGCCTGTTTTGTTTTGTTTTAAGGTGAGGGTGTACACAAGCTTGTCAGAAGAGAGCCATCCCATGTAGGGTTTCCACAAATCTCTTGTTTCAGCCTTGCAAATAAATCTGGAAAAGTTACTAGCCCACCTCTCCTTATGTAGCTGCATCCAACATTTGTGGCATAAAAGTGACAACTTGTATAAAGATGCATTTCCTCCCTCCCTATGGATGACTCTCTGTTTGGAAGTCTGGCTTGTTTTTGAGGTTTCCTACTACTTTTAGTATGTTGCAAACAATATTTTATGAAAGCCTGAAAAGTTATGCTTGCAGTGTTTGTGGTGAGTTCTGGATCGTGGATTCTTCACAGGGCACACAAGCCCCTCTCCTGTACTTCCTGACTGATCTGGGCTGTATTCACATGCCTAACTGAAGCATTTAGTGCTCAGTTCCATGTCATTTGGAAACAGTTGTTTTTTTTCTGGGTCCAAATAACATGGAAAGAGTGCTAAACTTGTGCTGTTTTCCACTATATTTCCAGAAGTGGCTTTTACATCCTGAGAAAGCTCAAGTTCAATGTGGAAAAGATCACTTAGGGAAACTGAATAAACTGCCCTAGATGAGCCATTTCCCCTTTAAATATTGCAAAAGGGGGGGCAGGCGTGGCAAAGCCATTGCAATGTCAAACCCTGCCAATCTTTTAAAGGCTCCAAACCTTTGCAAAACCCAGCCAGCAGAGCCCCTGGGAGCTGCCCAGGGTTCTGATTTCCCTCGTCCTGCTGGGCTGGAGTGGAGTGGAACAGAGCTGGTGGCTCTGGCATTCATTTTCACTTTCCCTGTGGTCTCCAAGCCCCAGCAGAACAGGACAAATGGTCTCTAACCCAGGGCAGATGAACCTGAAGCCCTCCAGATGTGGTTGGACTTCCAGCTTCCATTTGCCCCAGCCTGCATAGTCAGTGATAGGGTGGGTGTTTGCAGTCTACCAACATCTAGAGAGCCATTGGTTCCCAACTTATGCTTTAATTTTAAAGTGTTTGCTCTTCAGTAGAGCAGCAATGTGAAAGTAGGCTTTTCTGCCCCTAAAGTACCCAAATTTCTAACTGGACCATTGATACTTACACACATATAGAATCTGCTTTGACTTCAAAATCCTGCGTTGGAAGATGTCGTTCATGGCTCATGAAAATAAGATGGCATACTTGCTCGTAGGAGGCCTGTATGACTAATTTTAACAATCCAGGTCACAGGCTTAGACACTTTCAATGCTGGTAGTCACAATTACTGCTTTACCTGCTATTTCTTTTCCGCTGTTACTTTTAGTCAAAGAAATGTGATGGTCTGGTATTTCTCTCAGCAGTACTTTAGGTGAGTCAAAGCTAAAAGTACTAGAATAGCATTGTAATTTAGTACAATATATCGAGACAATTTAAGAGTCCACAAACTTCCTCTTCTGCAGTCTGTTTCTCTTAATACATTGTGTTGTAAAGTGTAATATAATACAAGAAAAGAAAAGCCTTAATTAGAACTGTCCAAACATTAAGGGAAGTATTAAAAATAAACAATTACAAGCTCAAGGTTAAATGTAAATCAACTTGCATAACTGCAGCTTAGTGTGCGAAATCATTTAAGTTTTCTGAAACTTTTAAGACAAGTAGCAAACTTTACAAGTCAAATCAGGCATTTGTTTTAACATAATCAGATGCATATTTGGTCAGGAGAAACTATTTTCCTTAATGCAGTTTTGTTCCGTTCACTTCTGAAGCAAGGTTTCTTAAAAAGAGGAAAAGGTCCCTTATTCTTTCACGCCCCATTATTTTCTAAATATGTAGTTAAAAGCACTGTGCACCCAAACTATTGAAAATCTGGGTTTAATTTTTTGTACTCATCTTAGAGCTGAACTGAGATCTATTGCACATACTAAGAACTTTAAAAAACCAAAACCCTGTAAGTATGCCTGAAATTATTAACAAAGAGGGAGTTTCAGTTTTACAGTGCATATCTGCTTTGAAGCATAATAAAACATAATAAAAACAAAAAGTAAACAAATCCATAATCTCCTTCCACAAACACATTTAAAAGGACATATAATGTTAATCAGCCAAAGGCCTGGTTGCAGAGGAATGTTTTTGCCTGGCACCTAAAGTCTCCCTGGGGAGAGCATTCCACAAATCGGGAGCCACTGCAGAAAAGGCCCGTTCTCATGTTGCCGCTCTCTGGACGTCTCATGGAGGAGGCACACAAATAAGGGCCTCAGATGATGAACACAGTGTCCAGGTCAGTTCATATGGGGACAGGTGGTGCTTGAGGTGTTGCAGTCAATGGGATTTACTCTGATAAATATGTATAGGTTTGCACTTTTATTTTTTTTAGTTCTGTTCTTTTGGTTAGCCTTAGGGACCTGATTCTCAGATGTCACTGCAACCCTTTGTAGGTCAAGTAGTCTTTGGAGGATGGCCTGAGAGTGTTTCTTCTAAGGAAATTGGCTTGCAAATACACATACCAGGATTTAGTTTTCCTAGTATGTGTATTTGCAATCTGAATAGGTAAAAAAACCAGGAAGGATTAAGGTAGGGTCAGGGCTTGAGAATAGCTTTAAAGAAAGGGAACAGGAAATGGAACAGGTGAATAACCTTTAACAAAGGACATTAGAATATTAGTTTAATATACACATTCATTCAGAAAAAGGAAAGGGGAAAAAACAGAAATAATGAAGATACTTGTAACAAAATCTGTCTTCTCTAGTGCTACTTTAAGCTCCTTTATTATTTCTTTAATTTTGGAGCTTTTCTTAATAAAAACAAACTGTAATTTTCAGACTCGAGCCATCCCAGTTCACCCATAATACTCTTTGGCAGGCATGTGGTCCCCACAGCTGTCCTCTCATTTGTGTATGAAATAGAAACACTGGTGTCATTTGTAGGTTACCATAGTTACATGAACAATACACGTGTGATACTTCATCCTTCCAAGCTAAAAGGGTTTCTCAGTTCTGTGCCTAGAAAATGTCTGCCAGGCAAGGGGGACAAACCTATGGGAAGGGTGACTTTAAACATTTTTTTTAAGCACCCCCTTTAATTCACTTTCTACAATGTTAATTTATTGCAATTCTCCTTTTCAGTTTAACAAAAGCTAATTGCAGGCCTCCAGCCAATTAAGCACTTCATCCAGCAAGCTGCCACAATAATGTGGGTTTGCAGGTGTCCTGTAGGCTCAGGAATCGGGGGCTGATTAATGCTGTTGTGTCACAAAGTAAGCTTTACCTGGCATTCAAGATTTACAGGATATTTATATATGAGATGTTCAGCTTGACTCCCAAGAGGTTGCATAGTCCAGCAAAAGGAATGGTGAACTTGGATTGGGGTTTAAAACTCTCCTTGGCTCCTGGCTTCATCGTGTGACACAACCCATCTCCATTCCCTGTTTGGTAAAATATTAAAAGTACCGAACACAGTGGGGTTGGCCTCTGTGCCCGGAGGTTTAAAATCTTAAGAGTTTGGGGAAAGGATTCTGTGGAAGAACTGCCACTTCCTAAGCCTGCTGGCTTGCTCCAAGCAGGGAGGTGGTGGAAGGGTGGTATGGGGTTTTCTGAAGCTTCCCATTGACAACAGTGGAAGGGAAAATCAATATGTCAGTTTCAGGACTTTTTGGGGGGCTGCGGTGAGACTAATCAGATTGGATTTGTTCTTCTAAGTGTGCAACATCCTCCAACAGATATATTTCAGGGTAGTGGGCTCAGGAATGC
Organism: Podarcis muralis; assembly: GCF_964188315.1. Lineage (NCBI taxonomy): Eukaryota > Metazoa > Chordata > Lepidosauria > Squamata > Lacertidae > Podarcis > Podarcis muralis. The sequence goes on along the minus strand of NC_135656.1, from coordinate 91,420,914 downwards.
TAATGATATTGGTCACCTTCCCTTCCATCCTCTTTTAAGTACTAGGGATGCTGTTCCCCATATCAACCAGGCCAAGTCCTGAGATCAGTAGTGGGAGGGGGTTGCTAATGTGTGTGGGAACCCAAAGTAGGGCCTTTTCCATGGTGGTGCCCAATTTTGGAATTTCACGGAGGCACAGATGGCCATGAAATGGATGGGATTCTGCTGCCTTGTGAAGACTTACTTGATTTTTAAAAAGCTTTTGGAGGCCCTGTGTTTTGTTTGACTTGACTTTTTTAGCCTCTAGTCCTTCTGCATTTTATAACTATATGTGGTTTTATTGCTGGTTTTTAATATTTCTATCAAGTCTTCGTGATTTCTGGCGATGTGTTGTAAACTTCTTTGAGGCCTTTTTTTTAAATGAAAAAATGTATACAAGAATGCAACATAAATAACAAGTAATTAGAGCCTCCTCCTCCTCCAGGATCTCATCGAGTTCTGATTTGGTACTGCCAAGAATGGCTGTAGGCAGGGACAGAGGAAGGGGTGTGTAGTGGGTGCGGACCGCCCCGGGTGTCACCACTGAAGGGGGTGACAACACTCACTGCAGGGCCTACAGCGTGCCCAAGCCATGCGTCGCTCCTGGGAGAGACGCAGTGGTTGGGCGTGCACAGGTTCCACGCTGCCCAAACGGTCCACCCGCTGCCTCCCCCCCCCCCCCAGCTGTAGGGCGGCTGAGTAAGAGGAGGAAGGCAGACTCCGGAGGCCCTGCGGTGCACCCCGACCCTGGGCGCACCACCCCAGGCACCTGAGTGGCTTCCTCCGCCACTGGCTGTAGGGCATGATATCCTGTTTTAGCTGAAAGTAAGAACTCTGATTTGAAAATGGTGCTTTCTTGATCACCAGGCTGTAAATGATGTTTGGACTTACTTTGTATGGCAAAAGCAAGGGTGAAAGGTGATTCCTAATTCTTAATAGTAATATAATACTAACAGGAAATCCCCACATTTCAGGAAGAGATAAGCTGTACCATTATTATGTATCATCTCCTGGTGAGGTTTAGACTTGCAGTAACAATTTCCTTCTGCAAAGGTGGGGGACCTCTTATAATTTTCCATCCTTTCAGAGGCTGATGCATCTGGATGAAATCCTGAAAGCTCTCAGGGAGCTTCCCACTGCTATGGTTGGTGTTCCTGTTGAAGTACTTTTCCACGCAGAAGCTGTAGTTAGTTGCTAGGTTTCTAACTAGGCCTGCCTGTAACAAATTCACCTTCCCTGTTCTTAAACAACAGTGCAGTTTTCCAATCCATTTTCGAGCATAATTCAGAGTGATGGTGCTAACCTTTTAAGGTTTTAAATGGCTTAGAATCCAGGTGTCTAAACAAGCACCATGTTGTCCTGCAGGACTCTTATTTGAATGCTGAAGTAATCTTCAAAGCTCTCTTCAGTGTTCTCCTGCCTGGCAAATTCTGTGGGTTGTGACTGGATCATAGGACCTTTGCAATGGTGCAACCTTCCATTTGAAATATCTTGAAGTTGATTATGTTGCCACTAAGACCACTTCATTTGGCCAGCCTTTTCCAGTATGTCACCTAACCTGATTTTAGCTGTTGACTATCAGCCATATATGTGCATACCCACATATTCCTCTGTTACAGCCAGGGGTGACTGGTGGACGCTGGACCTTGTCAGGCAACTAGGCAGGACTTAGGAGGTCTCATAGATGGGGCCAGTGGTGTGCCACACAGTTCAAAATGTGCCACATAGAACCCATAAACTTCCAGACCTATAGGAAAATATTATTCCCCTCCTCCAGCTTGTTCACTTCTAGACCTAATTTTAAAGAATAAGCTGTAAAGTGGTGTGATATTAATTGGATTAGGATCTGGGGGAACAGGGTTAAAACTACCCGGCCATGAACCTTGAGTCAGACATGGTCTCTCAGCGTAATGCATCTCAGTATTGTTGTGAGGATACCATTGGGAAGAGGAAAATCATGAGTGCCACTTGGAGCTCCTTGGAGGAAAAGGGGAGATATAAATGCAAAGAAGAAGATGATCTTCAGCATGTTTCGCCCTGTTTTTGAAGGCAGCAGGAGAGGGCAGGTTTAGAAAAATACTAAAACAAACATTAAGAAATCAAAGAAAAAATAATTTGGGGCACAACCAGGATATTATGGCCTAGTCATGTTAGATATTACATGCAAGTCCATAGCAATTCCAATGTGAGGATGGATGTCTGCTGGGACAAACTTGACTGGGCGAGTTGTGCCAGCCACATGTAATACATGTGCCTATACTGTGTCTAGACTCTGTACACAATGTTCTCATCTGCAGCTTTCTGCTTTTTGTAAGAGCATTTTGTTGTTGTTGTTTAGTCGTTTAGTCGTGTCCGACTCTTCGTGACCCCATGGACCAGAGCACGGCAGGCACTCCTGTCTTCCACTTCCTCCCGCAGTTTGGTCAAACTCATGCTGGTAGCTTCGAGAACACTATCCAACCATCTCGTCCTCTGTCGTCCCCCAAAGTGTATAGTCCTCGCAACAACCATGCAAAGTTGGCCACCATGCAATTTTTAACAAAATGGAAAGAGCAGTGCTTCCACCTTAACAAATCCACAAGCTTGTAGGAGAGCCAGTATATCATCTAAACAAACAAACAAACAAACACCCCGTCCTACAACAAGACATTTGCTGGTTTTCAACTCTGCTGTAGATGGCAACTAGGTGGATAGTTACCCCTTTGAAAGTGTACCAGACAATTTTATATAGAAATACTGAGAGTAATTTACCCAACAGTAGCACCATACAAAGAGGCTATAGTAAAGGAATTGTGGTCCCCGATCAGCATTCTATTACCTAGTGCACTGGTTTGGGGGTGAGGAATACAAAGATGAGACTCTTGCCAGTTGGCTTCCAGAAAAGAAAAATGTGCAGATAACAGAGATGAAGGACCGACCCATTCCAGGTCACCCACAGCATCTTCATACAGATTTAAGCAGGCAAAAGAGGCCTACTTACAAACTGTGTGCCTCAGAAAGAAAAAGAAAAAGCATATACAATGTGCACCTGCCTTGCCAGTGAGGAACTTCTATATTTAATAAGAACAGTAACTTTTTTTAAAAAAATGTGCCTTCACGGCTGCTTTACTGCTGTCCACGTGCAGTTTCCAAGTTCACTTCTTTAACAATTATTTGTGGTGTCAAAAGAAAACAAGCTGCCTTTTGGAGAACTGCAGCTAAAATGCAAGGAAAGATTTGTAGTATTGGTTCATGTCTTGGTTACATGTAACATCCTTACATTACTTGCTGCCACGGGCTCCTTCAGAAGAAAGCTTAGGATGCAAATTCAGTAGTGATGCTGACGCTGTCAAGCTTATGTTCATACAAGCCAATCATGCGTCTAGTATTCATTCATTCATTTGGCAGCTACTAAATTACTGACAATGGCAAGGAAGAAACACAGCTACTGTAACAAGCTTGAAGTGTGCATGCCTTTATCAAAAGTTGTCCTTCAGAAAGATACTAGATTAGCCCACCTTCACATTAGATAGACAAATTTCCAGTTCAGGTGTAGTTACATGTTTCTCTAATGCATCACTACTTCTCATTTAGCACATATTGTTTTAGGATTGGCTGAGCAGTGGAAATACCTGATTGGTGGAAATGGTTGCAACAGTTCAAATGGAAAGCTAGGGAATATGCAGGGAACAGAAAACTCTGTGGGGGGATTTTTTTTTGGGGGGGGTGTTATTTGGGGGGAAGCTTTTTATTTTTGTTTCAGCTTAAGCTCCATGTTGCCCTGAGTGAGCATCCTCTACTGATCACCACCTTCCCCGATCTGGTGTCCTCCAATTCCCATCAGCCTCAGTCAAGTATGGCCTCTTGTTGGGAATGGTGGGAATTGGAGTCAATCACATTTGGAAGGCACAGGCAGGGAGGGGTCATCTGTCACATGCTTCATACTGTTTTGTTGTGATCAGCCTTGGGCATTCTTGCTAACTGAGGAGTGGCATACAAATGTGTTGAACACCGTAAATCACTGTTTCAGCCCCTTGTACTTGTTGTATAACTTCGTGACTTCTGTCACATAATTTGTCCTGCAATAAAGTGATTTATCTCACTATATCATATTTTCGATTGTTTGCGAGAGAGATCCTTTAAAGGGTATAAGAAATGAAATACTGAAAAGGATGGAATCACTGGCAGTTTTGTCATTAATGCCCTCCATTTTTCACCTTAAGTGGCATTGCACTGTACACCAAACATTTGTCAACAGCACTTGCAGAACTTTGCTTAGATTAGAGTATTTCAGAGGTCAGGAGAAGTGGTGCAGGTGCTCCCAGGGATCCAGTCTTTTGTGCAAACTTTGGTGTATTCTTTCATTGCACACCTTTGCTAATCTGCTAGCCAACAAGACTTCATGGCAACACCGTTGCACATTGTCCCTTGTGTCGAGAGCCTGCTCGACATCAATAATCAGTCTCACGCCAAGTTGGATTCAAAGAGCCTAATAGCCAACCTTTATTGTGCACAGCAAAAAATACCTCCTCTCTACCTCCAGCCCAACGCTTGCTTTTCCTGGTACAAGATAAGTAACAATCACAAAAATGCAACCTTGCCCCTGCCCACAGACAAGGAGGGTACTATCCTACGTTAGCCAATCAGTAATCTAGCACGAAGTGTTCACGCGCTCATCATGCTCCAAGCAATATCTCGTGCTGCAAAATCACCCTGCAATAATAACTTTGCTCATGCTCTTATGTACAAGCAACCATTTTCCCACACCCTTGCTCAGGGTGTACAGCTAAACAGTTCTACGTCATGGTGAAAATAAAACCATTTCTGGCCTCCAAATAACTTCCAAAAGAGTTTTGAAAGTTAGGAAACTGTAATGACATGCTTTCGTAAGTAGACAGCTGCAGGTAACAGTCATGTTTAAATAGAAGGTTCATGAAAGGCTACCAATTTTGTAAGTGAAGGCACCTCACTGTGAATCTACCGGAGTGCTTCTCAACTGCTGAGAAATGATAGAACAGCAAAACCAGAGACAGGCCTTAAGTAGACATGCATTGAGTAAGGTGCTGCCATGCATTGTCAGATCAGGACTCTGGCTATGCAAGTAGCATAGAATCATAGAATTGTAGAGTTGGAAGGGATTCTCAAGGCCCATCTAATCCAACCCTCTGCAATGCAGGATTCTTAACTAAAGCAGCCATGACAGATGGCCATCCACCCTCTGCTTAAAAACCTCTATTGACAGAGTTGGAATCTCCTTTCCTGTATCTTGAAGTCATTGGTTCAGGTTCTATCCTCCAGAGCAGGAGAAAACCAGCTTGTGCCATCTTCCACGTGATAGCCCTTTAGATATTTGAAGATGACTCTTGTATCTCCTTTCAGTGTCCTCTTATTCAGGCTAAATATACCCAGTTCCCTCAACAGTTCCTCATACGGCTTGGTTTCTAGACCCTTGATCAGCTTTGTCACCCTCCTCTGCACACATTCCAGCTTATTAATATCCTCCTTAAATTGTGGTGCCCAGAATTGGGCACAGTACTCCAGGTTGGGTCTGACCAAGGCAGAATAGAGTGGTGCTATAACTTCCCCTGACCTAGACACTATACTACTGTTGATGCAGCCTAGAATAGCTTTGGTTTTTGTTTGTTTTCTTGCTTTTTGGCTGCATCACACTGTTGACTCATGTTATGCATGTGGGCCACTAAGTCCCCTAGATCCTTTTCACATGTACTACTGGCAAGCCAGGTGTCCCCCATCTTATATTTGTGCAGCTGGTTATTCCTGCCTAAGTGCAGAACCTGACATTTGTCCCTATTGAAATTCATTTGGTTAGTTTTGGCCCAGGTCTCCAATCTGATAGTCATAGTGAATCTTGATTCTGTCTTCAGTGACATTAGCTACCTCTCCTAGTTTGGTGTCCTCCTCAAGTCTGATGAGCGTTCCTTCATATAAGTCATTTATAAAGATGTTGAACAACAAAGGGGCCCAGGACAGAACCCTGTGGCACCCCACATATCACTTTTTCCCCAGAATGACAAGGAACCATTAATACACACACACACACACACACACACACACACACACACACACACAAATTGTCTGAAGCAAAGGACAGGATGGCATCTTCACTCCCCATTTCACATATAAAGACCAGACAGGCAGTTGAACCTTCCCTGTGGTGACAGGTCAGTGTAATCCACTACACTTGAGGACAGCAGGCTACCTTACAGAGTGCAGGCCAGGCTATGTGGTACACAAAACTCTATCCTCCAACAAATAGGTTTGTACTGTTGCATCAGGTGTTAAGCATCAGCAAACAAGTCATATGATGTGTATGTCCATGTTGGCAAGTGGCAAAATGCAGCAGTAAATATTTTCACACTGGTAGGAGGCCTCTTCAAATAACTTCCTCCAGGACGTCAGTTTAAGCCACAGCATCATTTGGTCTGTGTTGATTACGTAAAGCAGGCATGACATTTCCCCTCAGTTGTAGCATTTGTACCAATTTCTGTTCAAGATGCCTGCTTTGCTCAGACAAAATTTGGAGGCAGAGTTACAAAGTTTTGACACAGAAGGCAGAGCGGGCAGGCAGGAGGCCCAGGTGAGCTGTAGAGGTTTGGTGAGATGTGAAGGGAGAGAGGTAAGTGTCTTAGGCAAGGTGGAGTTGATGAGTGAAGCAGACAGGTGCACACAGCTGCTACTTACACCTATGTAGGTGTTCTGCTAAACAAATGCGCAGTTTCAGTTGTGCTGGTAACACTTCCTAATTATACTCAGGATGCCCAGCTGATGTTTACTGTGCCTTTGGACAATAGTGAACTAAATCACACTCTGAGTACACCTGTACACACTCAGCTTGTGCTACTTTCATTGGGCAGGGCCCACAGAGTTAGGTGTACCCAGAGGATATGTATCCACCAGTGCTTCGTAATGTATTTATTTTTCAGTTTATCCCTTAATCTGGGTTGGTATTAAATCTTAAAACCTTTATCACCATGTGCCTGTTTCCTCCATGGAAGACTGTGATGAATGCCTCCTGTTTCACAAAGTATGCTAAATATGTATAGTTTCACCTGTGCACATTTTATCTTAATCTAAGAGATGAGCAGGAAAGGGGGGGGAGAACCTCAGGAGATTTCTATGCTTTTGTAAAGTAGCAGAGGATGTGCATAGTCAGAAACAACCATGTATTCCTCAGAAGAAATTAGTCTTTGGTGAGTGGGTGGACAATGTGCAGATGAAGTCTATGAAAAATGGGGGTAGCTTTGTTGATGGATGGGGTTAATTGGTGGTTATGTACAAATTATCCCCCCCAAAATCAAGCAATCAGTCAAGCAATCAGGAATTAATTAAAAAAGACAGAGCTATACAATAGATGAGGGGTAGCTCAGGTCTTTTCCAGACAAAAGCATATAGATTGTGGGAAGCTGAATACATTTTTTATTTTTCTTAAGATATAAACTGTCATGTAAGGAAGCCGTGGAAGTGTGGCTCTCATGACACTGCACATCGACTTATGGGATAAGGTGCAGGCTACCTTGCCACTATTTTCAGTAACGGTTAATGGGAAAATGTGTAGGCATCACCTTTGACTCACCTGATTTTTAATAACCATCAAAATAACCTTGAATTCTGGAAGTCAAGTCCTCTAATAATAATAATAATAATTTCCATAATGATGTAGTTATAGCAAATCAAGGGTTCTTTATTTATTAACAGATTTTAAAAATCTGTTTCTGTTCAAAAGAACCTCAAGACAAATATACCAAACAGGAACCAGATCAATACAGTAAACTAAGAACTGCATGAAAGCCTATTGAAATAGTATGATACTGTTTCAAAATTAACAGTATATAAACAGTAAAGCATCCAGGCCCAGATTAGCCTTCTGGGAAGGCCCGATGTAATAAAAAGATATTCAAGAGGTGCCCAAATGGTTGGCACCTATCTGATATGCACCAGAAGGAGTTTCCAGAACACTACACTGTTGCCCTGCACTGTGTCATCATGGAGCAGAGCCCAGTGTTATGGGGCACAACTGGAAGTTCCTCTCCTGATGACTGCACCAGTGTATAGCGAATTCTGGCAATTGCGATTTGCCATTTTATTTTATGTTTAATTGCAATACTGAACAATTTATTTCAGAAGAGCTGTAAATAAGGGGAGGAGCCATTTAGGCCACCCCCCTCATTTTCAGCTGTTCTGCAAAAAATAAAAGGGCACATGGCTTTATATTGGGGGGGGGATACTTAGGTCCCCCACCAATATAAATCCTCGTGCGCTTTCATTTTTGCTACCGTATTGTTGAAGAGTCAAGGCTATAAAAATGGATGAACTGTTTATACGTGTATTTATCACAAGCTTTATGTTTTTCCGATAGCCTTTGTCATTAATATGCTAATTTAATAAACGCACACTTAGAAACTGTTGTTAAATTTGATTTTACAGTCCAGCATCCTAGCAAAGGGTTTCCTAGACACTGGGGAAGCCCCCGAAGAGAGAGTGCAGTGAAGAATGAAAGTCACTACAAAAAGAATAGTAGCATGTAAGCATCAGGCATCCCGGAACAGATTCTGAGATCAGGGAGACGGCATTGTCTGTGGTGTTCCAAATATCCATTTAGAAAAACTCTCTTGTACCCTAAGAATTTGAAAACAAAACCCAGCCTGGAGTTTTTACATATTGAACAAAAGGCATTTCTGTGACTGCAACGGGAGTCACAGGAAGGAAAACATTGGATCTGCCTTTTCATAATGGCTTTGATTCATACTTTTGTCCCTGAGTGGTGCAGAGGACACACCCATGCAATGACGCTTTCCTGACTTCCCCTTTCTTCTGTAGCCCCCTCTGCTCTCCCCAAATCTGCTGCTGTTGGGGGTCACTCAAAAATTACTTTAGATATTGGGGGGTGGCGAGCTGCTGCAGTTGGAAAAGGTTGTTAATCCTGTCCCTTACGTGAACAGAGAAGCAATTTAAGATCCAAGCCAGTCATTACACAACTTAAACTACAGTATTTCATGTAAATACAACACATATACATCAGAGTCTCCTTGCTTTTGAGTGGACAAACATTCTGTATGATCATCTACTGGCTGCGCTTTGAATCATGTTGGTTAGTTAAAGTGGGAAAGAGAGAGGCACAAAAGTGAGCACTTTCTTGGTTGTGTGCAATAGGAAAGAACGAGTTCTTGATTGCATCTGATGGCTAAAATTGTGAACTGTGCTACCCCTTGGAACCTAGCAATATAAGAAACATGAAGCTAGCACAGCACCCATCTTCCTGTCATTCAAGGTTTGGTACAGCTTTTATAATTAGGATATGTTTCCTTTTTAATGGGTACCAGCTGAAGGGGTAAGCTGAGGCTTCATTTTGTGTACCTCTCTCAAGATGGTTCTTAGTGCATGGCAGTCCACTTCCTATCTTGAGTTGGGAGCAGGTGCGGAAGAATTCAAGAAGCCTGTAGCGGCATTTATCACCTAATCAATTGGCTTCTGCTCACTGCTGCATAGAACATGTAACGAAATTCTTGGCCTGTTTAGATGTTGCTTTGAAAGCCCGTAATGTAACTGCACCGAGAGAGCACAATGGTTGAAGGTGGTTCTTCATTGTAAAGTCAACAATTACACAATTACATTTGTCTTGCCATTTTACCCCCTAGTCTTTAAACAAGGGCATATTTTATTTCCACTGAAAGCAAAACCAAAAAGCAATCTGGTATAGTAGATAATTTGACAGCCCACTATTTGCAAGCACTTATTATTTTTTAAGTTTCTAATATGATTTGGTAATGCTTTGCTAATGACATATACATAGCTAGAGAACGACAGAAAGGGGCAATGTTGCAATTCCCTGGTTGACTTTTGCAGAATGCCAGTATGCAGTAGCTGCACTTTAAGACTTCCAGTTATAAGAATTTGCCGCAGAGAAAGAAACACAAAAGTTGCTGTGCTGACAATACATTAATCTTACATGGTCCAATAAAAGTAATAACACAGAGGCTTTAACATAAGAGGAGCCCTGGCGATCAGACCAAAGATTAATCTTGTCTAGCATCTGCTCTCTCACAGTAGTCACTAAAATCCTCTGATTTGGGACTTCCAAGGAGAAAACTTTCTCACAGAATACAAGGATGTACTGGGTATATAAGGGATAAGGTGGTATTCCAAATAACCCGATCCTGAGCTTTATAGGGCCTTATAAAGCCTTATATTGATCTTGGTCCAGTAGCAGATAAGCAGCCTATGCAAATCTTGTTAAAAAAAAAAGCTGCTATATGTCAATGGTAGTTTGCTCCCCACAAGCACTCTAGCTGCTGAGTTCTGCACTATCTGCAGCCTCTGGACCACCCTCAATGGTAGCCCCACATAGAGCACATTGCAGTAATCCAACTTTGAGATGATCAATGCATGGATGATTAGTGGTCATGCCGTCCTAATCCAGAAACAACCATGCCTGTTTTACCAGCCAAAACTGGCAGAAGGTTCCTCCAGATACTGGAGAATCCTGTGCCTCCAGCAACAGAACTGGATCTAAGAGACCCCCAGATTATGGACCTGTTCTTTCGGTGAAAGTGTGCCCCATCCAGAGCAGGCAACATACTAGTTTCCTGGACCCAAAACCACTCATCCACAGAACCTCTGACATGTCTGGATTCAAACTCAGTTTATTAGCTCCCATCCAACCCATCACTGTATCTGGACACCAGCTCAGGGCTTCCTCAGCAGCTCCTGATTCAGATATTACAGAGAAAGAGAAATACAGTTTTGTAATGGTTTTCAATTCTACCCTTCAATTTTCTCTTGGATAAATGGGGAAATACTAATGTCCAGTTTATTTTGAGTTCATTATTGGATCTGTTCCTTTCTTTCCTCGAAAACAAGGATGAAGAGAAAGGTAGATAAGCAAAGGCAGTTCCCTATTTCATTTCCCAGGGATCAATTTTGTGGTGTTTGGTCTAAATCCATCTTTTCGGAGCCTTTTAGACAAAAGAGTTTTCTCTTATTTATTTCCTGAAATCTCTTAAAGCAGTTCCATACATTGTTTTGTGAGTAATTGCTTCTCTGAATCGGCTTGCATAAACCAACTTGATACAAACAACTGCCATGTGAAATTATACAGTTTCTTTAATTGCTTTAGCCAGAGGCCATTTCAATAGCATCAACAACAGTACAAATAATTACATTAACAATCATGTTGGCCAGAGTGTTCAAACATCAGAACTCCCGCTCTTTAGCATAATACACCATTATTCAAATAAATTGTCTAATAATGTCACAGATGATCCCCCTGAAGAAAACTCCATTAGCCTTTGCAAACCGAGACCGGATTTCAAATGCAGCCAATGCAAACTATGTTCCTTTTTTGTGTAATTGTTTTCTCCCTAGCCCTTAATGAATATTATGTGTTATAAAACAATATGCAATAATATTTGAAAATATAGACTTCCTCATCCTGGGCTCTAACTAGACAGTTATAGATAGATTTTCAATATCTTAACATAATTTTTGAAGCTGCTTTATTTCCCTTTGATTTTTGTATTTTAATTTAGTGTAATCAAAGTGTGAGCAAGTGGCAATCAAACAGTGGTTTCAGTGACTGGATTTGTGTAGAATGTTGCATGGAGCTGTGATTATGTTGTTTCTTCTGTTTTGAAATGACCTATTTCTTTCTTGCCATTCACAGGCAGGTCCTGTGTGTGTACTTGTACTGAGGATCTCAGCAACCCTCAGGACTTGTTGCTGATAATGTATTGTATGGATGGTTTTGACTCTTTATCATGACCATGTGTTCTGTAAAAACAAATTACAAAGCTCTAATTCAGGTTAGGGGTTGGTGATGTGTACAGGAGAAGAGAGAGAGAGGTTAGTAGCAGTTGATTATCTTTTTTCTTTAAATTTCTCCCAAAGATTGGTAACTAGCAAAACAATTGCTTTGGAAATAATTTTGTGGCCAAAATCTAACTGTATGATGGCCCACTTCAGTTGTTTGAAACTTGCCATATAGTATTCATTAATATTATCATTTAGTGTCTATATGGGGGAAAATGTATAGAGGTAGGGAAGTTTTTTATGTTTAATGCTGTATTGTGTTTTTAATATTTGGTTGGGAGCCACCCAGAGTGGCTGGGGAAACCCAGCTGGATGGGTGCGGTATAAATTATTATTATTATTATTATTATTATCCCTTGCCAGCTCACTGATCGTGACCACTCCTTCCTTGGGTTCTCCATTAATTTCCCATAATGCAGAGGAAGTGAGGCAACTCAACAGTACCACAAAATAAAAGACACGGCCATTTATATGCAGACATAAATTAGTCCCTGAAAGCAACCAGGGGTAAGACAAAGTTTTAGTAGCAGAGAAGTCTTCAACTTTGTATTTGTTGAGTTAGAAACCAGTTCCTGCTGTAATTAAAGAACATAGACATTGGAAAAGACTTTTCAATAAACAACTTTTATACTTTAAAAAGAATTCAAAGAGCATACTGTTAAGAGCATATGAATGACCAGCCATTAAAAAAATACATTAGAGGCAGGAAGCTGGATAGGAAGACACAGATGGACTTTTGGATGACAGGGCAGTCAAAGGTGTGCTAAAGGAGATTTTGGAGGAGCTGAATGAAATCTTTTGCATCTGTCTTCACAGCAGAGGACGTAGGGCAGATCTACCTGAGCTAACTTCTGCAAGAGGAGAGCCTTAGGAACTAAAAGAAATAGAAGTGACAAAAGACAAAGTTCTAGGTCTCATTGACAAATTAAAAATTAGTAGATCACTGGGTCTGGATGGCATCCACCTGAAAATATTTAAAGAACTGGGTAAACAAGCAGTAAATGGCAAGCAGGATTCACTGTAAGCAGGTGTAAAAAGATGCACATTGGAGCAAAAACATTGAAATTTCACACATACGCTTGTGGTTGAAGTGGTGGCTGACGAGGAATGAAATGTTTGAGGTCTTCCTAGATAACACAGTGAAGATGTCAACGCAGTGTGCAGCAGCTGTGTGAAAAAGATGAATTGCGTGCTCAGGATCATTAGGGAAAAGGTTACAAATAAAACTGCCAGTGCCGTTGTACATGTGTGGCCACACTTGGAATACTGTGTACAGTTCCAGTTGTCTCTCCTCCAAAAAGATATTTTAAAGTTGGAAAGGGTTCAGAAAAGGGAAATGAAAATGATGAAGGGGCTGGAGCAATTCTCTTAAGAGTAGTTCTCTTAGGCTGCAGCGCTTGAGTACTTTTAGCTTAGAGAAATGTGAGCAAGAGGGGACATGATTTGGGTGTGCAAAATTATGGTGTAGAGAATGTGGGTAGGGAGGTGTCTTTCTCTCTCATAACACTAGAACCTCTGACCATTCAATGAAGCTTCAGGACAGATGAAAGGAAGTACTTCTTCACAACAGTGCACTGGAATTTGCTCAAACAAGATGTGATACCCACCAACTGGGATAGCTTTAAAAGATGATTAGCTAATACCATGGCAGTTAAGGATATCTGTGGCTACTTGCTAAGATGACTGAGAGGTAGCGTACCTCTTATACCAGTTGCCAGGAATCACAAGTGACAAGAATGCTGTTGCACTTGTGTCTCGTTTGTGGCATCTGGTTGATCACATTCCAGACTTTATCAATCTTTGTTTTCATGAAGCCAGCAATGAGTGTTGGGGCCAAGTATTCCTCCCTCCTGTCTTCCTGTCAAGTGAGATTTACATTATGAAGATCTCTACTCGCATTGAGCCAGAGTTGTAATTATTATTTATACCACGAGATTCCTAGTAATACGATAACACTTTTTGGACAGTAGAGAACAGCATCACTTTTCCCATTTGATTTTTGCAACAACTCTGCAACAAAGCAGTGCTTTAATCCACTTTGAACCACTGCCTACCATTATAGGCATGCGCTTGCTTTCAAAATCCTTATTTCAAGGTCTGCCTTTACCCATATGAACTGATTTGGACCCTGCAATCATCGTCTGAGGCCCTTCTTTGTGTCCTCCTTGCATAAGAGGCCTGGAGGGTGGCAACATAAGAACAAGCCTTTTCTGCATTGGATCCCTGTTTGCGGAATGCTCTCCCCAGAGAGGCTCGCCTGGTGCCTTCATTACATATCTTTAGGTGATAGACAAGAACATTTCAGGCCTTTAGCTGATTAAACATTCTATGTCCCTTAAAAATGTGTTTGTGGGAGATGTTTTTGTTTTATTATGCATTTTGTGTTCTCGTTTTTGTATTTTTATGTTATGAACCACCCTGTGATCTTCAAATGAAGGGTGGTATACAAATAACAAAAACAACAGAATGCAGTCTGCCACAGATCAGCATCATCCTGAGCAGATGTTTTGGTGCCATATCTGTAGTGCAGTGTATTTGTGAAACCTGGCCTCCTTCCTATAGACTCATTGCTAAATGAGAGTTGGCTAGGTAAACTGGCATCTAGATTTTTATTTCAGACTACAGACCAGAGACTTAATACATTAAAAGGCCAAAAGTGCACTTACAAAAGTACTCAAAAGTCCAGTGTAGAGTTCACTTCTTTTTTCTTTCTTTTCCTCTCTCTCTCACGATTTCTGACTTACTCTCCTCCTTCTAAACTGCTTTTGCACTCTAGTCTGAACTGCAGTTCACCTGAGTGCAAAAAATTAAAATGGAGCACGGCATGTGAAAGCAATTGCAATTTACTGTGTTAAAACTGAAACATACTTTCATTAATAGATATGTACAATCAATCACTTCTAGCCATTGTTTAGAGAGAGAGAGAAAAACTAATATGCACATTATTCATAAAGAACATTTTTCCAGTTAAAAGAAAATTGCATTTTCCTTCTGTAAGAGATCACTTATTTTAAGAAACAAAAGGAGCCACGCATTCAGAGTGGGTCCATTTTTGTGGAACTCCCTTACGGTTCAGGACAGATAGGCTCCCTCCCTGCTGAACTTCCGGTACTTACTGAATACTTTTTTTTAGTCCAGCAGACTTAGTTTTAACTCATTTGGGTCTCCTGTACACTGCTTAGAGAAGACTGTGATTAAGTGGTATTCAGATTGTTGACATAAAAATAATGAAATGCTTAATAATTGCTATTCTGTTTGCTGAAACCAGAAAAGTACAGTTGCACAATATGTGATATGCAGTTGATAGGATATAAATATTAACACCAGAATCGATTTGAATTTGTGGCTTATCCTGAACCTTGCTGTGTTTTATATGTTTTATTATAGGCTTTGTATAAGATAAGTCTCCATAAACAGATATAGCCAGAGCAGTTTTAAGCACATAATTGAGAACAGTCATTCTCCTTGCTGAATAGAAGTTATATTCATGGAATCA
Source organism: Podarcis muralis (assembly GCF_964188315.1). Classification (NCBI taxonomy): domain Eukaryota; kingdom Metazoa; phylum Chordata; class Lepidosauria; order Squamata; family Lacertidae; genus Podarcis; species Podarcis muralis. The sequence goes on along the minus strand of NC_135656.1, from coordinate 91,405,595 downwards.
ATTACTGTAAACTAATGAATGATATTTGAAAGGAAGAAAAATACTTTGTGGATTAACAGAGTTATTAGGAGTCATCTAGCGCCCAGCATCTATAGAAGCTTCCCATTCATATTTATGAGATGAATTTCTCTGCATGTACAGTGGGGAGTGGCTGAATATGGAACCCTTGAGAATTGGCTTAGATGATGAGAGAAAGAGAGAGAGAGAGTGCACTGAATTCGCAAAATGATGCTGATTTCCTTTTTGGGTGGAAACAAAATAGCCAGTTTAAGTCTACCACAAATATTGTGTACATGCAACGTGCATAGAATGTGCATCACATCTGGACAAATATTGAATCCCGAGACAGTGCCTTGGAGGGACTTTGGACTTGCTAGAAATGAAGAGGGATCTGTAAAAAGTTACACAAGTTTGATGATCCAGACATCAAAATGCTGCAGACAGTTGTTTGCTCAAAGCAATAGTAATTTCTTGCAGTTTACTGTGCAGAGAATCACACCCACGTGGGATGATGTTGGGAAGTCACAGCAAGCAGCAAAGTTGGGGAGGAAGCAGAGGGAAAATCAGATGTGATTGACAAGTCAGGCATGTATTCAGAGCAAATGATTTCACCCAGAAAATGAATCCTCCCCAAAATCGGCTTTGAAGGTGCCTAGCACAAACCGCACTAGACTTACTTGCCTGCAGTTTGGTAGGTTCCTTACCCAGGGGGCACATCTCTCATGTCTGAAGTTTTGAGACCAATTGCCCAGAAAATGTATGGGGAGGTCAAGTGATTCCCTTTTTTTTTAACCAACACAAAACTGCAATGGGAAAACCACTCCAGCTGAAATTTTGCAGGATTCATTCCCTCTGAAGATGTGAGTGGCTGCAAAATCTATCCATTTCTACCTAAAAATAAAGAAGTTATAGATAATATTCACATTTAAAGGTCCTTAGCATAAACAGGGTCCTGGACCTATTTGCCTGTAACTGGGCTGGCTTTATCCACTGTGGAGGAATAATACTTCTGTAAATGTTATCCACTCCTGACAAAGTTATTGCCGTCTTTTGATTTCCCGGAATGAATAGGCAGGGAAATGGAGATATGGACCCTAAGCTGAATTGAGCAACCTATGAAGCACTAGGACCAAGGCAGACTGTTTTCTAATGCTCTGAATTGGGTCGGGAGGAAATCTTGTCAGTGGGCATCCCTCATTTGTACAGTATTTATTAACTGTGTGTGTGTGTGTGTTCGTGGATTGGAAATATATAACGATGGACTAGTAGAGGGATGGGCAAACTCCGGCCCTCCAGATATTGTCAGACTGCAACTCGCATCACCCCTGACTACTGGCTTTGCTGGCTGGGATGGTGAATAGTTAAAGTCCCGCAACAGCTGGAGGACCAGAGGTTCCTTTATCCATGGTCCAGTAGCTCCATAGAAACTTCCATGTTGTTATATATCTGATGCATCTCCATAAATTAACATCTGGCCGCTCAAGCAAGCACAACATTAGCACAGGAAGCTGCTCATAGTAAGTCAGACCATTGGTCCATATAGTCTGCACTGACTGGCAGTGGCCCTTTAGGGTTTCAGGCAAGGTTCTCTCCCAGCCCTACCTGGAGATGCTGGGAGTTGAACCTGGGAACTTTAGCATGCAAGGCAGATGCTCTGTTGTTACTGAATTATAACCCCTTTCTCCAATCATGTCACTGGAGACTACTCCAAATTGTCACCCTATGCAGTTAGAAGCAGTTCCGTTTACATGAGTAAACAAAGTCAAGAGGGACCAGAATCGGTGTGGGGAGAGACACCAGTGAAATACCATTGTTGGGGAAATATTTTACGACATTGAACTCCAATCCAAATGTTGTCTGTTCTGTTTATGATTAAGAGCAAACCACGGAATATTTGAATGGCAATTTTGAACATTTGTAATAGTCAGGCATTTTTAGAAGTTCATTAAATCAATATTGGCTGCATATAGAAAAGCTCTAATGATAGTGTACTGAAAATAAAGTCTCCAGAAGACAGAAGGCATGCATTTCATATCTGTTTGTTTCTTTTCAGATGTATCCCAATATATCGAGGAACATAGCTTCCGTAGAGTGAAAGAACTAGGCTTGGTGAAGAGACATCGCATCGCTAACTGTTCACAAGAAAATAACAAGAACATCTTCCATCTTTTGAATGCCTAAGCATTTGATCTACTAGTACTTGCAAGTAGTAAACCAGAAGAACCTACTAGGAAACCGCTATGGCTGGGATCAATTTTACATTAAGGGTTTGCCATTTGGTTCTGGGATTACTCGTAAATCAATTTAGTGCATCTTCCATACCAAATAATGAATGTCCACAATTGTGCGTCTGTGAGATAAGGCCGTGGTTTACACCCCAGTCGACCTATAGAGAAGCTACAACAGTTGACTGCAACGATCTTCGTTTAACAAAAATCCCCAGTAATCTTTCCAGTGATACTCAAGTTCTTCTCTTGCAAAGCAACAACATTGCCAAGACCACTGATGAGCTCCAACAGCTTTTCAATTTAACAGAACTGGATTTTTCACAGAATAATTTTACTAGTATAAAAGATGTGGGGCTGTCAAATCTTACTCAGCTCACTACTTTACATCTGGAGGAGAATCAGATCACGGAGATGACAGATTACTGCTTACAGGATCTGTGCAATCTTCAGGAACTTTATATAAACCATAACCAAATCAGTACCATTTCTGCAAATGCATTCTCAGGCTTGAAGAACCTTTTAAGACTTCATCTTAATTCCAACAAATTAAAAGTTATTGACAGTCGCTGGTTTGATTCTACACCCAACTTGGAAATTCTGATGATTGGGGAAAATCCTGTCATTGGGATATTAGATATGAATTTCAAGCCACTCTCAAATTTAAGAAGTCTGGTTCTGGCTGGTATGTACCTGACTGACATCCCTGGAAATGCTCTAGTAGGCTTGGATAGTCTTGAAAGCCTCTCTTTTTATGACAACAGATTAGTTAAAGTTCCTCAGCTTGCACTTGAGAAAGTTCCAAATTTAAAATTTTTGGATCTTAACAAAAACCCAATCCACAAAATCCAAGAAGGAGACTTCAAAAACATGCTTCGGTTGAAAGAACTTGGAATCAACAATATGGGAGAGCTGGTCTCTGTTGACAGGTATGCATTAGACAATCTTCCTGAACTTACCAAGCTTGAAGCAACAAACAACCCAAAGTTATCTTATATACATCGTTTAGCATTTCGGGATGTTCCTGCTCTGGAAAGCCTGATGCTCAACAATAATGCCTTGAATGCAGTCTACCAAAAAACAGTGGAATCCCTGCCAAACTTGCGTGAGATCAGCATTCACAGTAATCCCCTCAGGTGTGACTGTGTCATCCACTGGATAAACTCAAACAAGACTAATATCCGTTTCATGGAGCCCTTATCAATGTTCTGTGCTATGCCACCAGAATACAGAGGGCAGCAAGTCAAGGAGGTGTTAATACAGGATTCCAGTGAGCAATGTCTTCCAATGATTTCTCATGACACATTTCCAAATCATTTGAATTTGGACATCGGCATGACTGTCTTCTTGGATTGTCGGGCTATGGCAGAGCCAGAACCTGAAATTTATTGGGTAACTCCACTTGGGAATAAAATAACTGCTGAAACCCTTTCGGACAAGTACAAGCTTAGCAGTGAAGGGACTCTGGAAATATCAAATATTCAGACCGAGGATTCAGGGAGGTACACATGTGTGGCTCAAAACATAGAAGGAGCAGATACAAGAGTAGCTACAATTAGAGTGAATGGAACACTGCTGGACGGTACTCAAGTTCTGAAAATATATGTCAAACAAGCAGAATCTCACTCAATCTTGGTGTCTTGGAAGGTTAACTCTAACGTAATGACGTCCAACTTGAAATGGTCATCCGCTACAATGAAGATTGATAATCCTCACATTACCTATACTGCTAGGGTCCCGGTGGATGTGCATGAATACAACCTCACACACTTGCAACCTTCCACAGATTACGAAGTCTGTCTCACTGTATCTAACATCCATCAGCAAACTCAAAAGTCCTGTGTTAACGTTACAACAAAAAATGCAGCATTTTCCCTTGAGATTACTGACCAAGAAACAAGCACAGCTCTGGCTGCAGTCATGGGATCCATGTTTGCTGTTATTAGTCTTGCTTCTGTTTCTGTCTATGTTGCTAAGAGGTTTAAGAGGAAAAACTACCACCATTCACTGAAAAAGTATATGCAAAAGACCTCCTCCATCCCTCTGAATGAACTCTATCCCCCACTTATTAACCTCTGGGAAGGTGACAGTGAAAAAGACAAGGAGGGCACTGCAGAAACCAAGCCAACTCAAGTGGACACGTCCAGAAGCTATTATATGTGGTAACTCAGATGGTATTTTGCTTCTGGTAGTAAGGAGCACAAAGACTTTTTTGCTTTATTCTGCAAAAGTGACAAGTTTGAAGACTTTTGTATTTTTTTGACTTTGCTGGTTTTGTGGCAGAGTGGTGAGGACAGGTGGATATTTCAAAATGTTTTTAGTATAGCGTATCGCAATTGTTTTGACACACACAAATGGCAGCTTCACTTAGCTTCCAATTTTTTTTTAGTTCTGCTTAATTTAACAATGCTGTTCTAACGAATGCTGGGTGGGGAATGGAAGGCTGGGATTGCCCTTTGATTTACAAGTCGCATGACCCCTTTCTTCTGAAGCCATCAACAGAAAGTACAGTGTCCTGCAAAATCTTAACTCAACCAACTTGAAAATACATTAAACCAGCTTTGTCATAATCTGGTCTAAGGACTCTTTTACTTGAGATAAAATGACAAGATTTTGAACAATGTTAGTTGGCTGTACTGTAATGTTGTATCAACTGATTTGAATGTTTTTTGACTATGAACAACAGGTTTTCTTTCTTTTTTTATAGCTGAAGAGACTTAGGTAAAGCTAACAAAGCAATTAAGTGTGTACACTTTTTCAATGTAACAAACTAAATGTTAATTGCTCTTTTATTATATTTAGTAGAAACTTTTAAAGAAAACTTAATTTTTTCCTGTGTAATCCACCAACACCTGGCATAGAATGAAGACAGAAGTATAATAAATTATAGTTTTTGTTCTGTTTATTTTTTTCTAGAACAATTGCAATAATGTATCTTTTTAGTTGCATCACCAGCTTTAATGGGTGATTATGTTTTGACATAAAATATATCCAATCTTATATAAAATTGTGGGTCTCTGGGTCAAATTAGATTTCATTTTTTTCCTAAAAAATCTATTTTATCAAATGTGAGTTTTAGTCACAGTTGGTTTATATATTAAACAAACAAAAAACAACCAAACCAACAATCTATGGATGGGTATTTCATTGGAAGAAAAAAAACTTTGTATGTTGAATGCACAACTTGTTATGTTACCGTCACATCAAAAGCGTGTTTAGTGTTTTTCTTTCTGTAGTGTATGAACTACATTCCAACTGGAACAAATGGTATCTTTCATTAAGAGAAGGAAGTCAAGCTATCGAAGGTTGTTTCATGCCCATGAAGCTCAGTGGGACAACTGAGTAAATGGGCTTAGGATTGCTCTGCAGGACAATACAACATGTATACATTTAGATGTGATCCAGATTTTCCTCCATTGCTCTCCTGCAGTAACAGAAGTTATTCTTCTCCTAAAATGTTGATATACCAATAACTCTGCGCTAAAGGGAAGCTTTAGCTAGAAGCTTGTATTTTGCTCTTACATAAAGAGTTTTATTTATATCCCACCCTCCCCAGCCAAAGCCGGGCTCAGGGCGGCTAACAACAATAAAACAGTACAAAAGTACAGCATAAACAACATTCTAAAATCATTCATTATAAAATTAATTAATTCAAGCCACTGGCGACCATTGGGCCAGAGCTCCGCGAAGCTTGCCGAGGGAGGGAGTCAGGCTGTGCCCTGGCCAAAGGCCTGGTGGAACAGCTCTGTCTTGCAGGCCCTGCGGAAAGATGTCAAGTCCTGCAGGGCCCTGGTCTCTTGTGACAGAGTGTTCTACCAGATCGGAGCCACAGCCGAAATGCCCTGGCTCTAGTTGAGGCCAGCCTAACTTCTCTGTGGTCTGGGACCTTCAAGATGTTTTTATTTGAAGACCGTAAGTTTCTCTGTGGGGCATACCAGGAGAGGCGGTCCCGTAGGTACAAGGGTCCTAGGCCGTATAGGGCTTTAAAGGTTAAAACCAGCCCCTTAAACCTGATCCTGTACTCCACCGGGAGCCAGTGCAGCTGGTATAGCACCGGGTGAATGTGATCTCGCAGCGAAGACCTCGTAAGGAGTCTCGCTGCAGCATTCTGCACCTGCTGGAGTTTCTGGGTCAGTCTCAAGGGCAGCCCCACGTAGAGCGAGTTACAATAATCCAGTCTGGAGGTGACCGTCGCGTGGATCACAGTGGCTAGGTCAGGGCGAGAGAGGTAAGGAGCCAACTGCTTAGCTTGGCGGAGATGGAAAAATGCCGCCTTTGTTATAGCTGCAATCTGCGCCTCCATGGAAAGGGAGGTGTCGAAGATTACACCCAAACTCTTAACGGACGGTGCTGGCACTAATTGCACCCCCGCAAGAGATGGGAGTTGCCCCCCCCCCAATCCCATATCACCCCGTCCCAGCCACAGGACCTCTGTCTTCGAAGGATTTAGCTTCAACCGGCTCCCACGTAACCATCCAGCCACAGCTTGCAAACATCTGGTCAGTGTGTCTGGGGCCGAGTCAGGATGGCCATCCATCAACTCTGCGCTAAAGGGAAGCTTTAGCTAGAAGCTTGTATTTTGCTCTTACATAAAGAGTTATTTCTGATGTGAGCAAGAAACCAGAGGTTATGTGCAACATTGATGTGAGATATCAGGATATTCAGCAGATGATGCTGAAAGCTTTCCCCCTTTTTCTGTCTTTCCTATTCTAGTTACATGAAAACATGATTTGAAGGCACAAAATCCCAAAGAATTAGGGCTTTGAACATTTTAGTCATCTTGCCAAAGAGAGAGATTAAGAGTGCAGGTGCAACTGCCTTTACAAGAAAAGGAAATTAGTTCAATAGATAGAGATAGTGTGCTTTCATATATTGAGAGTGAAACAGTAGGTGTGATTTTAAACACCAAAAGCTCTTAATTCTTGCCTACCCCCCTCGTACTGTTGTAGGTACTATGCATAAAACTTCTGTGCAAGACCACCGCTGCCATACCCTCATACCCCTCTTAAGATCTAACTATTCACACATATGCAATATATTTTAAAAATATTTAAAAAATTTCAGTAGCACCTTAGAGACCAACTAAGATTGTTTCTGGTATAAGTTTTGGTGTGCATGCACACTTCTTCAGATACACGAAAGCTTATACCAAGAACAAACTTAGTTGGTCTCTAAGGTGCTACTGGACAATTTTTATATATATGTCAACTGCGTCAGACCAACATGGCTACCTACCTGAATCTATTCACCCATATATACAGAGTGAGTCTTTTAAAAGAGACCCTGTGGAACATGTGTACTCTGTATCCATGGGGCCTCTTTTAAAGGATTAACCCTGTACAACCTGAGCCTACAATGGAGGGGTTCATGTCATTAACACTCCAAGAAAGTCTTGCTTCAGCCATGGGTGTAGCCTTTGATCCAAACAGACATGAGACATCATGCTCTGCCCACTGCTTTTCTTTTCCCAGTCACATAACTCCTTCCTAACCTAAGATTCCAACTCTGATTGCTTCCAACTCTCTACTCTTAAGCTCTGGCTTTATCCACCCATTTGCTGTCTCTCACGAGCTCTTTGATGCTTTGGCTTTTTAATGGCTCATCAGCCAGGAGGCTAGCTTGGTTTAATTAGCTGTTAACACTTGCTGAACTTGAGTCTATCACTCCATTTAACAGCCCAAGGCTTGATTGGATTCTAACACTTTGCTAGAACCAGGGATTATAGTGGTCTGGCCATTTCCCAGAATTGGAAGCCTTAAATTCTAACACTTACTAGTTCCAGGGATTTAGAAGTGTCTTAAGACACACGGATCTGGTCCCAGTTTTAACACCCCAAATTCATAACAATACTAAACTGTGTGGCCATTCAATGAAACTCAATGATGGAAGATTTGAGGCAGACAAAAGAAAGTACTTCTTCACATAGTTAAACTATGAAATTCACTCCCACATGCAGTAGTGGTGGTGATCAACTTGGATGGCTTTAGAAGAGGATTAGATAAATCCAGGTGGCTACCAACCTTGTTGATTACCTTCACTGTTGGAGGGCATGTGCTCCTGAATACCAATGGCTGGAAACTGCAGGAGTTGGGGTAGTGCTATTGCTTTGGGGCTTCCCATAGGCATTTGAGTGGCTACTGTGAGACTATCATGCTGAATTAGATGGGTCATTGGCTTGTGCCAGTTGGCTCTTATGTTCTCATGTCTAAACCATGTGGATTAATAATTACAAGAGAGTGCCTTTAAGATAGGGCTGCCATATGTCTGGATTTTTACAGACATTACCAGGATTTCAAAGGTGGAATTGACACCCAGGGGGGAATATCCGAAAGGGGGTGCTTTTTTTAAAAAATAGTAGATTTTATTAGTATTTTCCACACCACTACAAAAATAAAATGAAAAATAACAATACACAAAAACAAGCATATGAAAAACAAATCCAAATCTTACAAATTAATAACTAAAAAGGAAAACAAACATTGACTTCCACCAATCCCACAACACCTCGTTTACCTCTCATTGTATCTTCCTGTTTTCCTTATCATCTCTATCCTAGCATCTAGATATAAATCTCTCTCTTATCCTTTCACTTCACAAGGTTATTCCAGACTCAGCCAGATTTCTGTCCTCGAACCTTGGCTTTTAATGTATTCGTTTAGGTACTCCCATTCCTTTTTCACTTCACTTTTTGGTTTTTGTCTTATTAAATCTGTCAATTTGGCTAATTCTAAATATAACCATTCTCCCCTAGTGGGTAACTGATTCCCTTTCCAATACTTAGTCACCAGGATTCTTGCTGCAGACGTCACGTATAAGAAAAATTTAGTTTTGTCTTTTGCAATATCGTTTAAAAATCCTAAAAGGAATGCCTCTGGCCTTTTACTATATGATATTCTTAGTATTTTCTTTTATTTCTTCATGAATCATGCTCCAAAATTTCCCAGTTTCGGGGCATGTCCACCATATATGGTAGAAAGTTTGTTTTTGTTTCTTACATCTCCAGCACTTCTTATTATATGTTTTATTCTGAGTCAACTCCCTGGGTCAGTTTATAGTTGTACATTGCTGCTAAATTTAGTGTTGTACTTCGTTTTAACTGTCTGTTTTAACCATATCTACACAGCAGTTTTTAATGTTGTGAGTGTCCTCTATTTAAGAGGCTTTTACTCTGCAGCCTCTTATAGTTATTTTAACTACAATTTTTTTAGTTCTTTTGCTCTCACAGTTGTTTTAACTGCGTGTCCTTGTTTGTTTTTAGTTCTTATTTTATCAATTTTTTATCCATCCACTATTCGTGTCTAATCCTGTATTTTATCCAGATGTTTTATCCTATGCCTTATCGGTTAAAAAAAATCCTAACTGCTATTTTATCTATCTATGTTTTATTCATTTTTGCCAGCCTTTTTGGCGCCAGGTACCACCTATGATGCATTTTCATATAGTTCTCTCTTATTAGGTAACATGCTGTGAAATTTATATTTTTTGTCCACAGTCTTTCCCATTCATTATATTCAATTGAGTGGCCCAGATCTTGTTCCCATTTTTTAATAGGATTAAATTGTAACAATTTATATATTTTTGAGAGAGTCTGTTGGTTGTTGTATTTGATTTCCTTTTCCCATACCAATATTTTTTTATCAAACCCCTTAAGTTTATTATCTTTCTCAGATACTGTTTTTAATTAGAACTATTCTAACCAATTCACCCCCCTCTCTTTTAATTCTTCAAACTTCTTCACTGTCGGGCAGTCCTTTATCTCTTCTACAAGTTCCCTATGTTAGCCAACTGTCTTTTATATTATTTCTATGCATGGCTGATGACTCTATAGGCGATAGCCACCAGGGAGTTTTGGCTGTTACTATTGTTTTGTTTCTTTCCCAAACTTTGAATAGGGCCTTTCTCACCAAATGATTAGTAAAGCCTCTATGTGTTTTATTTTATCATGACCCAGGTAGCCATGCCACCCAAAAACTTTGTCCCAGTCCTCCAGGTCTAGGATTACCATATCTGTCAGTAACATCCAATCTTTCAGCCACATCATGCATGCCGCCTCAAAATACAGCTTGAGGTCTGGGACCATGAACCTGCCGCTTTCTCCGGGCTCCGTCAGTACTTTGAACCTTACTTTTGGCTTCTTACCCTGCCAAATAAAATTAGAAAGATCCTTTTGCCAGCCTTTAAAACATTTTGTCCCAATAATTATTGGGCTCATCTGGAAAAGAAAGAGCATTTTGGGGAGAATTGACATTTTTATCAAGGATATCCTACCCCATAAAGACAAGTTCATATTATTCCATCTATTTAGATATCCTTTTATTTCTTTCCTCTTCTTCACATAATTATCCTTGTACAAATTGGTATTTTTATTTGTAATCCAGATCCCCAAATACTTAGCTTTCGTGGTGATTTTAAGGCCTGTTAACCTTTCCAATTCTTCCTGTTCCTTTACCCCCATATTTTCATTAATAATTTAGAATTTTCTTTATTTAACTTGAAGACCGATACTCCTCCGTACTCAGTCAATTTCTTTAAGGCTTCTTGTATACTTCTGGATTTTCTGTAGTAATAATTACATCGTCCGCAAATGCTTTAACTTTATGTTGTCTGTTACCTAGACTAATCCTCTTAATTTTTGGGTCCTTTCTTATCGCTATTAGGAGTGTTTCCAGCATCACAGTGAACAAAAGTGGGGATAGAGGACATCCTTGTCTGGTGCCTCTTTCAATTTGGAATTCTTCAGTTATTCATTGTTAATTATTAACTTAGCTTTCTGGTTTTCATAAATCGCTTTAATACCAATCAAAATGTTCAAGTTTCAAACTTTCCACAGTGTGAACCAGAAAGATCCAGGCGGTGCTTTTAGGCAAGTAAATCGAAAAATTGCATTTTGGGGCAGTTTTTTGGCTCAACAACTTTGGGGGTGTCCTGGTTTTTACTTTGTGAAATATGTCAACCCTACTTTAAGCACATGTAGAATAACTTGCCTTGCTTTGATAAAAAAAACAAACCCAAAAACCCAAGCACAGCTCTGAAACTCCTAGTTTGGCAGCTCAGCAGGACAGCACAAGGCACAAAAAGATTCTTGTTAATGACTTATTTATATTTTGTTTTGGATTGTTTCCCTTCTAATCCTTCAACAACTTCCTTCCTCTTTTTGCAAGAGCTCTCCCTTGGAGACCAGGGCCACTGATGATTATGTCAGTATGATTCAGATCAAGCACAAGCAACTCAGCAAGTGGAATTTTAATTTCAACCTTCACTATAATCTATCTTGCTGACTTCTTTTTCTGCCATGAGTAAATGAAAGCTATCTCCCTTAATGCCACTCTAGTTTTTCCTGTGCAATGTAATTTGACACACTGAATAAGATGAGGCCCAATGCAATTTTGTTCATTTATTGTGATGCCCAATTAAAAGCCTGGTTTTCCTTCCCATCTGTAAAAGTAATGAACTTCAACACACGGTTATCGAAACTGGCGGTTGAATGCTGAGCAGAAAAGCAGCTGTAGAAGTAACTTTTGAAGATTGAGGCTGCTTCATATAGAACAGCCACCATATGGAGGGGTGTGCAACTGTGTTTGTACAAGAGATAATGCAATAAGTCACTTTCTGTTACTGCCTAAATCTGCCACCTTCTCGTTCACTACCCAATAAGCAAAGATATAGTCTCAATGCAAAAATAGCATTAATTGTATGTTTGCGAGGCCTTCCATGCTCATCTGATGTACAGTCAAAATCATTTTCAGATTACCTAGTCTCATTGCTGATCAGGTGAGGAGAGAACAGGACTGTGCTTACTGACCACATGGGAAACCTCCATGTGTTCAGTATACATAGAGTGACAGTAGTGTCTGGCCTTTTGCAGTACTGTAGTCTGTGCTGACAAGGAACGCGGGTGGCGCTGTGGGTTAAACCACAGAGCCTAGGACTTGCCGATCAGAATGTCGGTGGTTCGAATCCCCGCGACGGGGTGAGCTTCCGTTGCTCGGTCCCTGCTCCTGCCAACCTAGCAGTTCGAAAGCACACAGTGTAAGTAGATAAATAGGTACCACTCCAGTGGGAAGGTAAACGGTGTTTCCGTGTGCTGCTCTGGTTCGCCAGAAGTGGCTTAGTCATGCTGGCCACATGACCCGGAAGCTGTACGCCGGCTCCCTCGGCCAATAAAGCGAGATGAGCGCCGCAACCCCAGAGTTGGTCACGACTGGACCTAATAGTCAGGGGTCCCTTTACCTTTAGTCTGTGCTGAGAAAACTAACAGAGCCCTGTGGGCTACACTTTCCTCTGAACGTATACATGGACACAAGCCTGATTCAGCCCTTCATCTATATGAAAGTGCTAGAGCAGAGATGGAAGATGTTTTCAGGCAGAGGACCACGTTATCTGGTGGGTAGGCAAGTGGCGAAAGTGGAGCAATGTTTGTTACCTTTGTACTGCAAGCTACGTTCCAGCTGTGCAAACATCAGATCTCCATCCAGGCAAACAAGAAGCATTTTCACAGTTCAAGGATGCATTCCGACCAGGCAAAAGCACTCGGGGACAGTGTGGAGCAGAGCCACTGAGGAGTGCGGGCTAAGGCGGGTGTGCAGAACCTTTGGCTCACCAGATGTTTCTGAACTATAGTTCACCATTGGCCGTACTTGCTGGGGTTGGTGAGAGTTGTAGTTCAGCAACATCCATGTAATTAGGTACCTTTCAACCCACAGTGTGTGAGCAGTTTGCCATTTGATGACAGCTTCCATACAGAGCAAGAAAAAGCTGACTTCTACATGTGGTGGTGTAACATGGTCCATCATCTAACTCCATTTGAAGCTGATGTTTCCTACAAGTTTAGCTGTCCCGTCCTAGAATTCAGTTGATTTGTGGCAGCTTCCTGCACTAAGTTAGATTCCTGGTAAAAAAATATATGTGGATATCCAGTGATAGTCACAGAAAGAGCCCATATAATCCATAATATTCCTATATGTCCCTCTTCAGCCCTCCATTGTTAACTACTCCAAATTTTTCTTTCCATAATGGTTTTGCAACACTATTGTCTGCCTAGCTTTATTTTTCTATACATAACAGGACAGTTCACATAACTAATTTTGCGCATAGCTTGCGTGCTTTCACCATCCATCATGCTGCTCAGCTCCTCTGGCAAGTGGATTGCCTATTCTGTCATGAGTGTATTATTATTTTTCAATTTTGCAGCCCATCATTCCAAACGAGTGGTGACATGACAAACTGATTTGCACTCCTTGCCAATTATTCCCATGATGCATTATAAGTGGGCGAGGAAATCTGGGCAAGTAAAGAGAATGGGAAGCATCTGGCTACACATCTGATCACGTGACCTGGCCCTGATCCAAGGGTACATATATTTATAGACAAATCTTTCCGCTTTCTTGCTTTTCCTATTAATTTTAACTTGAAATGGTGCCGTTCCATCTACCAAGTTTCTTGTGTACTGTGCAGTCAGTATCGACAACAGTACTTAGATTAATCCACCTATAAAGAATATATCATTTAACCACTATTGCGCTGCCCAAAGAGCTGATGTTGATTCTGAGAGATGAGGGAGATGGAACCTAAAGGGCGCTCCAGGCAGCTGTTAATAAAATTAGAGCACGGTGAATAATGCTAATTCTGCTCAATAAATAATACTGCCAATAGCAGTGGTAATAATGCGAGTGTTAAAAAATTGAAAACTGGCATTCTTCTTTACTTGTGTTCGGGTTGCCGACCAACTTCCCCCATTTAAATGACTATTTCTCAAGAGCTCAAATCCCTTCCCGTCTTTATAGCCTAATGCTCCAGCCTATAACTTAAGAGCATTAAAAGTCTGCACTTCGATAGCCCTTCATTTTACACCCCAAGCTGCAGTTTACTCTGCAGCACAGCACTGGCCATATTTTCAGTAGCTTCCGATGCAATCTGAGGCACTCCTCAAGGGAAGCCATAACTTTATTGGAAAGCAACGTTTAATTTCCGCTAACAACTCAGGGAAGATAAAGCAGACTTCGGTCAGTACTGCCCTCAGCTATACATTGTCGGAATGGAGATAACGGATATTACCCACACAGGTTCGTGTACCATATGCCTAGAGAATGGCCAATGTGTATGGAAAACGGAAATACGATATAGAAGCAAAAGAGAATTACATTTGCTGTCAGAAATGTAAATTTTATCAGCACCAGATAGATCCGTATCCTCCATCATTTCACAGATAACAATAGAGGCATTTGGTGTGATTTTAGAAACCCCTATTCTTACATCGATAATTGCTTTAATCCGTGTCCCAACTAGCACATTTTGCTGGGCCTGCTGAGTCATATGTTGCAGCCTTTTGCCCTGAAATGGCCTGGCCTGGCCTGGCTTCTGACACAGGATGTGTTGATAAAATGGCCCAAGCCATTTACTGAACAAACCCTGCATGCTTAACCTCTGAGTGGATCTAACTGAAGGAACAGGCTGAGATCCACAGTATCCAGCTGTGGATGCATTGATATTTTGTTTTTAAAAACATCCTCAACTCCCCCCCCAAAAAAACAAACAAACCAAAAATTGATTGTTTTACCATGGACAGACCATATCCTTAGAACAGGCATGGGAAACTTACCCTCCATAGGTTGCAAGACTTCAACTCCCATCTGTCCCAGCCAGCATGGCCACCATGGATGATGGGAGTTGCAGTCCGGCAACATCTGAAGGGCCACAGGTTCCCCATACCTATTCTAAGGATGAGGCCTTTTTATGGACACCCCTCTATCTGGGCAAGCTGGAGGCATTCATCCCAGTTCAAGGACACATTCCAGCCAGGCCAAGGGCTCTGAAGAACATGTGAAGCAGGGCCAGTAGGCTAGGGAGAAATGTGACCAGAGGAGAGTCTGAGGGCTGGAAAAAGAGGCTGGAAGGGTTCTCTATAGGGTGAAAACAAATGTACAGTGGTACCTCAGGTCACATACGCTTCAGGTTACAGACTCCGCTAACCTGGAAGTAGTTCCTCGGGTTAAGAACTTTGCTTCAGGATGAGAACAGAAATCGTGCTCCGGCGGCGCGGCAGCAGCAGGAGGCCCCATTAGCTAAAGTGATGCTTCAGGTTAAGAATAGTTTCAGGTTAAGAACGGACCTCTGAAACGAATTAAGTACTTAACCTGAGGTACCACTGTAATGTAAAGGTCTAATTGCTACTGCATTCTTCAGCCATTCTGCAAACCTTCCTTCACAACTGAACTCAGACCACCATACCAGCAAGCTTCGCACTGGCTCATACCATCATTTCCCCCAAATTATCCTCATCTTGAATGGAAAGTCTGAAAATTATTTGCTAAATTCCAGATCACACTTTAAATCTGACGATATCTTCTTTCTCCCTCGAGCTTAATTGTCCGTGGCCCCAGAGGTGCATAGGTGGGATTTCTCTCTCAAACTGAACCACTTAAAACCATTGCCTACTTTTGTTTTGGAGGCGCAAATATGCTCAAGGCTCGAAGCCCTGCAAGAAATAGTTTTTCAAAGAACAAAAGGCAAGATTTCTAAGTCATCACTAAACAAGAAATGATTTTCCTCATTTCCTTTTTCCTTTAATATCCTAGCGAGAAGAAAATAGATCAAAAGAAATCATTAATCATAATCTCTTTTTTTCAAATATTTTGGGCCACCTTTCCAATTGTTCATAACTTCTCTTCTGTGAGAAAAAGCAATAATTGCCAGAAGTTCAAGACTGAATAAGCCGTTAACAATTAACGCAGAAGATAAATCTTGGAAATCCCTTTTCCAAGTCTGTCAGACATTCAAAGGAAGAAAAATGCCATTCTGCTACTATAACTGATGAAATCTGTTGAATTGCCTGTCATCTATGTAGTTTTCTCAAAATACAATTTTAAGAGAGGGAGATAGACCAGTTGAATAGAACTGTAACCCCAATTCCTACATTAAGCTACCCTTGTAGGGGAACTATGGGACCAGTATTCAAGCTGTGGAGAGATGTAGAAGGGTAAATGCCAGTGCCCCCAAATAGTGTTTGGTGCTCCTAGTCTATGGAGGTTGTAAAGAAAAACCACTGAGCAACTGAACCAAATGGACTACAACAACCATTTATTTGACAAGAGGAGAAGAAAGGATGAAGTATAAGAGGAGCAACTCAGATGAATCTGCCAGATAAGGTATGCCTTTAATCTACAAAAAAGAAAGGAAGGGGAAGAAGGATGGAGTGCAATAATTTAGCTATCCACAGTTGGGTGATTGGTATCTCTCAGAACATCTCATTAGACATAGTCCTGGGCTCAGTCTCTATCATGCTCTTGCTTTGGACCTGCTGCTGGATACACATTGCAACTACACAGGGTAATTCAGAGGCCCCACCCTTTCAAATAAATAGGGAGACCTTCCTGCTGCACCCCTTTCTGGACCCCACAGGTCCAGGGTGCTTTTACAAGTTGACCCCAAAGGTGCTTCCTGACCATGGAAGTGGGCCTCACCGTCCTGATCTCAGAATCACAACCTTCAACTTTAAAGGTTCCTAAGAGTGCTCACCAAACCCATTCTACCTCGTTACTTCCAGCACCTACATGCCTATGTGACTAATTAACATGTTTAATGACTACCCCCACTAAGTACACCCACCACTAGTTGCCTCTCAATAGTTAACAGCTGGACAGAGGAGTGAGTCAGCACACAGATGACTTTGTCATTGCCATCTCCACTATGGTGAGATGCACTGAATTTCTATCATAGTTCTTATTTCTACATTTGCATATGCAAAAACTATGCATATATCTGTCCTCTTCTGAGTGGATGAGTGCCCTATATTTTGGCAATGCACAAGCGACTCTCCTCAGAGCTCCTCAGATTTCTTTCACAGTCTCCTCCAAAATCTTTTCAACCCTCTCTGGGAGCTACTAACAACCAAAAGGAACTGTGCTACAATCACCAAAAATGAGGAAGACCATTTCACATTCCAAAAATGAGGAAGACCATTCCGCATTAGACCATGTTTGGGTATCATATTCACCTCAGTGTAACCCAACTAAAGTTCTGCTTTCGAGCAGGAGGCAAAAATTGAGTTGCAAGCAGCCACTGATAGGTCTTGTCCTTGAACAAGGTCTCCAGTAGTGGCTATCTACTAATATCAGGCCCGTAGTCTCCAACCTAGTGCAATCCAACAATGAAGCATTGATACTTAATATCGAATCATTTGCTTCAGCCTAGGTTTACCTCCAGATCCTGTATTTTGTGGCAGGGATTTGAGCACCAGAAAGCTTAACTTTGTGCAATTAAAGAGGATTGAAGTGCTCTGTCACTCTAGTACAACAGATCCACTAAAAAAGGGGGGAAAGGTTAGGAAAGTGACAGTGAAATACATTGAAAGCTGTTGGGATCAACAAGTTATTAACTGGAAGACGTATAAGCACCACTGTCAGGGGCTCAGGAGCAGAGGCGCAGGGGAGAGAGGAAATGGAGAGCGAAGGGGAAGAATCTGAGGGCAGCGGAGGGCAGAATGACAGTGACCCGAGAGATTCCATGAGCCTCTCCAGTGAATCAGAAGATTCCCAGAAGGGGGCGCCGATGGCCAGGGCAAGGGGGGTCCCAGGGGGGACACACCAGAAGCAGGGGGCCAGCGGAGACTCCCAGAGCAGTAGCTGGAAATCAGGGCCAGCTTCCCCACCGGAGCGTAGTGGGGGGGGGAAGAGTCCCATAGGTCAGAGTCAGCGTCTCCTCCGGCAAGCAGGGAGGAGGAGTCAGGCCCGGCTAGCGTCCCCGAAGAGGGGAGCAGCGACAGGAGCAGTATAACGGTCAGAAGGAAGGTGGCGGGCTGGGCGCGTGCGCCAGGTTCAAATGTAAAGGCGCGCGGGACAGCAGGAAACCCGGATTGGGAACCAGGTCCTAAAGCCCGCCAGAGGGAGGGGGAAGACTCGGGGGAGTCAGCGTCAGAAGAGTCTAGAAAGGGGAAAACCCCGGCGGACAGGCGGACCCAGAGGAAGAGGGAGCAGAGAAAGAGGTGGAGCAAGGCTAGGGTCTTAAACTGGTGTCTGGGGGGAGGAGACTCAGACGGAGCTTCGGCGGTCTAGGGTTTAAGACGTAGAGCTGCGCGCCGTGGCTGTAAATGAGAAACTGAACTTCAATAAAGACTATTTAATATAACAACGGACTGGCGTTGGTCCTCTGTGAGCTGGGACCTGGGGCAGCTCTGACAACCACACAAACAAATCGGAATGAATGTTCAATAAAGTCTAACATCTACATACACTTCACACAAGCAAATCAGGATGAATGCTCAGTAAATAGGTCAGCTGGAATAGCCATAGATCTGATAGGTTCAGCAGGCTGCAGTCTCTCAAATTTCACTTCAAACTTCCCCAATAAAAATACTGGATAGAGTCCAGAATTTTGAATATCTGTTACCCTTTCCTGTGCTAGTTGTCATTAACTACGATGCACACCCAATGGTGCAAATGATTTCCATTTATACAACTTCCCCTTCCTTTCCTCCTCCTCCTGCCATGTTTTGGGAGCAGGGAGAAGCAGTGGAAGGGGAAGTTCCATTTGGGACATTGAATGTCTATGCAGGGTCTGAAGCTTCACTGTGTGTGTTCATAGGTGCACGATGTGTTCATGTAAGAAAACAACAGTGGTGCAATACGATATGTAGCTACTCAGAAGTAAGACTCAATAAGCTCCATACATTTACCCCAAAGTAAGTGTGTATAGGATTGCAGTCCCAATCAACCATGTCTCTGTTCAGCAGCTGCATAAGGAAAATGTGTAAGTAAGGTAGAATAATAAGAATAAATAGCATATAGCTTTGTTTTCTTGGCTGAAGTTTGTTTGCCTGTTTAAAAACAACTTTACAGTGAACTGATGTCTTGGATATGACCCTCTGTTTCAGAAATATATTTCACCTTCCTGTCCTACTACAGCTATATTGGTTTCATTGATTTGGTTGTCAGAATGCCTTGAAGCCATCCTAGGAAGAAAGTGCATTCGAAGTGGCATTTAGAAAGTGACTGATATTGGTCACACGTTCTTATTTCCTCGAGACTTTCTTCACTGCTTAAAACTATCATACCTTTTCAGCTGCCAGTTTTATTTTTCGGAAGGGATGCCATATGACAGCTGCTCCAAACCATTATTTCTCCATAAATATCACTTGCAAAGCAGAACAGACGAATGTATACAAAGCAGTGGGATTTCTAGCTCCAGTGCACTGACCTTTGGGTGACTGAGCTACAAATATGACACCCCTCCCCTCCCTGCTTTACATTCATTCAGATGTTATGGCTTTAAAGTTCAATGTGCCAGGGATTTACGCTGCGAGGAAAACCCATGAACCAATGCCCATTTTAAAGGTTGTAATTTTTAAAGGGATAACTATCTCTAGCATAGTACGGCTGAAAATGACCAAATTCCCGCTCTAATTTGCTTCTTTAATAGTTGCTCATGACAGCATAAATATTTATTGCTTGTATGAATAGGCAATTGCATGTAGGATAGAATACACAAACATAAAAGCGTAAATAAATGCAATCTCCACTTGAAATCAATGTCAACCTTAAAACTTCTTGGGGTTGCTCTTGATTTTAGTTCAGCCAAATTAGCAAGTCCCCTTTGCAGACCACTGGCATTTGGCTCAAAATCATCATCACTTGGACTTCCTTTGCTGCTGTTACAAACAGTGCAAAGTGATGCAATACCAAATGGAGGTAGATTCTGCAAGGATAACATGGAATTCCTAACCAAGATTGGCCCAAGATATCTTGGCCCTTATCACACATCAAAAAGGAAAGCCCCATTGCTGCCCCCTCTGCTGTTCCCCACAGGCTGGCCTTAAATTCTCCCTTTGCCAGCACCAGTTACAGGTAAGCTGGTTTGGGGGGGGGTGTCCTAAGCTGCTGCTCTCTCCCATTCACTTCCTTTGCTGCTGCCAAGCCAGCCCTCTCTGTAAGCCAAATGGATTGGGTTGGGAATGTTCAGGGGTGAACTGGAGGACATGAGCAGTCCCATGTTCACCAGCTCTCTCCTGAAAATGTCTT
Organism: Podarcis muralis; assembly: GCF_964188315.1. Taxonomy (NCBI): domain Eukaryota; kingdom Metazoa; phylum Chordata; class Lepidosauria; order Squamata; family Lacertidae; genus Podarcis; species Podarcis muralis. The sequence continues at coordinate 91,385,359 of NC_135656.1, read as the reverse complement.
AGGATTTTTGTTTGGCTCAGCCAGGCTGCAAAACTGGAAGATGTTATTGTTGTTAGTTAAGCCGGAGAGAAAAATCACTGGCAACCAAAGGGTGGGTTAAACACACCTCACTCCTGTTTTCCGGCAAATTCCCTGAAGGTTTTCTTCCATCAGAATGTCATCTAGGCTTTTAGAACACATATTTGCCAAAGTAGCATGAAATTCAACCCGCACTGTGCTACTACTAGCGTTGAGTGGCAATTTAACAGCACTCCGTACTTGTGTGTTGTTCATAATTTTATAGCACCTTATAAAAAGCAGAAAGCCTTTACTAGACCTCACATTCATTTTCATGACAAAATTTGTGAAGTGGGTCACACTGCAATTATTGTTTCCCAGAGAAATGGGTGGCAACACACGTCCTGATTCGATGTAGCTAACTGGATGAGGAACTACAGTATACAGTAGTACCTTGGGTTAAGTACTTAATTCGTTCCGGAGGTCCGTTCTTAACCTGAAACTGTTCTTAACCTGAAGCACCACTTTAGCTAATGGGGCTTCCCACTGCTGCCGCGCCACCGGAGCACGATTTCTGTTCTCATCCTGAAGCAAAGTTCTTAACCCGAGGTACTATTTCTGGGTTAGCGGAGTCTGTAACCTGAAGCGTATGTAACCTGAAGCGTATGTAACCTGAGGTACCACTGTATGTGCAAAAGTGTGTTATACAATTCCTCCTTCAGTTCTTCCTCCTGCAACACAGAACCCAGTTGAGTTTAAGTCTAGAGACAGATGAGAAATAATAACCTGTCCTTGGGATGTACCAGCTCATAGGAATGCAAGAAGCTACCTTATACTCAATGAAGCCGTTGGTCCATCTAGCTGCATATTGTCTACACTGACTGGCAGCAGCTCTCTGAGGTTCCAGATAGGAGTCTCTCCCAGCCCTACCTGGAGATGCCAGAGATTGAACCAGATGCCCTACCAAACCTTCACGAACTGAATTCAGACTTTAGGTAGAAACTCAAAATAACTGAACAATACTCCACATCAATAAAATAAAATCCCACTCATGGATTGCAAGAAGATCAAGCCTATCCATTCTGAAGGAAATCAGCCCTGAGTGCTCACTGGAAGGACAGATCCTGAAGCTGAGGCTCCAATACTTTGGCCACCTCATGAGAAGAGAAGACTCCCTGGAAAAGACCCTGATGCTGGGAAAGATGGAGGGCACAAGGAGAAGGGGACGACAGAGGACGAGATGGTTGGATAGTGTTCTCAAAGCTACCAGCATGAGTTTGACCAAACTGCGGGAGGCAGTGGAAGACAGAAGTGCCTGGCGTGTTCTGGTCCATGGGGTCACGAAGAGTCGGATACAACTAAACGACTAAACAACAACAAAGCCAAGTCTTCCTGACCCAATAGGGTTGCTACTTTATTTTGCAATCTGCAATCTGTTTGCCGCGTGCAATCTGAAGTAATATTGCCCAGGGACAAGTTTACCACTGCAGTGAAAAATAAGTTTCTGTAATGCCTTCTAGCTCTACTAAATTTTAAGACCGTGGTGGAATTTACAGAATAATTTGGTACAGAACCACAACAACACCCTGCCAGCCGCATGGGCTGCAATGCAAATGCATGTGCAATAATAGGTTTTGGGCACCTAGTAACATGCAGGTGCGATAATAATTGGAAGAGTCGTAGCTTTCACTTATTTGGGAAAGGGTTAGAGCTCAGTGGTAGATCAGCTGCTTTGCATGAAAAGGTGCCAGTTCACTCTCCAGTATCCCCAGATATGGCTAGGAAAGATTCCCTGCCTGAAACCCTGGAGAAACTGTGCCAGTCCGTATAACAGCTAGATTGACAAAAGGTTTCACCCAGTATAAGGCAGCTTCCTATGTAAGTACATGCAGTTGTCCTAGAAAGGAGATTGGAATACACAGCCTCATCCTTTATGCCAAATATACCTTTGGAGACCCACTGCTTAATCCTGTTACAATCCAACTTGAGTCAGGCCCCTGTCCTCTAGTGCAGAGCTTTCCAAACTGTCTGTCACGACACGTTAGGGTTTCAGCTGCAGTGTGTAGGTGTGTCAAGCGAACGCTCCCCATGCTCTTCCCGTGGCTGGAAAGGGGTTAGTTTAACCTCTGGTTTGCTAGTAAAACTGAATTGCTCTGTTGCTAAATGATTCATGTCTAAAGCGTGTGCCGCCAACATGAAAAGTTTGTGCGAGTACTTGGAGCTTGCAAAGCTGACAGATGCAATAAGAGATAAACCTTTAGAAATGGTGAAAGAAGAATGGGAATGTTTAAATAATTATTTAGGGGACAAGGGCTCAGCAAGAAAGATCTGTCTATGTTTAGAATGATACCGCATAGAGAAATGCTCCCTGATACCAAGATGAGGGATTCCTTTGGAATGCAGATAGAGATAATTGATAAGAATAATGATCTGTTGTGAGCTTAACGGAAGTATACAATAGATGAGCCTTCCTGCTTTGGCTCATCTTCCTTTTTCTTTTTCTTTTTTCTCTTTTTCTTTTTTCTTTTCTTTTATCTTTCCCATAGTTGGTTATGTTCTGTGTCATGTACTTTGATTTTTTTTAGTTTTTTAAAGTTTTTTTTCCATTACTATTAAGGAATTTTCCTTTGTAATTTTGGCTGTCTATATTTATATGTACCTGTTTAAAGCAAAATAAAAGTTTAAAAAAAGAAAGAAAGAAAAGTTTGGAAAGCTCTGCTCTCCTGGCTCCCAATGCACTAGTTTAAGACCAGTGCACCAAATGGTGGCGTTTCCCTGTCAAAAATGATTGGGTGATTTCACCCTTAATGAGAGACAACACTGGTATAAGAGATTTCTAGGTTTCAGAGTCGATGCCAAAGTCTTCTGACATGATCCATTAACCAACCTTTACTTCCTATTGACTTTGGTGAGCTTAACTAGCAGTTACATTGATTTCAAAAGACACACTTTCAGTACAGCTCAAGTGCATCGTCACACTTCTTTTTCTAGCCAAGGGTAGAACAGAAACTAGATCCAGAAAGCTGTGAACTGGAGGGAAATGTTCTGATGTTCGTGCCAGACAGCAAGAAACTGCAACTTAACATGGGGACAAAGATGACAGCACACTGAATTTTTCAAAAGCACTTTGGACAGACTCCTGAATTTGACACATGTAAAATTTCCAGCTGACTTCATTGCCAGGTCTTAAAGGAGTGGTGATTATTATTGTTATTATTTATTAAATTTGTATGTTACCTTTCATCCAAAGAATATAGGACAGTTCACAACATAAAAATACAAATGAGAACCCAACTATATATAATAAAAACAAGAACAAACACAAAACAAGCCAATACCCCCCCCTCCACAAACACATTTAAAAGGACATAAATGTTAATCAGGGGATGCGGGTGGCGCTGTGGGTAAAAGCCTCAGCGCCTAGGGCTTGCTGATCGAAAAGTCGGCGGTTCGAATCCCCACGGCGGGGTGCACTCCTGTTGCTTGGTCCCAGTGCCTGCCAACCTAGCAGTTCGAAAGCACCCCCGGGTGCAAGTAGATAAATAGGGACCGCTTACTGGCGGGAAGGTAAACAGCGTTTCCGTGTGCGGCGCTGGTGCTGGCTCACCAGATGCAGCTTTGTCACGCTGGCCACGTGACCCGGAAGTGTCTCCGGACAGCGCTGGCCCCCGGCCTCTTAAGTGAGATGGGCGCACAACCCTAGAGTCTGTCAAGACTGGCCCGTTCGGGCAGGGGTACCTTTACCTTTACCTTTAAATGTTAATCAGGCCTGGTTATGAAGAAACATTTTTGCCTGGTGCCCAATGATATATAACAAAGGTGCCTGGCGAGTCTCCTGAGGGAGCATTCCACAAACAGGGAGCCACCCTCCAAATCTTTCATGGAGGAGGCACACAACGAAGGGCCTCAGATGATGATTGCAGGGTCCAGATTGGTTTATATGGGGAAAGAGGATCCTTGAGATGATTCTAAGAGAATTGTCTGTAAGACAAAAACAAATCTCTCAGCATAATAAACTAAGGCTACAAACCTGTGCTTGCTTACTTTGGATCAAGCTTTGAAATGCTATTACAGTAAGATTCCAGAATACAAATAGTAGCTTAAAAATAAACAAAATGTCAGCTCTAGCTTCTACACCATCTTTGAAGAAACTACAGTAGTAAAGCCTGAAGGCATGAATGATTTAATCTGAATGCAAGAGGAATAGATGTAGTATTCTCTGCTTGGAAAAGAAAATACTCAAACCAGAGATGTATCTTCAATGAGATTCAACATAAGGGACTTGATTTCTTGACCAATGGTTTTTTTAGTGTGTCTGCCACTTTCCCCTCTTGAATCCATGCACTGACCAATCCACTCTGGAATGGTCTTGTCTCCTGTTTGACCTTTGCTCGAACTAGCAACTATGGATGTTTGGATTGCCATAACACCGAGTGCAGGGGTAGGAAACTTAGGACACTTCAGAAGTTGTTAGACTCCAACTCCTATCAGCTTTGGTCAACATGGCCAGTGGCAAGCAATTATGGGAATTGTAGTCCAGCAACAGAATACACAGTTTCCCCATTCACGCCTTCCTAAGTATGTCTGTTCTGGTGCTACGAGTATTTAGGTAGGGTAGATGTTAATTATCTGCAAAAGAGCAAAGTGTTAATTGCAACAAAATAAAATGAGCAAAAATGAGCTTTCACTTTAACAGAGGACCTTTGTCTTGGCTGAAATTTTACTTGGAGACAAATGATCAATAACCACTACTGCTCAAGAAGAAATAATATTGTTTCGCTGTATGCTTTTAAAAGTGCTTAAGGCAGTGTTTTAGTAGACTTTACGAAGATAATTAGGAATAGATATAGGTCTCATGGGATGTGGGTGGCACTGTGGGTTAAACCACAGAGCCTAGGACTTGCTGATCAGAAGGTCGGCGGTTCAAATCCCCGCGATGGGGTGAGCTCCCGTTGCTCGGTCCCAGTTCCTGCCAACCTAGCAGTACGAAAGCACATCAAAGTGCAAGTAGATAAATAGGTACTGCTCCAGTGGGAAGGTAAACGGCGTTTCCGTGCACTGCTCTGGTTCACCAGAAGTGGCTTAGTCATGCTGGCCACATGACCCGGAAGCTGTATGCCGGCTCCCTCAGCCAATAAAGCGAGATGAGCGCCGCAACCCCAGAGTCGGCCACGACTGGACCTAATGGTCAGGGGTCCCTTTACTTTTACTATAGCTCTCATATGCCGAGAGAAAACTATACTACATGCTAAAGGTCCAGAAGTGCAGAGAAAAATGCACTTGGTGCTATGGATCAAGAATTACATCTGAAGTTCCAAGGAAAGTATTCTGAAATGCACGTTGCTGTCCTTTATCTGTTGTCACAAGTAGCAAATTTAAAGGGCAAACCTATGCACATTTATTTTGGAGCAACTCCTGCTCCACACAGCAAGATTCATTTCCAAGTAAACATGTTGATGAAGGAATTAGTGATTGTCCCCTCATGGGGAAGAGGGCTATCAATGGCTTCTAGCCATGATGTGTATACTGTGCCTGCACAGATAGAGGCAGCAGTGCTTCTGAATACTAGTTTCTGGAAACAACAGGAGGGGAAAGTGCTCCTGTGCTGGAATCCTGCTTGCTGATTTCCCACAGGCATCTAGTCGGCCACTGTGAGAACAGGATGTTGGACTAGATGGGCCTGATTCAGCAGGCTCTTCTAATGCTAAAAGCAGGATCATAATACGACTCATACACACTTCCCAGCTGATGGACCGTGCGCTTTTGTTCCAATACATGCAGTCATTCCACGTGGATTTCCAGTAGCAGCCATGTTCCAATAGCCATGTGAACTGGCTCACTGTGGTTCTATGCCCCTGTTCTGCTCAGGGAACTTGACAGCAGTGAAGAAAGGAAGGGAAGGTCCAGTAGTCCAGTAGTCCACTAGTCCAGACTGTGTGCTTACCACATCCACGAATGCTGTCAACGTCACAGAAAAGAAATTGTGCTGTTTCGTGAACAGCTTAATTGGGTGCTTTATTTCTATTTATTTCTAAGGGACTCGAACATGTCTGAATATAGTGGTTCAGCTTAGTCAGATTATTAGCTTGGTCAAGAGTGAGTTTATTAGGCAGCCCCCAGTCACTTAGTACAAAAGGCTTATCCTATTTTCCCATGTGGTAGGAAGTGACACTCCCATTTTTTCACATAATGACAGACAAATTCTTTTCCACTCTAGGGTGGGAAAGAGTATCCTCTAAAGAAGGATTCAAGTTGGTTTGTTCTGGGTGTGGGGGGCTAGAGATGGTCAGTTTGTGACCAATGACCAATAAAGGCGCCAGGAGAGACTCCTTTATAAGTCTGCCCCCACCCAAACTCTTCCTCTTCTTTGCAGTGCCCTCCCCCTCCCTTAAAACAACTAGATACCTGTTGAAGAGTTCAAGTAGGAATTTCTGGGGTGGGGGGACCCTAATTGGTCCAGAATGCCTCTTTTTCACCTACGTCACACTTGTTTAGAGTGGCATTTCTTTTGGCCTCTAGTCAGAGTAAGAAGGTAAAACTTGAGACATTTGGCTTAAATTCCTGGCTCATTTTGGGCATTCCTTCACTTTTCACTGCAATGCTGGCCAAGTGATTTGGGGTCACCCATGGACGTGGGTGGCGCTGTGGGTTAAAACACAGAGCCTAGGACTTGCTGATCAGAAGGTCGGCGGTTCGAATCCCCGTGACGGGGTGAGCTCCCGTTGCTTGGTCCCTGCTCCTACCAACCTAGCAGTTGGAAAGCATGTCAAAGTGCAAGTAGATAAATAGGTACCACTCCAGCGGGAAGGTAAACGGCGTTTCCATGCGCTGCTCTGGTTCGCCAGAAGCGGCTTCGTCATGCTGGCCACATGACCCGGAAGCTGTACGCCGGCTCCCTCAGCCAATAAAGCAAGATGAGCGCCACAACCCCAGAGTCAGCCACGACTGGACATAATGGTCAGAGGTTCCTTTACCTTTAGGCTAGGCATGGGCACTGGGGTGAACACTGAACCCCAGTAGGGCCACAGTGTGCTTGTCCAGTTCACGGTCCAGGCCCCTGTTAGCAAGGGGTAGTTACATCTAGTCCTTGCTGTAGGGACACAGGTGTCGCTCAGGAGTGAGGAGGAAGGTTTTGAAATACTGTATCTGTTAATTTGCAACAAATTATATTGGATGAAACCAGATTTATATTCTCTGCATCAGGTTCTATGCATCAGGTATCTGCATCTCAAGAGTGCTTTGACTTCAGCCAACAGTTTACAAAATCACACCAATCTTAGCCCAAACTGAAATGGGAGGGGGGTGTTTCTCTGTCCCTCCCACTCATTGGAGGCTGTGGCATTCGCAAGGCTGTTGAAAGATGTCAAGCAATTCAAGTCTACCAACCTCCTTTTATCCAGGCTCCATATTATGCAAAACTAGACAGCCAAAGTCATAATATAATTTGCTGTCAAGGAAGGCCATATGAACCTGATTTCTTTTCCTTTTTTTTACAACACAGGCACTATGTGTTTAACAGCTGCAGGTCATGCAAAGAGGTGTGGTACATTCATCACAGGAATGCCTGTTATTCAGCTGTTAATGGCACAAAACCTCATGGGAAGTTTATACCGGCTCACATGAATTGTCATCCATCTAGCTATGCATAACCACCAACATTTCTCCCATGAAAATAGGGACGTCCCATTCCATAATGATAATTTTACTATTTATACCCCACACATCTTACCGGGTTGCCTCAGCTCATCTGGGCAGCTTCCAAAATATATAAAAACATAATACAACATTAAACATTAGAAAAAACTTCCCTATACAGGATTGCTTTCAGATGGCTCGGGGGTCGGATAACTCCATACCCTCCAACATTTCTCCAGTGAAAAGTGGGACATTCCAGGATCAAATCAGAAACCGGGACGGCTTCTCTAAATCAGGGATGTCCCTGGAAAATAGGGACACTTGGAGGGTCTGGTTACATATAATGTCCACTTAAGCAGCAGCTGTCCAAGATTACCCATCCTTTTGCTTTCTGGGGAAAGGACACAATTCAGTGTTAAAACTGCCTTGCATGCTGGAGGTCCCAGGTTCAGTCCCCAATATATCTGGGTAAGGCTGGGAGAAACTTCCTGTCTGAAATCGTGGAGAGCCACTACCAGTCAGTGTAGACATTACTGGACCCAATGGTTTGACTCAGTACAGGGCAACTTCCTATGTTCTTCTTTCTTTCTTTCTTTCTTTCTTTCTTTCTTTCTTTCTTTCTTTCTTTCTTGGATACCTTTAAGCTAAAATATGGCAATGGCAACTATAGACTTTGGTTTCTGGAAGTCTACCTGGGGTTTCCTGGAGACCTGTGCCACTTGCAAGTCATTGTGGTGAAATGAAAATATCCCACACTTTAGTGATTTCAAAAACTTGAGAAAGGGCATCTGGTTAATAAAGTCCTTCGGGTATAGGGTGGTATATAAATTCAATTCATCATCATCATCATCACATTGTTCTTGGGATACAGTGGTACCTTAGGTTACAAACACCTTGGGTTACAAACACTTCAGGTTACAGACTCCGCTAACCTGGAAGTAGTATCTCAGGTTAAGAACTTTACCTCATGATGAGAACAGAAATCGCATGGCAGAAGCAGGAGGCCCCATTAACTAAAGTGGTACCTCAGGTTAAGAACGGTTTCAGGTTAAGAATGGACCTCCAGAACAAATTAAGTACGTAACCAGAGGTACCACTGTACAAGTTACACAGCACTTATAAATCAGTGACCTCAAAGAACTTTGCAGGCAATTAATTACAGTGATCCTAGCTCAGTTAACCTTATAAAAGCTTAATATTAGTATTAACAGAAATTATATGCTTTTCGCTCCAAGAAGGGGAATATTTAACCTGTCCTTCAGTTGATCTGGTGTCCCTAGATGTATCTGTGATTTAATGGGCAAACATAAAGCTTATCATTACTAAAGAACATAAATCCATATTGCTGCATAGAGAGGCTGTGTCGTGCTTTATGCCTGACGGTTTATCATTGGCAGCCAGCAAACCTCTGACTTTTCTAGAGAGTAAAAGAATTATTCTGTAAACTCCTTTTAGCCTTTGTGAATATATTGCTTTGCCTCTTTGGCCATCCCTTGTCTCAACCAACAAGGCCCCATTGTAGACCTGGCACTTAACTTACTCCTCTGGAAGACATGACTTTGTGACTGCCCTGCACATAGGCAGTCTCAGTCACCTCATCTCTGATAACAGCAGTTGGTGTCCTTTAGGGGAAACAGACCCAATGCTAGAATATTCTAGACAAGTCACTCAGCTGGGGGTTGCTAACACAGCTTTCGGTTGTAAAACAACCTAAGCAATCGTTGAGTCTGAATCAGGGCTGCCATCAGGGACTGGCAAGGTTGGGCACATGCCGCCAAAGGTGCCATGCACCCCAGAATTCCCTGCCTTCACCTTTCCTCCTTTTTCCTGTTGCTACTTGTTTGGGAGTCCAGACGTGATAACGAGCAATTGAAGCAAGGAACAACAACAAAACAACAACAAAAACAGATCAGGCCTTGTCTGGGGCTTTTCCTTTTCACACACCTTCATAGTTAGAAAGCTCTAGACATTGCTATAAACAGAGGAGGACACACTACCATTGATCAATGTTTTACCCTGAACCATATTATAAGAAAATATACTAAGAACAGTAATAATAATCTTTATGTAGCCTTTGTTTATCTTTCTGCTGCATTTGGCACTATTAATCAAATTAGACTGGGGAAAATTTCAAATTGCCACATCGACTGCAGACTACTGCTATTGATCCAAGAACTACACAGCAACACAGAAACGAGGGCCAGAGCAGATTCAAATGGTGGTTTGACTGATTCTTTAAAAATGTCATGAGGAGTGAAGCAAGAAGGTGTCCTGACTCCAACTCTGGGAAACAGGATCTGGACTAAATGAACCTTTGGTCTGATCCAGCTGCAGCTCTCTTCTTATGTAAACCAGCAGCAATTGCAATAAGGAGGATGAAGCCCCCTGAAGAGGGGAAATTATCTTTCCTGAGCCCATCCCACCCCCCCAGCCTGGAACTGGAGTGGCCTAAACTGTATGTTGCTTTGATTTCAAGGCAATTGAATTTGGTCTGATTTAAGCCTTGGTATCACCTAACATAGGGCTCTCTTTATGTTTCCAAAAGAGATGCTACAGACATTTTAAATATTATCTTGGGGCTGCTAACCAACCCAAGGAAGGACTTTGCTCAGAGAGCCTAGCATGTGACCTATAAAAACTGTGCCACCACAATCTTGGAAATAGCATCTAGGACACTGTGGCTGTATTTATGGAAAGTCCGGATAATAGGCTAGGTACTTTCAGTGCCTCCCATGGGATGGTCACAATGTACCAGAGAGAAGACATTAAGATTTCCTGAACTATATTTCAGACAATCGAAATTTTCCTGAAAGGTCTATTGACCCTTAAGTCATGGTGTTAGTCCTGCAGGATATACTACACATATTTTTTTAAAAAGTGGGTAACAATAAGAACTGTGCTCTGTACCTATCAGCAGTATTGGGCACACATTTCTGAAGTTGCCCCAAATAGGACCTTTATTGTTGAGATTTAGAAAAAACAAGCACTGGCTGAAAATATGGCTGCTGGCCATAAATACTATATGCATTTAATTTCCCCCTGATCACACTAAACACGCCCCCTCACCAATGCTTCTGCCATTATACAGTTTGTTACTCTTTAAGGTGCAACATGACATTCCTGCTTGTTAAAAAAAACAACCCAAAGAAAACACATTTAAGAGTTCGTAGGAACATATAACATTAATGTCAACATATACAAGATGAACTGTGCAGGTCTACTTGTCTAGCATGTAAAGCAATCTGGCAGAAGTGGGAAACAGTCCAGTAGAAGTGGACACAATTTATTCCCCAAGCATTTAAGACAAGATGGGGAGCCAAAAACACTGCTGAGCTAGCAGAAACCTCTTTTGTGACTCAACATAGCTCTGTCTTTAATCCAGATTTTAGTTCAGAAAACTCTATTTTTCCCAGACGCACTTCCTCCCTTTCTGCCTCTCCATTCTTCTCCATATCAGTAGTGATTTCTTATGTTCATTCCTAGCATTCCCAATTGGATTATTTCAGCAGGGAGCAAGGGTTTGGCTTGGAAGTGGAAGGGGAGAATACTGGAATGGGATTGGGGATATTCCAATCCAGAGTTTTCTTTTCTTCTACCTCTGAGGCACCCCACATCCCACCCACTTCCCCCTGAAATGAGCCATCTAGCCTCCACTCTACTTCAAATGAGAAATAATAATAAATATCTCCTCCAGTCCAGACTCTCCACTCCTGTTGCATAGCACTCCAGTCTCCCTTAGATAATTTTTGTCTTCATCTCTGCTGCAAGCAGCAGAGGAAACAGGGCTCGGCTCCTGCTGGTGCTCTTCATGTGCTCTGCATACTTCTGCAGTCCTACACATCATGCCAGTCACACATGTGCACTCATAACCCTGCTCCTCCAGCCCAGCTCTTCCTCTGCACTCCATTTCACCACTGAGCCCTAGAGATGGAGGTTAATTGGGAGGGGGAGGCAGGAGCTGGCTCCTGCTAGGCTGAAGCTTACCAGTTGCATGCACTGTGTGTGTGTATATATAAAATAAAGGTTCTCTTGCCCACCTGGAGATTCAAGCCCTCCTCTTGCCACATGGGGGCTGGAAAAGCAAGAGACTTCAGGTCGCCCCTGGGCATCTGGCAACTCTATTTGTGAATGTTGAACTTAGATATAGTGCATCATTCATAGACAAACTGCAGATAAAAATTAAAGGAAAAGAAAGCTTATGTGTATCAAACAAACCCAGAGAAATAAAAATAGCACTTACAATTTTGTAAAGAAGTAGCTATTATTTCCAAATAAAGAAAACAGGCTACTGTTGTAGGGTCAGGAAATTATCCTCTCCTCATTGTAGAGATTTCAAGCACGAACAGCTTTGTGGGGGGAAATAAACAGACTGACACATTATAAAGGGCAATGTTTTGCCAACTTGATCTGCAGAGAGCTGCATTCTTTAGATGGAAATGTATCCATTGCAGTCTTTTTTACCATTGGTTCTTGTTCCTTTCGGCATTTAATAATGGGATTACAAGGTACAGCGGCTAGCCAAACTGAAACCTGCAGATGACAATATTATATGCTGCTATATCAATAAATATGCAGAAATAATAGCCTGAACTCTTCCGGACGAAACAGTGGTCCATCTTTGTTTTCTAAAAGGTCAAGAGGAAATGAGATTTCGTTCTGCTTTGTAGCAAGATACATGCATTTGCTATATTTGTTGAAATGCAATTGACCTAGCAGACCACACAAAAGCAGACTCCTTTCCCTTTGGGCCCTAATTATCTTTGCATCCTGCCTGCTCTTTATATTCTCTAGCATTTCATCTCTCGCCTTGATTGCAGGCAAGTATCCTTTGACAATAATTTGTAATAAAAGAAGCTCACTACAACTGCAAGGATTTTCAAAACAGACTGCTTTAGCATTGTAGAAACAATTCTGCTCCTGAATAGGCCAAGAAAAGTAGCACAAAGCACCACACTTTACAATTATAGCACATTATGTATTCTGCCTGGGCCTTTTATTCTATACACTGTATGCAACAAGAGCAGGTCTTACTGAAGGAAAACCAGCAGGGTTTCTACAGGGGTTATTGTTGTTTAGTCATTTAGTCGTGTCTGACTCTTCGTGACCCCATGGACCAGAGCACACCAGGCATTCCTGTCTTCCACTGCCTCCCGCAGTTTGTTGGTCAACTGTTAGTAGCTTCGAGAACACTGTCCAACCATCTCGTCCTCTGTCATTCCCTTCTCCTTGTGTCCTCCCAACATCAGGGTCTTTTCCAGGGAGTCTTCTCTTCTCATGAGGTGGCCAAAGTATTGGAGCCTCAGCTTCACGATCTGTCCTTCCAGTGAGCACTCAGGGCTGATTTCCTTAAGAATGGATAGGTTTGATCTTCTTGCAGTCCGTGGGACTCTCAAGAGTCTCTTTCAGCACCATAATTCAAAAGCATCAATTCTTTAGCAATCAGCCTTCTTTATGGTCCAGCTCTCACTTCCATACATCACTACTGGGAAAACCATAGCTTTAATTATACGGAACTTTGTCGGCAAGGTGATGTCTCTGGTTTTTAAGATGCTCCCTATATTTGTTATTGCTTTTCTGCCAAGAAGCAGGCGTCATTTCGTGATTGCTGTCACCATCTGCAGTGATCATGGAGTCCAAGAAAGTAAGATCTCTCACTGCCTCCATTTCTTCCCCTTCTATTTGCCAGGAGGTGATGGGACCAGTGGCCATGATCTTCGTTTTTTTCCGCAGGAGTAGTCCTGCCTAACTAACCCTTTTGAGTTCTTAGAGAGTGTCTCTGAGCATACAGTCAGGGGTGACTGAGAAGACATTATGAAAGGAAACACAATGTCTCCAACTGGCCGGTCGTGACCCATACATGGGTCCTGAAGTCACACCAGGTAGGTTGAGCTTGCTGACCTTAGAGATGATCAAGGGAGCTTCCGTTGCCTCATTCTCCTGCATCTCCGGGAGTGAAAAAGCAGCAGGAGGAGGCAGACACACAAAGGTTGGAAGTGAGGATGTGTGTCCAGTGACACTGGCTGACGAACACACACACACCCCATTCCTCTATATCCCTTTGCCCATGTGTCCAGGCTAAAATCTCTGTGGAGAGCTAAAAATATCTATAGAACAATGTATAACATCACAGTTATACATGAGTTTACAAAGTGCCCTCAGTAAAACAAATTGCTATTTTTAAACATCATTCCCATCTCCTTCTCTTACTCCCAACATGGGAAGGGAAAACTGATTTGCACAGCTAGCAAGATGTGTATAGCTGTAACCTCATAGCTACACGCCTTCTAAGTGTTGATAAAGTGTTCAGCAAGTGCTAAAACGTTACTGTTTATAGGAATCTCAGAGACTATACACAGGGGAAGGATGACTAAGGAGTCATTACCATCTTTAGCAATTCAGCACTTCTTGGTTGGAGGCAAGCATTGTCCCTTGTGTGTTGTTTAAAGCCCAACAACTTCTTTGAAATGTTTTATATAACAAAGGCTGGGTTTTCTAGTTCCACCTCACATATCTGCCCATTTTAAACACATCAGATATATTGGTGCTATTTTGACTTAATACTACCAGCTTTTATTATCCAGTGGCAGTGACTGCTAAATCATCAAAATTGCATCTGAAAATTCAAAGCTACTACCTGCCTAAATAGAGATTCAAATGCATCCACATCTAATCACATAAAACAGACCAGAATGCAATCAACTTTGACACTCAACATGGATATTAATCTATGCAACATTTCATTACTATGGGGAAATGTGCACAAACCAGAAACAATATTACTGCAGCTAGAAGACAATCAGAAGAAGACAACTGAGGAGAGACAATACAAGCTGACATGGTTCATGTCTGAAACTTTTCTTAGGCAAACAATTAGCAGATCCTGACAACAATCCAAGTGAAGAGGATAGCAACAGTGGCCTGGTTTGCATGAGCAATTCCCAGTTTAATAAGGCAGTTGTTGTTGTTGTTGTTGTTGTTGTTGTTATTATTATTATTATTATTTATTTATTTATTTATTTATTTATACCCCACCCATCTGGCTGAGTTTCCCCAGCCGCTCTGGGTGGCTCACAATTGAGTGTTAAAAACAATACAGCATTAAATATTAAAAACTTCCCTAAACAGGGCTGCCTTCAGACACGAACAAGTTGGTGTATGGGTGTATGGCGATCCTTCGGAGCCATTTCTCTCATCCTTTCGTTCAAGCCGCTGTACAAGGCAGGATTCGACTCTCTGTGGCTTTCTGTAACCAGAAACTATGGTTAATGGCTTGCAAATAAGCCAGGACATTAAATAATGGCTCAATATCCTGCTTTGTTTGTAAATCATCAACCATAGCTACATATGAATGTAAGGTTTCTTTCACTGGGCGGATTCAAGAGGGGATAACTTTGTTGGCTTGTGAAACCAATGAAGAGTTTTGCGCCATAAACTTTTCTGCTGCAACCCACTTTGTTGGATGAATCTGCTAAAGTGAACTCCAGTACACAAAAGTTACAACATAATAAATCTGTTAGTCCTTAAAGTGCCACAAAGCTCTTCATTGGACAAACTCCACCAAGTACTGACAAAGCTTTAAAAGGTGTGAATCATCTGACAGAGGACACAGTTCTTTCAGGAAGGGATATTAATATGTGCTGAAAACTAAGCCAAAACCACTAGTGCATATTGTCCAACGTGAATTATGTCTTTCTGATTACAGCCGAACCATAAAAATCAGCTTCACGCTGCTCTTGTGCCATTAACAAGACATGCAGAAAGTTGCATAGATGTGCAGGGAAATCCAATGGATATGTCATCAGAAGTAAGCTCACTGAATCTCACTCTTTTGAAAGCAAGCAACAACCTGAG
Source organism: Podarcis muralis (assembly GCF_964188315.1). Lineage (NCBI taxonomy): Eukaryota > Metazoa > Chordata > Lepidosauria > Squamata > Lacertidae > Podarcis > Podarcis muralis. The sequence goes on along the minus strand of NC_135656.1, from coordinate 91,369,876 downwards.
CAGCGGCGCTGACTTGGGCCCCAGATTATCAGCGCCCAGCAATGCCGACATAATGTGACATCGCCCCAGGAAGTGGTGCCAGAGGTGCTGTGATTCCTAGGACACCACTTTCAAAGTCCCCATGACCTTGTGAGGAACTGGAGGTCCCATCCAAGGCCTTGCAGGGCCTTGAGAGTGGTATCCCAGGCCCTGCAGGCCCTCATGAGGAACCAGAAGGGGCATCAGAGGCCCTGTGAGGCCTAGGACACTGTTTCCAAGGCCCCTTGAAGCCTCAGATGGGAACCGGAAGTTGAATCCAAGGCCCTGAGCACCCACAACAAAAAATCTGTGGGAGCCCTGGAGTTGGTGCCAGTGGACCTGAACTTTACACTTCACTTTTCCTTTGTGATGCTCATAGGAAGACACTGAACTGCTTCATTTGCGTGTTATGCAACATGCCCGGGAAAGAAAGCCGGCAGACCATTGTGCATACAAAAGCCACATTGCTGTTTATGACATGCACTCCCTGGATAATGGGTAGCTAACTTTGCTTTTCATTATAGTATACCAATATGAGGAGGCTTCAGCTGTTGCGATGCTTCCCTCAGTGGTTCGGCAACACCAAAATATCCATTTGAGATACTTTTAAGTGTCTAAAAGCAGATGGTAGATGTTTTTCCTGTTCTTCACCTTGGGAGCTGGAATATTCAGGGAGCCCCAACCATACACTTTAGGAAAAAATATCTGTTAGTCTGTATTGACTAATAAGAACTCATGGCTATGCAAGACCAGTATTAAGGACCTTTAGTACCATCAGATAATTGTTATCCTTCCCTTTGCTCCAATTGCAACAAGCTATATGTGGAAAGAAATGTGCATGTGCTTTCCTTTTACACCGGATACGCGGATTCCTACTCATTTAGCTCATTGGATGAGGTGTGTTGTATAAAGCAATAGCTTCAGTCATGGCCAGCTAGGGGGAAATGATTGCCTATTTATTGTTCAGAGCAAGGAAACATGATCAAAGGAGACCACCTAGTAATTAAGCAGGGCTTAAGTTGAACAAGGAACGAGCCCCAAATTCCATTTTAAATGCGGAATTCTAGCTGGAGACCATCTTAAGAAATAACAGAGGAGAGAGTGTCTTCCCTTCTCATATGCAAATTTGAGTCAAAAATATCATGGAGTACTGCTATGTGACCATGATCACTTGGGACTGTGATCTTGCACCATACTAATACAGTACTGGCTTTGCCTAGCACTGAATAGAGATAGATAGATATGAGGGGGGGGGGGGGAGAGAGAGAGAGAGAGAGAGAAATGTAGTATTAGAAAAGGGAGGAAATACAGCCAGAGTGAACAGGACAAAATAAATGATACCGGTTCCTGCAGAATGTGCCTTAGATTCTTCCTGAGGAGAAAAATATCCTTATTGGGGACACAGCCTAACCTACCTCACAGGATTGTTATCAGGATGAATGCGGAAGGAAATAGTATGTATGTAGGCCACCTTGAGCTCCTTGGAGAAAAGATTGGATATAAATGTAAGAATAAGTAAATCAAATAATAATGAAAATGACTCCCTGATAGTAAATGATGGGCCAACAATGCTCTGGAGCTTGTATTTTCCATTTCTTGCTGTTAGAAGCTCATTCCCCTTTTAAAAATTGAGATGTATTTTTGCTTGGGAAAAGAGACAGGGAAACTGGCACAGGATGGGAGAATGTGCTTTTGTGCCTCTATTAGCTTTCTGCTGGGGAGATACTTAAAAAAACAAACACCTAATGGATTTCAAGGCAGACTAAGGAGAATTCACCCATGACTAATGTTGAATACTATGTACAGTGCCACCTAAAAAAAGAGAGAGAGGATATTATAGCACTCTACAAGGTAGAGAAAACAGCAACTAAAAAGAACAGGAGGGTGGAACACTTTCCCCTCAGAGGGATGACTGAATCGTTTTGAGGCTTTTAAGTTTAGTTTGGGTTCTGGGGTTTTTTTAAAGACAGGCGTGATTGAGGCTTTTAAATGTTATGAACAATGTTGAGAAAGTGGAGGTCAATTCCCCGCCTTTCCATAATCCTAAAAATCGAGGTCACCTAATGAAATTGATGGGCAGTAGACTGAGAAGTACTTCACACAACATATAATTAACTTCTGGAATCAGAAGTTATGGTGATGGCTACTAGCTTGGATGGCTTTCAAGGGCACTGAGACAAATTTCTGGAAGAGAAGTCCATCCGTGGCTGTGAACCATGATAGATGAAGAGAACCTCCATGTTCAAAGTGGGGAATGTGCAACGGGGAATGGTATCTGCTTTCATACCTGTGTGTCACACCTGTGTGTCAGCTTTCGAGAAGAATCTTGTGGCCAGTGTTAGAAGCAGGATGCAGGGTTAGATGGACCGTTAACCCAGCAAGGATCTTTTTGTGCCCTTAGTGCCTAAACAAAGCATGCTACAGAGATTAAAAATGTGCCCACATTCCATGCACCTTGATTCCTCAAAGCATTTACCTCCACCTTTTAATTCAAGGCAGTGTGTTAGAATGCAATATGCAACAGGAACTTTCCTCAGAGCATATTATAAAACAAGGAAATGTGTAACTCCCCCACCCACCCACCCGCCACCAAAATAGTGAGTTATATATAGCCTACATTTGTCAGCAGCCAGTAATTTGCCATTTTGCTTTTCTAAGGAGCTTCTTCTGTCTCAGCCAGTCCTTAGTTTTCAGTCTAGAAATCACGCTGAGTAATGACATTTAACAAAAACTTATTCTAAGTCACAGGTTATGTGATGCACTAAATAAATTATAGCGAAGGTATCAGTTTGTCATTCATCATCTGTTGAGAGAAAGACCTCTGCCTCTTCTCTACAGGAAGAAATGCATTGGTGGTTAGCATTAACAATGGCCATTTTAATGCCAAATATCTTTTCCAGCAGCCATACTAAGTGACGATAAGCATAGCCTAGGCTCCACCAACCTGGAGCCCTCTGAATGTTTCGGACCACAATGCCAACCCTTCTGCTCACATTGCTCCTCTGCCCAGTCTCTGCCCTGCCTGCCAAAACCCCTCCAGTCCACAGTGCCAGCCAGCTGAAGCAGCCCACACAATCAAAATGGACCAGGAATCTGGTCCTGGTGAGGGTGGGATTATAATATGTGTGAGGAAAATACAGGCATCTGTCTGTGAAATGGTGTGCAGTGGGAAGAGAAAAGTGTGCAGCAAATGGTGCTTGTTCCTTGATTTCAGCATATTGAAACAACCTTCAGGGTTGCCACTGATAGCATGCATGGGTGCATTGCCTAATGGCAAAGGAACTTGTCAGCCCATGCAAGAGCTGTGGATTTCATGCGGCATTTTGTCTGCCAAGCCAAAGGTCAAAGAGGTAAACCTTTCCAGTGGTGCTCTGCATGCCCATTCCATCATCATGCATGCATGCACCTACGTTACGAGACAGTAAAGAAACTCAGGAATAGGTGTGCTTAAAGAACAACAGCGCTGAGAGAGGTTGAAACCCACAGTTCATGAAAGCACCCTTTGTCTTGGGGTAGCAAACCAAGGTTTATTATCTGCCAGCCCCATGTAACCAACAAAAAAAGCATTTCACTGAGAATTAGAGTTGACTTTGTGAGCAGCTGCTGGGACTCCCTCGCCACTGCTTGCCCAAGTAGGCATGTTGCCAAGGCTACTGATGCTCCTTTTCATTCCTGGCTGCCAGGCTTCCTTTTCTTATGTGCTTGCACAAGGATGGTTTTCCCATGCCGCATGGCGCTTTTCTCTTTCTGTCTCTCCGTCTCTCTCTCTCTCGGCAGGCTCTCTAACACTCTGAAAGACTCGTCCTCCCTTTGAGCCGTTCGCAATCTCATTTTTCCTTCAAATGAGACACTTCCCAGTGTGCATATCTGTATGGCATCATCTGAGCTTCACACACACACACACACACACACACACACACACCTTTGTAACAGGAGCTATTTGAATTTTATCTTTTTTTCTCACAACAGGACTGGAGAGCTGAAGCAGCCTGGTAGGAGAGACAGGATCAGAAACCTTGACCTATATTCAGTTACCTATATCCAGCTGATCATCAAATTTGAAAGTACCTTCTTTATATAAGCAGTTCTTTTTATATGTATAAAGTGTGATCAATAAAACGTTTTCATTTATTTATATCCTGCTTTCCCACAGTGGTCTCCTGGCACAGATCATTTACCGTGGTGAGCAAGGTAGCTCCATCTTAAAATGAAGCCAGAAACCAGACTGAAATGGGCCCTGATAATCAGTGTCACTCAGCAATGCCTAGCACTGCACAGCCATCACCCACTCAGAGAAGGCAAATGGTGCCTAGCAACTCAAACATTGCTCTATGCCCAGACACATCTAATCCCTCATCTTTACTGTGCCAGCTACTGAGGTAAGAAGGAGACAGTGTGGGCAGAGGGTGGCAGTGGCTTTATGTTACTGGGTTCCCTACATTTCCCAATTAATAAGCAAGTTGTATTAATTGGAATGATGCCTTAAAGCTACCTTTTCGGTTACGGATGATGATGTGCAAGTGTGTCATCAGCACTTTCCCCTACAAATTATGCAATTTGTGGCATGTGTTTTTGTTATTGTTTTTAAATTCAATCTTTATTGGTTGATAATCAACAGCAGACACACAAAACAAAAGAAGAAAACACACAGCACATAACTCACAAAAAAGAAGAAAGGAAGGAAGGAAGAAAGGAAGAAAGGAAAAGAAAACAGTACAATGTGAAAACACAATAACATTTCAGCCATCGACTTCCGACCTCCTTGGTGTGGGTTCTTTGTTTCCTTGTTACTTGCCTCTATTTTTCAATAAACTTAACCTGCATTCTGTGGCGAAGCTGCATGCTCCACTACCTGGGGCGGAGAGCAGGCGGGGGTGTGGCTGGTGCCCTCTGGGGGCATGGCATGCATCCCGGGGCATGCCACGCCACCTGCAGGGGTGTGGCACGCGTTCTGGGGGCGTGCGTGCCACCTGTGGGGGCATGGCGTTTGGTGCGTGGGGGGATGCGCAGTGCGTGTCCAGGGGAAGCTTCAGCAGCCAATCAGAAACAATGTCAGATGTTTGGGTTCCAAAGAACATTTGCAAACCAGAACACTCACTTGCGGGTTTGGGAGCCAAAATGTTTGAGTCGCAAGATGTTCGTCAACCAAGGTACGACTATACAATCCTTGAGCAAAAATGGTCATAGTGTGGTTTACAAACCTAAGGCAATATTAAAACATAGGGTTAAATCTATTGCTGCCATTCTGCTTGCACAACAGACTTCGATTTGTGCAACAGAACTTTCCCCTTCTCTCCCCTGAAGACCCCTGGTTGTGGGGACAGATAGGGGTGGGCACAGGGAGAGGAGAGGAAAGTCCAGTTGCATGAGCAGAACTGAATTTATGCAGCACTGGATACAATCCATAATACAAAACAACCAGAAACACTGAAATACTTCTAATAAATTATATAATTAACAACATCACAAAAATGGCTTAAACCATCAGTCTTTAAAAGTTCAGCAAATAGATGGGTTTTTACTTGGCACCTAAAGGCCGGGGAAAGACAGCTTTCAGGGGGTGTATGTGTTGTCATTCCAAAGAGCAGAGCCACCACCAAAAAGGCTCATGCAACCATATATATTTCACCAAATGTGGCTGACCATTGCAGTTTCTGCTACCTAATCACAAGCTAGATTATGGCTCTATATTTTCCAAACTGCATTTGAAACATAATTATGTATGAACCCATTTCTGCATTACAGTTCTGCAGAGCATATGCCACATTGCAAGGATTCGTGTACAATTGTACACCTATGGTGTTATTAAACAAGGACATGGAAAATAAATGTTGCCACCTTTCAATTTTTATCATCCAAGGACTGACTACTTATGCTGCAATGCAGGGAAACATTTGAAAGTCTGCATTGCCCCCAGTTCTTCACAGTAACTGAAGAAACACCAGCTGATTTCAAATGAGGCATGCTCAAATCAAGGGCAGTATCTGGCCTTTATTAATTAAGGTCATGAATGGGGGTCTCTGCGCTGTAAAATCAAATAGAAACCAAGAAAAGACAAAGGCAAGGGGGGCAGGGAGACAAGAACGTCAATGGGGCTGTTTGGGAAACAAAGGGACAACACTGAGCTTTTCATTTTCTGTAATTTGTATGAGCAGACTGTAATTAAAAATTTGAAAGGCACTGTATTCAAAATGTTGTTGGGATACCTTGTTTTTAAGATGAGATTTCATATAAATATTGCAGTATAATTGACAGAGATCACATTGTTAATAATCACAATCATAATAACTGTACTTATTAGTTACTTATTTTTTACATTTTATAATCCCTAGTTATGGTGATTGATGATTAATAAATGTTGATAGTTCTTGACTATGCAGTATTTCATTTGCATTCCTAAAAGGTTGGGTTGGGGCCAACAACTTCAGACCCCCTAAGTATCCTTATTTTCCCAGGACAATCCCAGATTTACAGACGCCATCCCGGTTTCTGATTTGATCCTGGAATGTCCCACTTTTCCTTAGGACATCCCTCTTTTTCAGAGAAATGTTGGATGGTATGGTAGGACATCCCTATTTTCATCAGAGGAAATCAGACATTTGGAAAACCCTGCAAACCACCACAGCAAACCTGGTCGACTACTTCTTCCTAAATTCTTCTGATGTTTATTGCTCGCACATATTCCTTGTTCTCCTGTCCTGTTTTGGAGAAGTGCTCATAGAGGCATGAGGCGTACAGCAAATAAGATAGGACAGGTAAGGTTCACGGTCAGTACTTGTGCTAATTTTACTTGTGATAATACTACCCTAGATGAATGTATAGCTGCCATCACAGGGCAGGCCAAGATCTGATCTGGCAATATAGCCACAAAATTAGAGTAGGTTAAGATTTTTCCACAGGCCGGTATCCTTCGTGCAGAGGATTTCCAGAGCTGGCTTGTGTGGAGGGTGGGAACGGGTGGTTGATAAATTCAACCCCATCCACACACAAACACTTGCAGGCACACCAGCCTATCCAGCTTCCTAGATCACAGCCTGTGGCCCTCTAACCCAGAACTCCCTTACCTGCAATTTTCATCATTTGCATAAATAGAGAAAGCAGTCCGCTTCTACCCAAAGTAGTAATCAAGCTTAATCAAGGGGAAGGCTTACAGAGAGTTTTCATCTTAATCTTTTTCAATGTCATCTTTTGGGTATTGTTCTTCTTTGCCTACAGAAACATCTCTCTCACTCTCACACACAAAAGCAAGATAAGTTGCCAAGGATCAATGGACTATGGCATGCATACAAAGACTTTCACAAAGAAACTGAAGTCTGTCTTGTCTTCTGCAGCAAAACACACTCCAAGGAGATTGACATCCATTAAAGGAAACTAGATTCCACACACACCCCACCTCACTCTCCAGAAAAATCTGTTAGGACATAGAGAAGGGCCTTTTATTAGCTTTCTGCATAAGATAAATTTTTAACAGCATCATTTGCACTTCATTGAATTGGAAGGTTTTAGGGGGTGAAAATAGCAGTCAGTTTCACAGATGACCCCAAAAGGGTGACAATTTCACAATCTTTCCCTCATTTGACTCCAACTAATCCTCTTCGGGCATTTTTCTACATGAAATAATTGGATAAACTAAGGCAGGAAAATAAACAGGCTTTTATCTGTAGCATCCCTCAAGATCTCAGGCAGCCCAATGCCCTTGGGGCAATATCAGCAGTTAATGATTCTTCATTCCTCCAGCAGGAAGAGACTTAATTAACAAAAAGGCGATGTTTCACAGACGCGGCTTCCTTTTTTTTGAGTTAATGGTGCATAGTGCTCTCCCAATGAGTTTGACCAAGCTGCGGGAGGCAGTGGAAGACAGGAGTGCCTGGCATGCTCTGGTCCATGGGGTCATGAAGAGTCGGATACGACTAAACAACAGTGCTCTCCCAGCGACTTTTTGGATTGGGGAAGAGAGATACAGAATATTGGTGCTAAAAATGCTGCAAGCTTTCAAACTCACACAGATTCATTATCATTCATATATGTTTTGGGAAATAAAGCAGGCCAACAGTCATATTCATTTTAAAAGAACATTCAAAATATATAGGGAAAGCGTATTTCTTATCTTGCTCCTCTTTTCAAGGTCCCATGTTCCACTTTGTGGGAGACAGCATTTCCCTTTGCAGTCCACAAGATGGGGGATATCCTTTTCTATATCATAAGTATAAGAGCGTTCAAGTACAGAAGACTCTGCATTTGACCTTGGGCTGTTGTCAGGCCATGGCCTCCACATTACTTTGCCTTGTTGTCCAAGATGCCCAGGGCTCACATGCTTTGCATACAAAAGGACTCAGGTTCAACCCCAGGCATCTCCTGGTAGGACTGGGAATGACCCATCTGAAAAGCATAAGGCAGCTTCCAAAGTAACTGGACTCATTTGGAATGTATGCAATTGCCATTGGCAGAACGGTGATAAACACTTATCAGTCATAGGATGGGCATGTCGCTACATGCTTGGTGAATACCAACAGCAGGAAATCTGCCTTACAGCAGTCCTGTGAGCACACTCCTTGCTATCTGCAATACGTTGACGTGCAGATTTTTCTATATAATGTGTATTCTCGGCATCCGTTGCTCTGCATTATTAAATTACAATTTTCCTTAGGGACAGAAATGACGATCTCTGTAATGGAAACAAAATCTTAAAGCAGGCAGGCAGGAAACCTTTCTGCTGCAGGCTGATATTATAAGCTTATCGTCATATTGTTCAGCAGCGCAAGAAAAAACCTTTCTTCCACCTGCTCACATTCAACTTGGTAGGCAGGCTGCTGCTGAATTCATGTTGATTTTTCTTCCACAAGGGTCAGCGAGGATGCCAGTTCAAAGCATACCTCAGAACTCTTTGTTTTTCATTGATATTAATGTTTTCCCCCATAGCAGCCTTATGACACATTAATCCTCATTATCCGGTTCTTCAGAGCAAAAAGACTTCCACGGTAAGCATGTAGGAGCCCAGTAATTACACACTCTGTGCCTACATTTTATTTTCACCTTGGTAAGCAGCGTTGGTTAATGTCTTGTGCACAATGAAATGATACAGGAAATAAGAAACATACTTATAGCCCTATCTACTGACTCCACTGAAACCGCATGAAAATCACGCCCCTATGAATTGCAACCAGGGCTCTGCTTTAGAAGAGATTTCTTGTACCACTGACAGTTTCACATTGTTAGGTCAGGATATGACTCAGCCCAGGAGAGCAGCACATATGCATCTCTTCAGTCATGGCAGCTGCATATACTAGTATCACTCCAGTTCACACGATGTATCCACCATGAAATTTGGGACACCCATGAAAAATCATGGCAATGATTCCATGCAAGATGCAGCCAACTAAGTGAACTAGCCCTTTGTTAGTGCAGGAACAGAGTGAGGACCAGCATCAACCCAGCACCTCCATGCCCCAAAAGTGCAGATAGGAGCAACTCTGATTTTTTCCAACAGGTGTTTGTCTAGCCTATTCCTTTCTAGCAGGACCTAGAGCTGCTTTGATTCACAAAAGGGGTATTGGAATGCATACTGCATAAACTAGCTAGAGATCCCATGAGGGAAAGGGGTATCCTGTTTTCCTCCAGAGTATTCGGAAGGGATCCAACACTATGTCACATGGCATCACATCAACTCCCAAGTTTTTCCAAGAATTGTGGCTGTCAGCAACCAACTGTCTCCACAGCTGCTTGCCAGCCACACTTCCTATTGAGACCCAGTAAGGCAGAATTGTGGAATGTCCAGCTCTCCAGATGTTGTTGGACACCCTGTTCTCACCAGTCCCAGAAGGTTAGGAATGATGGGAGCTTGAGTCCGTCAACATTTGTAGGGCCACAGGTTCCACACCACTGCCGCAAGGTAAGCGATAACCTGAAATTTCTCAGAGAAATGTATGTCCCCTACCTCAAGAATGCAGTGGAAAAATCAGCTCCCTTCATATTTTTCTGAGCTGCAGCTCCCACCAGCCCTAGCAAGCATGGACAATGACCAGGGATGGTGGGCTCTGTCGTTTAGCAACCTCTGGAGAGTCAAAGGTTCTCCACATCTTCCGTATGGCAGTTTCATATACTCACAGGTCACAACTCCATCGTTCTTTCTCCTCATAATGCTTATAACTGCTGAGGCACATGTTAAGCTGCCATTCTAGCAGTAGTAAAATCAGCAGGTCACTCCCCCTGGCAGCCCCATGCCCTGGCAAGAGCCGTCATGGTCACCAAAAACTGCAGAACTCGGCATGGTATTGCACAGAATAAGCTGTATAGATATCATTTTACCTCCACCTTGACTCTTCATGGCATGCATTGTTCTTCTCCGTACTTGCAGGGAAATCTAGCACAGCCTTCCAGTTTCAATTTCTGTTGTTCAGGTGACACTAAGAACGCCAGAGCTGCCGTGCTGCGTCCAAAAGGCTGTCGTCATTTGATGAAATACCATCACTGGGAAACAGTCCCAGCTAGCCAACATAACGCTAGTTAACTTTCTGTGCAGCTGGCAAAGCATGACTGTGTCTGAAGCCTCTCTCCCCTTTGTCAAGTGAGCATGGCAAAGGTAACCTAGCTGTTAAGATAAATGTCTTTTTCCAAGCCGTGTCAGTTCAGCGAGTAGATAAGTATATAAACAGGAACGTCATACAGATATTGCAAGCACCGATTTTGAGTTCTGGGTGTTTTTGTGTGTGGATGATTTCAGAGCAATAACTTTTCCATGGGGGCTAGAAAGAGTATACATTTAAAAAGGAGAACAAAGGTGATCAACCATAGATTAGATTTCTATATCAACTTTCAGGACACACACAAGCTGTAATCCTTCAAAAACGGTGCTGGCAAACACCCTGTTTGTGTCAAGTGACCTTTAGCTACTTTCTATTTAAAATAAAAGGTAAAGGGACCCCTGACCATTAGGTCCAGTCGTGGCCGACTCTGGGGTTGCGGCACTCATCTCGCTTTACTGGCCGAGGGAGCCGGCGTACAGCTTCCAGGTCATGTGGCCAGCATGACTAAGCCACTTCTGGCGAACCAGAGCAGCGCACGGAAACGCCACTTACCTTCCTGCCGGAGCGGTACCTATTTATCTACTTGCACTTTGACGTGCTTTCGAACTGCTAGGTGGGCAGGATCTATTTAAAATATATTAACTTAAATGTTCAGGTTGGTCCCGTTCAAAGACATCTTCTTAGGCTGGAACTAGCTATTGTGGACAATGTGGGACAGCCAGGGGGAAATAGCAGCCCCACATTACTATCTCTTCCCTCCCTTGTAAAATTCAATGGATAGTATGACATTATTGCACTGCACTCCACTCATTGCACTTTGCTGCCTGGCAAGGAAGAAATAAACTTGTTGCACAATGATGTCACACCACATATTTAGCAGCAGTAATAGATATTACTGAGGAGACAAGGGGGAAATGAGGCTGCTGGTGTTGCAGGTAAACCATGCGGACTGTAATGACTAGATCCCACCTTCGTATTCTTAGCATTTTGTAAAGAATGGGGTGAGGCTGTTACAAATTCAGCTTTAATCCGATGATTCACTTCAGCAGAACTTAAATACACTCAGAAAGTCTATCAATAGTCTGAGCTATTTTAACTAGACTAAAGGATGAGCCCATTTCTCAGCAACATCTAGTATTGGCTCAGCACATGGTATTAGTATTATTAATATTGTCACCATCATTTCAGAGTTACAATTTGCAGCAACCCTTATGAAATGACAGTGCCCAAAATTTCTTGGGGTGGGAGTAGAGAAATGTGTTTTAAAGGCAGAGTGTGCATGCAGCCAAAACAATGTGGGAGAAGGGGAGGACCTTCGTAATATGGCCCCTTGAGTGAGGACAGAATTCCAGCACACACACACACCCCAAAATCTTATTTTCACAATAATTTATTTTGATACAGTTGCTTTTTAATAGATCTTCTCAATAGGCCTAACTTGGTGTAGGCAACCACTTAAATATAGGCATTATTATTATTATTATTATTATTATTATTATTATTATTATTATTATCATCATCATCATCTTCATTATGCGTTGGCTCAGCGCCCTCTGCAGGAAACCCACCCATGCTGCCCCAAGTCTGATGGAAGGCCTTGTGGAAGGTTTGTCAACATGCCCTAAAATGTCAAAACAAGCAGTATTAAGGAGTAGCAGCTGCACACATGTAAAGTTATTTGTTCCCTTTCGAATATTCTATTGGGTGCCGCCCAGAGTGGCTGTGGAAACCCAGCCAGATGGGCGGGGTACAAATAAATGATGATGATGATGATTATCATCATCCTCCTCCTCCACAAATGTGAATTCTGTTCTAGGTCTGATGGTTTCGGTTAAATATATGGGAACATATGGGTGCCTGTGAATTTTAAATGGGTCTCACCAGAATTGCACTCCCCACCACCCCACCCCCAGCATTTTATTCCTTCAACTCTGGGCAAAGGAAAAGCTCCACCCTTCTATATATCTTTGATATTTCACAGAACTTCCAAGCATACTTTTCTAAAGGGATTCATGGAGTAATTGCTACATGTTAACAAGCCATGTAATGAGATAACAGCATTGTTAATTCATAGCTGCATTTTTTAAAAAATAAAAAAGGATAATGTGCCTATAAACACTCCCTTAGTGAGGAAACACTTCTCCAGAAGGTCCTTGAAATGAACGAGACGCGGGGAGGGGGGGGGGGTTGGTTGGTTTTGTTTAGTTTTTTGAGAGGGTTTTTTTTTGCATTGAAAGACTAGGTTTATGGCTTGTAATGCAGCCATTCAGTTGGTCATACAAGCGCCTTCGTCGGGGGGAAGGCTATACATTATTCTTCTGAGCTGCTGATTACATTAATTATGAAGATGATTTTAATCTTCATCTTCAACCTCCCTTGAATCCCAGGTAGGCGAGAAAGAAGCTTTAGGGAGCAAAAGGGCAGTAACTACGGCTAATTTGTTTCCCCTTTTTTTTGCAGCGGCTTGCTAAAAATTGCCCTTCACCCAAATTCCCTCAAGAGATATTTTTACAGATGCTAAGGTGGGGGAGAATGATTATTGTTTTTGAAAAGCTGAGATAAAATGCTTATTGTGCAAAGAGTGCTGTGCAATCAAGGTTGCCCTGATAACTTTTTCAATGTAAAACATCATAATCAGCAAATATGGGTGCCTACAATTAAAGAGAGCCAAGTTCAGGATTTTGGATGACGAAATACTACCTTCATCTCTCTGCTTTAATCAAGAGGGGAAAGACAAAAGAACCCTTAGTGAATTTCAGTATGACATGAGCACACCTTTGCAGCCAAACAAAAACAGTATCTAATGGTCCAATCCTATGCAGAGTGAGCTCTAAATTTGACAGGCGCACACACCACAAACCTCTGGAGCAGTGATTATTTTGAGAAAAGCTGTTGGCCGCCCAAAACAAAGAGCCCAAGAAGATTTAGGGCTTGTTCACACTTCCACTTGTCCTGTTCTTAGAAAGCACAGGTCTGAGGGTTTTTCCCTTGTCCTTTTCATGGAAAACCCACTCTTTGGTGCTAAATTAGAGCAAACATCCATCCAGAGAAAGCCCAAATTGTCATTTGCCCTGAGTGCTAAAGAGTGGTTTTCCCTGGAGGAAAGCAGCAGGACAAAAGGATGTGTTGATAAGCCCTTAGCCTATCACCTAAAAATAAAATAAAAAATACAGACCATGACCTCACTTTCATTCGAATGTCTTAGTGTCACCTGAACCTCATTGCAAATCTAATTGTGGCATGTCAGTGTTCATTTGTCGAACTAGACTGATAAAAGGACCCTTTTAGGTCCCGAGAAAGCCATCTTGTTGAATTTATCTGGAACTTCCAAGCCACCAGCTACAAAATTGCTTAATGGCCATGAAGTGATGTGCATTCTTCACATTACTGAAGCATTCAAAACTTAATTATATTGTTATACATCACGGTTAATTCACCACAGCGGAAAAAGGATCACTTAAAGATCAATTCCGAATCTTTTATGCAAGAAGCATTAGGAAGGGTCACTCTGCCTCAGCCAGCTACATATTAATGCAGTCTCCAGTATACCCGATAAAAATCTCCTTTAGGCTCTTCTCTTATAGCAGAGTGGTCCCTTTGTACAAAGTAATTGCTTTTACTCATCTCCTAGAATGTAGTACACATTGCAGGCACTTGCGTTATTACCAGACAAACATTCCCTGCAAATGCAAAGAACCCCAGAGCTGTTGCCAACCCAGTACAAGTTATTCCAAACACATAAAAGCATAAAAAGAGTTATTCTGGATCAGGCCAGGGGCCCATCTAGTCCGGCATCCTGGACTGCAGCCATCTTGTTCGGCAGGAAACCTTCTCTGTCACCACATATTTTAAAGTTCTGCAGCAGCAGCATAATTAGAGCTTACCTTACATATTTTATGGCAAACTCCACCAGATATTTGTAAAAAGCAGTGGGCTGAATGTTATCAGATAAGAGCAAAGTATTTCCATTGAGCTACTATGGAGTTATAGTTAGTGCTGCACAGCTGAATTTCTTTGGTATACATTTGCTCAAGGAAAAAAAATGTGTCATCGCTGTGTGCGAAAAAAAATTCTAACAGTATTTATATTCCCCCTGCTGCTGAAAAATCATGACTTATAGTTTTGTGTTGCCTAGGGTTGTACAATGCAATCTTATGCCATGTTAGTAGAAACTACGTGTTTTAAGACTCCGCAATACGGAGCCAATGCAGGAGAATGGTTTCTATGATACGGACATGGGGAGGTAACATCATTTAACAAGGCCTTTGACCAACTGTGATGGCATTGTTAGTTCTTATGTTCCCAAAGATCTCATGTTTAGTTGAAATGGATGTGTCCGAGACAGTGTTTTTTCTTTAAAAAATGTTTAGGGGTACTCTCATTTTGACTCATTTTGACACTGTGGAACGCCCTCCCATCAGATGTCAAAGAAATTAACAACAATTTGACATTTAGAAGCCATCTGAAGCCAGCCCTGTTTAGGGAAGTTTTTAATGACTGATGTTTTAATGTATTTTTAATCTTTGTTGGAAGCTGCCCAGAGTGGCTGGGGAAACCCAGGCAGATGGGCGGCATATAAATAATAAATTATCATCATCATCATCAAGAAAATCACCATTTTATAGTTCAAATTGGGAAAAATTAATACAGTAAATGTACAAAAGTACAAGGATTCACAAAATGTTTAGGGGTATGCGTGCCCCTGCGTACCCCCATAAAAAAAGGACTGATCGTATAAATTATTGACATTACAGCATGAAAGCTGAAATGTGTTTGAGAAGGGCTGAGCAAGTGAGGGCTGGGATGTGAAGGCAGGAATTAGGACAACTTACCTGTGCCCTGACATCCTACATTCTCCGCTGCTTGTCACTGGCTGCTGCTGGCAGAAGGTGGAGAAACATGTTAGACTGAAATGTTAGAAGATGGTCAAATTTCCCTTGATGTTATCGAGGAGCAGTGGCTGGGCAGAGATTAAATGCTCAGTATGCCACTTCTGGCAATGGCATCCCATTTAATGTAGCATATAGATCCAAGCTAAAGTGCAGAATAAAAATTACCCTTTACTCAGTGACCCCAGAGTAAAAAGTAATAGACATCTAATTAATTTTGGCTCGGCTCCATGAATGATAATGGATGAACGCCAAAGGATTACGGAGAGAGAACCTGGCAAGTCTGCTGAGCTCAGGGAACCTGACAAAAACTGTCAAGCTATCATCTGAGCTTCTCACCACTTTTCAACCCTTATTTTGAGAGTCACTGAGGGTTGTTTCCAGGTGACATTGAATGAGTGTACAATATGTGCACAAAAGTACTTGAACTGTACACTCACATTGTTTTTTGCAAGTAACATTCAACAAATGTACAGTCCGTGTTCACAATAGCTGAGCTGTACAAGCGTACACTCTTTCACACAAACACTTGTACATTTGTAGAGACAATATTGCAAAGTAGTGTTAAGATATCCAGAGCTAAGAAATAAAGAAAAAGATTTAATATGTTTTAGTAGTCTAACTTTTGTCTGTTTTAAAGCATGGCTGTGATTTCCCCCCTTGATTTTACTGTTTTATCTTTTGTAAACTGCTTTGAGGGTTTTTAAAAAAAATAATAATTAAGCAGTATATAAGTTTTAGGAAATAAATAAACAAATTTAAAAATAAAAATAGATACTGGTGGTGTGTCATGTAACTTTTATATTGAGGCTGGTACTTGCCTATGTAGATTCCAAGATTAGCAAGCTTAAGATGGGGAGCTAACTAGACGGTTCATCCTTGCTAAAGATTTTAGTTTGTGCTGCTGATGGCGATGCTCTGTTTAATTATGCATGCTATTTGAGCCTGAATTTTTAATAAAAAGAGACAGATGTAGAAAAAAAATATGGTAAGGGGTGGATTTTCCTACAGCAGCTTTCAGTCATGGTGCAGAATCCATAATGCATGAAATCCAATTGAAGCTGCAATTGTAAATCCATCAGATGGGAATAAGCAATCTAATACTGAGCCCTAGGTTTTCACTATAAAACTATAGAACTTGTATACTGGGAGGAAAATGCAAGAGCTGGAGAAAAACTCATTGCGATTGCAAGCAATATCAGCTAATGACCAGTACTTGCACAGGGCTTTGCAGAAGGGCTTTAGATAGCTGTGCTCAGAAGCAGGTGGAAGATGGTAGAATGGGATTTGCAGGAGAGCTAGTTGCTCTGGATGACATATAGGGGGACATTCATTCGTATTTACACAAAAGTTTTTCTAGGCCATTCAACTCCTATCCTAAGCACTTAGCGATAGTAGCCTTTGAACCAACCTGCCCGCCTAGGAAATAGGCTTTCAAATAGTATTTATTTGTTTGCTTGGCAGCGTTGGAGTACTGTACATGGTGAAGGGTCCTGCCTTAAGACACTGACAATTTAAAAGTCATCAGTAACAGAGGGAGCTCAAAGGTGAGGGTTAAAAGGAAGAATCTGCATTTTTATATTTTGGTTACACATATTTTAAGGGGCTGTGCCAACGAAGAAGGTGGGTTTTGAGGGGAAATTGCAAGGAAGGCAGAGAAAGGCAACATCTTCATAAGAGCCCTGTGAGGAAAGTCAGGACAAGAGATTGCAACAGTCCAAGATCACATGGCAGTGCTGGATTAAACCCTGTGGAGGCCCCAGGGCAGTTGAAATCTTGGGAGGATAAATCTAGTGGGAAATAAGAAAGCTTGATTGTAGTTTTCTTTCAAGATCAAATCAATATTATTTTGATCTTTTGTTGTGGGGCCCCTAAAAGGTGTGGGCCCATAGGTTGGTGCCTACTCTGCCTATTTGGTAATCCAGCACTGTCACCTAGGACATTGTGTGGGCAAGCAGGGATTTGAACCTAGTTCAAACCCAAACTCTCTAACCGGTGGCCATTTGCAGTACATGCATGGCTTGGGAGAAGAAAAGTGCTGGCTGTCTTGCAAAAAATTCTTTTCCTGGTTTCCTGGACTTACCTGTTAACTATTTACAAGCCTAGGTAATAATTTTCCTCTTGGTTTTCTGAACATCACCCTGAGATCTCATCGGGTACCAGAATTTTGTTTTTTGGGATTTGGTCATTCTAAACTGGGGCCTTCAGAAAAGCCAATGGCCTTGAGTGGTTGTTTCAGACTCCTTTCACTTAACTAATTTTTACTTCTTTAATAGGATTTTCGCCTCACTTTTCACCAACAAGGTGGATCACAGCCGTAGAAAGTATTAAAATGCATAGAAGTAATAAAGTAAGAAATACAAAGATAGAAGCAGAAACTCAAACCATACCCTCAGATGAAAAAATTCAAGAAAACAATGAAAAACTCAATTAAAAACTCAAGAAAACAAACTATTGTACCAGGTTAGGTTGGGTTAATGTACCTAACAGGCTGTGGATGCAAATCACAAAATTTGGCTTCTACTCAGTCGCCATTCACTTAAAATGAGGCTTGTGAAGAGGCAGTGAACTGCAGAATTAAATTGGGAATATCATAAGAACTTGTTCCACAGTTATTATTTCCAGGCAAGCAACGGAATAGGTTGTCAAGAAACTACCCCTCCGCTGTGAAACATGCCCATCCTTCAGTGTTTTACTGCAACCCTTGATTTATTTTTAAACTTCTTGCTGATGTCAACTTAACTGATGTCTATAGTGTAGTAATAGCTATTTACTGAGCTCTTGAACTTCTGCTCCAACCTGTTAGTGCCTTAATTTTGCCACATAATTAGTTTCTTGGGGATAATGGGTACTATTCCAAAGATCCTGCTGAAACAAAAAACAAAAAACAAGCAAACAAACAGCTTCTGTAGTTATTATAAAACACATCTTCTGCACCTGTTAGTAAGGCCTGATCTCAGTTCCATTGTGTGAAATACATTTTTAATCATTACATTATGGGGTGAAATGGCCAAGATGTTCACACTTGCCAAAATAATATTGCAGAAAAAGTCCAGCAAGCTGATTTGTATCATGACATAGAACATAGATGTTTCCCTTCCAAAGTCAGCATCTCTGTTATTACAGCATTTGCAAAAACATGTACAATATTTATGAGACTAAGATAGATAATATAGATTAATTCATAAGTCCCTTATACATAATTGATCGTGTATTTAAACAGTAAAATAGTCGTAACCGAACAGATAGTGCAAATGCACTCAGTTAAAATTTTAAGGGCATTTGTAGTGGTTGTTAAGAGAGTAAGCTCTTTTTTTATTATTTAAAGAAGCACCCTAGCCTTTCTCAGTGATGCATTTACAGAAATTCATAAGCTTGAAGAGGAAAAACAGCATTTGTGGAAGGTCAGGGAGGCGAGCTAGAAGGACATTATGCATGAAATAGGGACTATTGTGGTTCACATGGCAGAATGCTGTACTTGGAAATTTGAAAAAATGGGTGGAAATATCTTGGACCTTTTAAAGGTTTTATTTATGGATAGCACATGCAAGTTTCCTCCACATAGCATGGGGAGGATTGTATACTCCCACTCTAGCAATTGTATGCCTCGCTGAAAACAGGATGAGAGGGAACATCAGTGAACAGCCATTCTGTCATGGACACTAAAGGCCTTTCAACACTTACAGTGGGGGTGGGCATCCAGCTACACTTGCCCCAGGTCTCAGAGCTGGTGGGTGGGGTTCATCAGGGTCTGGCTGCTTTTTTTGTTTGAGTTTATAGCTTTATACTAAGAAGACTCCTGCCCTGGGCCTCAGACAAGCTGGGCATGGGAATGGTGGCATGATTACTGTTTGATCCAACATTTTTAAGAGTAAATTTCTGGCTGATTGCTGCACCTTTAGACACATGTTGCTGTTATTAGAGAGTGAGTGTGAGGTTTTCCTTTCCACACTAAAGGCAGGCTGTGCTTCCATGTCTGTAGCATACCCTACAAGTCTGGAAAAACCAGGACATCCTCCAGCCAGTACATTTCAGAGTTATGAGCATACACCTGGGTATGGACGTTTTGTGGCTTTTTATTATTTATTTAATGCCTAGTATTTTAGAATTCTCATATTGAGCTTAGAAAAAGAACTCCAATATATGTCTGCCTGAACTATGGCAAACCTCATTATGGTGATGAAATTTTGTCTGCTGCTAATGACTGCTGTCAGTCAGTACCGTCATCTCTATCTGCCACATCTCTCCTCCAAGCTGAGCTCTCGAACTGACAGCTCCCACCAGGCAGAGGGAAGTTGTACATAAGACATGTCTTTCGAACCAGTTGTCACGGGCCAGGAATCGCTTTACCTGCTGAACAGCAGCCCGAAGGAGCAGAAGGTAGAATGACTCCACTTGCTGTTGATCAGCCTTCTAGTTTCTGAAGTGAATCA
The DNA here is from genome assembly GCF_964188315.1 of Podarcis muralis. Lineage (NCBI taxonomy): Eukaryota > Metazoa > Chordata > Lepidosauria > Squamata > Lacertidae > Podarcis > Podarcis muralis. The sequence continues at coordinate 91,350,013 of NC_135656.1, read as the reverse complement.
GCTGGCTCCAGCCTTCTAAAGCAGGATTTCCAGCCTCAGTCAGTTGCGTGGCAAGTCCCCCCCCCATGTGAAATGAAAACACCGGACACATTATTTAAGGTTAATGGGCGTAAAAGGCCACAACTTTATTGATTACAGGAATTAGAAGGTATTAGCCTTAGGTATTGGCTCCTATCGACTACCCGGCATGGAGACCGGGAAGGGTTATTCACCAGCCGTGGGAATCCTGTTGAAGTATGCCAACTAGGATCCCACCGGTGTCACCGCTCGGGGGCATGCCGGAGGCCCTCACCTCCCTAGGTTTCAGACAAGGCAACGCCCCCCGGAGTCCTTTACCGAACGGGGCAAAGAGGGCGGTCCCCGGGCATTTGTTGTTGTTGTTGTTGTTTAGTCGTTTAGTCGTGTCCGACTCTTCGTGACCCCATGGACCAGAGCACGCCAGGCACCTCTGTCCTCCACTACTTCCCGCAGTTTGGTCAGACTCATGCTGGTAACCTCGAAAACACTATCCAACCATCTCGTCCTCTGTCACCCCCTTCTCCTTGTGCCCTCCATCTTTCCCAGCATCAGTGTCTTCTCCAGGGAGTCTTCTCTTCTCATGAGGTGGCCAAAGTACTGGAGCCTCAGCTTCACGATCTGTCCTTCCAGTGAGCACTCAGGGCTGATTTCCTTAAGAATGGATGCGTTTGATCTTCTTGCAGTCCATGGGACTCTCAAGAGTCTTCTCCAGCACCATAATTCAAAAGCATCAATTCTTCGGCGATCAGCCTTCTTTATGGTCCAGCTCTCACTTCCATACATCACTACTGGGAAAACCATGGCTTTAACTATACGGACCTTTGTTGGCAAGGTGACGTCTCTACTTCTCAAGATGCTGTCTAGGCCTGTCATTGCCCTTCTCCCAAGAAGGAGGTGTCTTTTAATTTCGTGGCTGCTGTCACCATCTGCAGTGATCATGGAGCCCAAGAAAGTAAAATCTCTCACTGCCTCCATTTCTTCCCCTTCTATTTGCCAGGAGGTGATGGGACCAGTGGCCATGATCTTCGTTTTTTTGATGTTGAGCTTCAGACCATATTTTGCGCTCTCCTCTTTCACCCTCATTAAAAGGTTCTTTAATTCCTCCTCACTTTCTGCCATCAAGGTTGTGTCATCTGCATATCTGAGGTTGTTGATATTTCTTCCGGCAATCTTAATTCCAGCTTGGGATTCATCCAGCCCAGCCTTTCGCATGATGTATTCTGCATATAAATTAAATAAGCAGGGAGACAAAATACAGCCTTGTCGTACTCCTTTCCCAATTTTGAACCAATCAGTTGTTCCATATCCAGTTCTAACTGTAGCTTCTTGTCCCACATAGAGATTTCTCAGGAGACAGATGAGGTGATCAGGCACTCCCATTTCTTTAAGAACTTGCCATAGTTTGCTGTGGTCGACACAGTCAAAGGCTTTTGCATAGTCAATGAAGCAGAAGTAGATGTCTTTCTGGAACTCTCTAGCTTTCTCCATAATCCAGCGCATGTTTGCAATTTGGTCTCTGGTTCCTCTGCCTCTTCTAAATCCAGCTTGCACTTCTGGGAGTTCTCGAGCCACATACTGCTTGAGCCTTCCTTGTAGAATTTTAAGCATAACCTTGCTAGCGTGTGAGATGAGTGCAATTGTGCGGTAGTTGGAGCATTCTTTGGCACTGCCCTTCTTTGGGATTGGGATGTAGACTGATCTTCTCCAATCTTCTGGCCACTGCTGAGTTTTCCAAAGAATAGGGCAGGAAAAAGTTGGAGAGGGACCGGTGGGGATTGATTTAGTAAGCTAATCATAAATAAATAGTCCACAATTACTAAATGATAGCTAGAGACACCTCTGGAAGGTGAGAGCTACTTTGGCAAAAGGCATAACTTCCTCTAGGGAAGTAATCTAGGGGTGTGGGTGTGGTAAAAAGTATCAATAGGTTGCAATTGCATACACAGTTACCTGTGAGATTAAATTTAACAGGACTGATATCATGTATAGAAGTCTGCTGTTCAGCATTCTGTAGCTAAAGGTTGCCTAACTACAGAAGACGGTGGTAAAGATTCAGCTGTGTGTGTTTCTTAAAATTAAATAAACAAGCAAATCAAGTTCGTTGTTGTGAAACATACACAGATGGTTTTCCAGGATTGTATGTGAACCATTAAGCACAGCACTAGATAAATAAGAGCAATTTCTTATTGAAGAATGGGAATATTGCTTAAGACGAGATATGGAGAGCTCAGCTAGCATCAACAAGCTTTTCTTGTTTTACTTTAGCAAGACAAGATTGTTGCTACACACCACTATCCTCACTTCCCACAATCCATTTTTCACTTGAAATGGTCATACCATGTTCTACTACGCTTACATGCAAAGGCTTCAAAGTTGTTGTTTTTTTTATTTAAATGAATTCTTAATGTGATTTCTAGGAAGAGAGGAGGAGGTTTATATAATAGCAGCGCCAGCTTTGCAGCACAATTCTACACACAATCCTTTTGTAAGTGTGGGGTATAACAACAAAACAGGGATTAAGAACAAAGCATGCAAATCATCAACATTTTTCACGCTTCTTTACTGCTGCCACACAAAAGCTATAGCTATGTTATTATTGTGCTAGATCACACCAAATGCCTGCCTAGCCCAGCATCCTCTTGCAGGCCACAACGCAGCAGGCCGAGGGGGTGTGAATTAACAGCATGAATACTGTAAGAAAGACGTGCCACCCCCTTGGGATCAAAATGGCCACAACTTTATTGATCACAGATGTAGATCAGATTTAGCAGAGGCACTGGGTGTGTATTCTGAATCAGCCAACCTGGTTGCTGACTGATATCTCCATCAGGGTCTGTCCTGGTGAGAGCATATCCTTCACTGATGCTGTGACAAGGAAATCCCACTAGGATGACATTCAGCTCCCATCTGGGCTTTTGGGCAGAATTCCTACCCTTGGACCTCCTTACCTGGGTACCCTGAGTTCACCCTGGAATTATGGGGATGGGCTACCCATCCTGCTAGCTTGACTAAGGTTCCAATCCAATGCCTTTTCCCTCCAAAGTTGTGATAATTGCTATGAGGGAGGCAAAAAAACTCCAAACGGCCCAATACATCTTCAGGTAGATTGCTTTTTGGCCTCAAATACAGTATGCGGGTGGCGCTGTGGGTTAAACCACAGAGCCTAGGACTTGCCGATCAGAAGGTCGGCGGTCGAATCCCTGTGACGGGGTGAGCTCCCGTTGCTCAGTCCCTGCTCCTGCCAACCTAGCAGTTCGAAAACACGTCAAAGTGCAAGTAGATAAACAGGTGGGAAGGTGAACGGAGTTTCCATGTGCTGCTCTGGTTCACCAGAAGCGGCTTAGTCATGCTGGCCACATGACCCGGAAGCTGTACGCCGGCTCCCTCGGCCAGTAAAGCGAGATGAGCGCCGCAACCCCAGAGTCAGTCACAATGGTCAGGGGTCCCTTTACCTTTACAGTGACTGAAAATTTCCCCAGCATGTATGTACTGTCTATTTTCCACTGGGCAGAATCACAAAATACAGGGTGGGGGGTGGGGTGGGGTGGAGGACAACCATTTTGGACACTGCTGGATAGCAGCACAGCCAACTTTTATGCCCCACAACCAGACCAGATTGAGAACTGTCCCTGTCAGGTCCCCTTTCTTCTGGGTCTCTGAGTAGCCCATTTTAATTTTAATTCATTGGTGGGCAATCCTTGCAGCCAGCCTAGGCCAGTCCTGATGCTAGCCGGCCACACAAGGTGATCTCCCTTGGCCTCTGCCACCACTGTCAAAGTTACGATATGTGGTCTTTCCCTACAGTAGGCAATAAAAATGCCCATGGAAAGCCCACAAGCAAAACATGAGGGCATTGTTCCCTAGTGAATGGTATCAGCCACACTTCTTTTGTTTTTGAAGCAATGGGATTTGCACTTCTGGCATGCATGACTATACCTATTTAAGAGTTTGTGTTCACAATCACTCAGTTTGCAGAATGGTGAGCTGGCTCCTGAGAATTATTTCAAGTCTGAAACATGAGGGTGGAAGGAGCCTAAGAAGTTCAGCATCTCATTGTCTGGGTCAAGATGAAAAGCGCTCCATGGGCATTCAGTTTCTTATCTCACCTCCAGCCAATGACGCCGTTTATTTAATGAGAATAATGGGGCAATCCAATGAAATGTACCTAGCAGGAAAGGTAGTGGATAGGGAGAGAAGCTCTTCAAGGTCTCTTTCAGACCAAGCTCCCTTCTTCTGTGTCTCCTTTCCTTGGGGTGATAGATCTCGCTGAGTCACCCATTAGGCAGGACACCTTTTCAGCAGCAGGGGAAGGAAAATCACAACCGAGTAAATTTAAAATAAAGAACCACCAGTTTGACTCTCAAGCTCTAGGTGGCTGTGAGCAATCATTGCTGTGTCAGCTTAACTGGACTAGCGACTCTTGGCTCAGCACAGTGGATTTCCCCAGAGTCCTTTCAGGGGAACAATTCCTCCGCTCCAATGCATCAAGTGCAGCCATTGTAGATGGTTTCCTATTGACAAGCACGTTAGGTTAGATTGAAGCCCTTCCATTCTAGGTCTCGGAAGGCCCAGTCAAAAGGTTGTTCTGATGAACTTCTATTTCTCTGAGATAAAATCCCAATCAAGGGGGAAATGAAAGAAAGCCATTTTACACAGAGTTTTGGAGACAACAAAACTACTTTATAATTAAGAGTTTGGCACTTGTCTTTCAGGGCCTGCCCTCTGTGCTGCCGGCAGCATTGCCATCTTCAAATCAACAAGTCTTTAACCTCCTTTTCCTGGAGTGAAAAAATGGAACATGCCAAGAGTTGAAAGGAAAGACGGCTTTTTGAGGAGCTGTAAAAATACGTAGAAGAAATGTGATGTTTCTGGTAGAAACAGTTCTTTATGGGCTGAGCTGTGCATATTCGGCTATACTACAAACAGCAGAATTGTCCCCTGTGATTTCTAGTTTGTTGCAGCCTGTGAGATTTGTGGTAGGTTGGCAAGGATTTTTGACTCATAACTACTTAACAATAGCAGCAGTGAAAGGATCCCTCACACACCATGCTAAATGCAGAAATGGTGGACAGAGGTAACAGTCCAGGGTAACAAGGAGTAGCTTTCACATGGAAGGACTGTGAGCTCAAAACCAGAGGTAAGCCACTGATGGTCCCTTCCAGATGTTTTTTCACTTCCAACTCCAATCAGTCCCAGCCAGCATGGTCAATAGCCATGGGGATAGGAGTTGCTGTCCAGCAAACCTGGAGGTATCACATTGGCTCCCCTTACTCATAACGAATTCCTGGGCCCAGAATTATTTAATTCTGTGGATATGTCTTTTGCAGAGGACTCTGAGCGATGGGGTGTAAATCAGCTCATACGTAACCAATGGTCTTCCTTGAAACAGTTGTGCTCTGAATTAAATTACATCAATAAAATTAGTGGATAAATTAGTTTTTTATTCAGGGACTTAAAGTGAGTTGGTCACCCTTCTTATATTTCCCCTGCCTTTAAATACCATACATCATGCATCTGATCCCTGCTTCCTGTTCCATTCATATAGATGGGATATATATTTTAGTTGAAGTAAATTATGACAGAAGATAAACAAAATTAAAAATGCAATTAACATTAAAAGGAATAATGAATTGTTTAATTACCCTTGAAACGAGGCCTTGTGAAGATCTAGTAAGCTTTGGAGTGTTTCTGTTACTAAATTCAGTAAATAAAAGGCTGGGCCCAGAAGTTTGGTGTCCAAAGAAAGATAAAGCATCTTCTCTTTTTTTCTACTCTTTCCCTGACAAAAGCTGTTCATCCTTATTTTGGATCCTGCAATATCTCCAGAACAGGGAGAATCACAGTCAGTGGAGGGTCCAGTAGGACAAATGGGGCATTGCCCCACCAGTCTGTCTGCCCTCAGCAGTCCCCACCTGCCTGCCTTCTTACTTACAATGAGCCCAGAGAGTAGCACTAGCAGTTAACTTCTTCCTCCTTAGCAGGGCCAGATTAAGACCTTTAGAGGCCCTAAGCGCTTAAATTTTTTTTGGTGCCCCCATATATCTAATTCAGAATATAAACAATAATAAACCATAAAATAAAAGCTTTTTTTTCAAAATGAAACAAAACCCACAGTAAGAAGGAAAGTAATGCTTCTTTTTGTATAAATAATGTTTGTTTTTGTTCATCTGCACTATATAAAAGGTAAAGGTAAAGGTACCCCTGCCTATACGGGCCAGTCTTGCCAGACTCTAGGGTTGTGCGCCCATCTCATTCAAGAGGCCGGGAGCCAGCGCTGTCCAGAGACACTTCCGGGTCACGTGGCCAGCATGACATTGCTGCTCTGGCGAGCCAGAGCCGCACACGGAAACGCCGTTTACCTTCCCGCTTGTAAGCGGTCCCTATTTATCTACTTGCTCCCAGGGGTGCTTTCGAACTGCTAGGTTGGCAGGCGCTGGGACCAAGCAGCGGGAGCGCACCCCACCGCGGGGATTCGAACTGCCGACCTTTTGATCGGCAAGCCCTAGGCGCTGAGGCTTTTACCCACTTTTACTGCACTATATGGTCCATGGTAAATCCAGCAATGGGATATTTCTGTGGTGCCTGACTTCCCTTGATGCCCTAAGCCTGTGCTTGTTTTGCTTAATGGTTAATCCAGCCCTGCACCTTAGTCTCAGTGTTGAACTAGTAGAACTTAGTGGAGCGCAAGATGGGGAGAAAAATAGATTTAGTTGGCACTGGCTCCACCTAGTACTAATGCCATACCAGTACTAATAGATACCAGCCACCATTCACAGGACAGCCCCAGGCATACCTAGGGATTGGCAAAACTCAGGCCCAAGGTGGGGGCCAAAATTCACTGATCATGCTATGGAGTGTATGGTGCATATGTGTGTCGCACCGCACCGCTCTTTTCATGGTGAGATCAAATGTGGGCAGTGGCGCAGCATGGGTTGCCGGCACCCAGGGCTGTGCAGGGTTGGGAGGAGGGAGGGAAATGGATACAGTAGGCATGCACATTCAACTGCCTAATGGCATCTGCATCACCCAAGAGACTGCAGCTGCCGAGATAAGAAGAGTCATTCCATTGTCCGGAGAGGTAACTTCCTGGTTTGCATGGAGAAGCCGATTTCAACAGAGCCCAGCAACGGAAGTGCACGGCTGTAATGAGGCAGCACCAGGTGTTGAAATTAACAATTTTGTGCCCCTGCACCCTTCCCCCATGCCACTGAACATGGGAAAAGCTTCTCGTCCTCACACTGCAACCCTTCCTCCTTGCCTTACTCTCACTCCAGATACTTCAAGTGCTTAGGTCATGTAAAATGTAGTAATTTCTAACCTGGCTACTGCTGTAAAGTGATTTATTTATTTTTTAGGGGGTTGGGCTGATACAGGTCCTTATGGGGACGCTACTACTGCTGCTTGCCAAGGACACAGGGGACCCTTTGTGCACACCTTTGTACCGCCCTCCTTGGATGCTTCCGAATTTGATCCCAAGTTTTATAACTCTGTGCAGTATTCGTTCCCCACAGCAACCTCATTAAGCAGCCTAAGTCTCAAAGCTACTTACAAAAGTTATATCAGAGAGCCTTGAAGCTCATGCTCCCCAAAGGAAGTGCCAATCAGCTCCCACCTGGCAACATAATTTAAGGTTTTGTTCTCTGGTTCCTTCTGTCAGCCTCTTGGGCATAAAGGATGGCAGGGAGTAGTTTCCGTGAGACTCTCAAGTTTGAGAGAGACCCTGGGGAACTTGCTTCATGCTCCCATCCCTCTGTGACACACAGCTCCTCTACAGAAAGTTTTTGTCCTCTGCTCTGCAGGGCAAATCACTTTCCCAAGTGTTAAATGAGGGTTACTATACAGAAACTGGGAAGATATAGAGATCATAAAGAATAGTGAGGTTCTTAAGGCTCAGCAATACCTGGAGGGCCACAGATTCCCCATCCCCACTCCAGAGCCAAATAACTTTCCATATATTGTATTTTTGGGATGCTTAGCTATACTATAAGGACTCTATGGTCCTGATAGTTGTTCAGTACAGTGGTACCTTGGTTTAAGAACAGCTTAGTTTATGAACAACTTGGGTTAAGAACATTGCAAACCCAGAAGTAGGTGTTTGGTTTGTGAACTTTGCCTTGGAAGCAGAACATGTTCCGCTTCCTGTTGAGTGTGTTCCATTTGTAAATTGAGTCCCCCGCTGCTATGGGAAAGCACGCCTTGGTTTAAGAACGGACTTCCGGAATGGATTACGTTCATAAACCACTGTATTTCTATGCCACCATGATGTTTCTGAAGTCCATTCATTATAGATCTCTTTTCCATACCATCCCTTCTGGGTGGGTATATATGCATAATGCAATGTTTCCTAAAGATGCATAGGACTGGGCCAAACATCAAAAGTAAGTTTAGCATCTCTTTTATTCTCATATAAAGGGTTTGGCTGGGATACAAAGAGCTACTTCAAATTGAGTTAATCCATTGCAATGTTCCCTTTCTTTTTTTTCTTTGGCTCCATGTTGCAAATGGTTTCAGATGAGGTCTTCCATTCAGCATGGAGACATTGCTGTCAGAAAGGGGAAAAATCAGAGAGGGGAAAAACAAAAGTGTTTGTGAAACTTGGTTCATGGTTCTTTAGACCCAGCCCTCTGTTTCCTTCCCAACACACCCCCCCCACATCCACCCAATCCCAAAATTCTTCTTCTTCCTCTTTAATATTGGAGAGGGAAAGAAGAACAACTTGTACTCATCTTTAATCTCACCTGCCAGGAACCCTCTTAGTCACTAATGCTTTTATTTTAATTTAAAGCTGTATCAGTCCTTTAAAACACAGGCTTATAATAGTCTTTGGAATGTTGACAAGTCCTTGGCTGTAGAGGCAAATGGAGCACCTTTGTAATCTATAATTGCTTTTTCAGCCTAGTTAAAATTATCTGATTGCAATTGTTAAGATTCTTTTGTTTAAGTTAGAATATACTGCTCTGATGCTGAACTGCAGTGCAGATTTGACCTTTCAGACTTTCACTGGGATCTCTGGAGAATCTCTGTTTTATGACAGTAGTGCGGGCAGATCCCCCAGCTAATATTGGATCCATTTTGATTTAAGGGCACTATAGGGAGCCTCAGGGCTAGAACCCTCTAGGCTGGTCCTTGTGTCCTATTTTTTTTACACTCAGGGGTGCAATTGTAAGTCATCCCATTCCTCTATGTGATGAAATTTATAGCCACGTCGGTTTGCAAATTAGGCATAATTTTCTGTTTAGATAATTAGGTAATTATTTAGTTAGTTACTTCTATCCTCAAATACTCATCAGAGGAAACAACATTGACAACTGAATTCTTATTATTATTACTATTATTATTATTTTTTAAGCCCTAAAAGAACCTCTTGCTTGTCTGGCCATAGCACTTTCAGGGCTCACCAAAAATTGTTTCACAAGTGAGCATACACCACTTATTAGCCACAGTAGAGGCAAGCGATTATCTGTGGCTAGGAATCAGCCACCATAGATTAAGCACCTTGGACAGAACCAGCCCTGAACCATCCAGAGGCTGTATATGCAAGGAGTTGGCTATTTGCACTTTAGTTGCGCTGCAGAAAGCTTGCTGGGGAGACCACGCATTACAGGGAACTCAAAAATAACTTTAACAAGGTTTTAATAACAAAAACAAAAACTCCTTTTACACTAAATATATCAACAAGCATGACCAAACCACCAACCCGTCCCCCAGGGTACTGAGAGAGCTAGGTGCTGCTCTTTATATACTATACCCAATTGCTGACACAGCTTAATTAACACAACTTGGCAGCACCTGCTATACTGTTTCACAGCTGCAAAACTGGGTCTCATTATTTGCTCTGGCCCTTAAAGACATACACATCTTGTGGAACAATAATGAACCTTCACATTTAAAGAGACCATCCAAATGGGAAATCACCCATTTCCATATATGATTCCTTGGGTGGTATGCAACTTCCTCATCTCGTCAGCACAAGATTTTCCACCTGCACAATGAAACTCCCACACGCTTTCTCTCCCCCCACACACCCCGTGCTTTCCCTGAAACTGCTGCAGTAGGTCGGCAAAACACCCAGAAAAGGGCACAACAGAAGAGTTGCAGTAACCACACCCAGACATGCTTGTTGTTGTTGTTGTTGTTTAGTCGTTTAGTCGTGTCCGACTCTTCATGACCCCATGGACCAGAGCACGCCAGGCACTCCTGTCTTCTACTGCCTCTCGCAGTTTGGCCAGACTCATGTTTGTAGCTTCGAGAACACTGTCCAACCATCTCGAGAACACTGTCCAACCAACCCCAACATCAGGGTCTTTTCCAGGGAGTCTTCTCTTCTCATGAGGTGGCCAAAGTATTGGAGCCTCAGCTTCACGATCTGTCCTTCAAGTGAGCCAGACATGCTTAGCATAAACAAACTGGTGGCTTCATGTGCCTTCAGACCATACCCTGGGACTACAGTCATATAAACCATCTCATAGAATCATAGAATCATAGAATCACAGAATCATAGAATCATAGAATCATAGAATCATAGAATCATAGAGTTGGAAGAGACCACAAGGACCATCGAGTCCAACCCCCTGCCAAGCAGGAAACACCATCAGAGCACTCCTGACAGATGGTTGTCAAGCCTCTGCTTAAAGACCTCCAAAGAAGGAGACTCCACCACACTCCTTGGCAGCAAATTCCACTGTCGAACAGCTCTTACTGTCAGGAAGTTCTTCCTAATGTTTAGGTGGAATCTTCTTTCTTGTAGTTTGGATCACTAGCTTATTTGGGTCATCTGTGATTAATCTGTGATGACTAATTCACACCTGCAAATCAAGTGAGCACATGGCATCCTTGGACAGCTGATGAGGAGTCCCAGCAGGTCTCAGCAGGGCTCCCAGCCACAGGTAAGTGCATGCAGCTTTGCAACCTCAGGCAATATATGTTGATATAGCCTTTTGCTAAGACAACCACCTGCTTATTCCTGACAACAAAATGCTTGCCTAGATAAAAGCATCTTGCATTGCTTTCAGAAATAATTGTGGTTTTTATTAAAATGAAAAATAGGTTCCATTCACTTCTGAGCTTTTCAGAAATGCTTTCATTTTATTTTTATAAAGATTGCCGCAATCTTTAAAATAGCTGTGCTTTTGAAGTTAAGATTTCCAGCCTTCTAACGCAGCAAAATGACCACTAATGTACACAAATATCCTTCTGGTTTATTACCATTTTTTAAAGGTTTATATGGATTATAAGGAACTAAAGTTCAAAGGATCCATGAGACTTACCACCAGACAGATAAGCTGAACACAGGAGTAGGCAACCTAAGGCCCGGGGGCCGGATGTGGCCCAATCGCCTTCTCAATCCGGCCCGCGGACGGTCCGGGAATCAACGTGTTTTTACATGAGTAGAATATGTCCTTTTATTTAAAATGCATCTCTAGGTTATTTGTGGGGCATAGGAATTCGTTCATGTCCCCCCCCCCCAAAAAAAATAGTCCGGCCCACCACATGCTCTGAGGGACGGTGGACTGGCCCACAGCTGAAAAAGGTTGCTGACATTTCCATTCCACCTTAAGGAACAGACATGGGATTGTTTTGTGTCACATGCCTGTTTACATTCCAGCACAGTATGCTGGGAACTTCCATTGTGTGTATAGCTTTTGCTTTTAGCTGTTCTCTCTGAGACAACATGAGAGGGAGAGATGACATGTTTCTTTGTCCTGATTTATGATTAATAAATCTGTAGTTGTAGTATGCTTCCACAAGCCTCACACCTATTCTGTGTGCGCGGTTCTCTCTGCTGATAGCGTGCCCTTGCTTACGTTGGAGCAGAAGTGATGGTCTTTGCAGCGGGACAGCTGGAAGGAGACGGCCCAGCCGGGGCTAGCCAGCTGGCCTCCCGGCCCTCTGCATGCTGACACCCACCACATGGTCTGAGGAACGGTGGACCGGCCAATGGCTGGAAAAGGTTGCTGACCCCTGGCTTAACACTTTTGCTTCTGTTAACAGGTGGAAGCAGCCTCCCATCGGTGGCGGTCCCAGGAGGAGGAAGTGGAGGAGCTGCCAGTCATAGAAACCGCATGGCCACTGCATGTGGCTCCATCCTCAACTCCTCCAAAGTTTTTGACACCACACGCCCAATGTCAGGACATCGCAACACTCGCAGTGTTGCCCCCCCATCACCCTCACAAGCTGGTACCTCTGCTTCACAGCCATGAAATTTTCCAAGTGACCTTGAGCCAGTCACTGTCTAAGCCTAGTCTACTCTACGAGCCCCTCCCTCGAAAAACCCAGCTGGAGAAGAAGCTGCTCTATTGAAAAATGGTGAATTTATTTCCTTATTTGTTGTTTAGTTGTTTAATCGTGTCCAACTCTTCGTGAGCCCATGGACCAAAGCACACCAGGCACTCCTGTCTTCCACTGCCTCCCGCAGTTTGGTCCAACTCATGCTGATAGCTTTGAGAACACTATCCAACCATCTTGTCCTCTGTTGTCTCCTTCTCCTTGTGCCCTCCATCTTTCCCAACATCAGGGTCTTTTCCAGGGAGTCTTCTCTTCTCATGAGGTGGCCAAAGTATTGGAGCCTCAGCTTCAGGATCTGTCCTTCCAGTGAGCACTCAGGGCTGATTTCCTTAAGAATGGAGAGGTTTGATCTTCTTGCAGTCCATGGGACTCCAGCACCATAATTCAAAAGCATCAATTCTTCATTCAAATGTTACATAGCTAATCATTTATTTTTTTGCTAATGCCAGTTAAGGCAAATGAAGCCTATTCAGAGTAATGGCAATGACCCTGAAGAGGTGGACCTTTTTTAGTCCTTTCATAGCAATTCCAGGAAAAAAATTCATTGTAAAGGGAAGCAGCTTCCAATGCTGATGAAAACATTAGCAAACCACCACCATCACTTTGTCTCAGCACTATATTGTGCAAAATTACCAGACCTGGATAAATAAATGATTCATGTGAGTTAGTTTTGCATGAATAAATGATTCATTTCTTCTCTAAGCCTTGTTAGGGAAGAATACGAAATTAATGCTATTCCACGTGAATCAAAAATTCTATTTTTAAAATACTGACTTAATTATGAGTGTTTGCTAAGCCTATCTATCTGCCTGCCTGTCTGTCTATACTGTATCATATTAATGCTGCTGAAGAAAAGAAAAAAACCTGAACTAACCATAAGATGGCCCATTTATGGACATTCATTATAGATGAGCTATTAGATATTGATGTTTCCATGTTTTTTTCCCATTCCCCTTTGGAATTGCAGCTTAACTGCTGTTCCAAACACTTTCTTAACACTACTCAGAGTGAAGGGGTTTATCAAAGGAGTTCTCAAAAAGCTTTGTATCCTGAGAAACAGTCATTATCAATCAAAATGCTTTCTTTGAAAGGTCTTGCCTCACCAAGAAATAGAATAAGTGCAGGATGATACAAGCCCAGCTCCCTATCAGTTTGCATTTCTGAGTGCAGAAAGTATTGCTATGATGTGTAGAGATCTTTCCTATTCTACTTAATTCAAGAGGGTTCTGGAAGCTTCTGTGTGTGTGTGAAACAAACAAACGGAAGGTTCATGATATTTGGGTTATACCTTCAGAGAAGCCGAGTACAGCTGGCTTAAATTGGTTCTATTAGACTTCCGGGTTAGACATCGGCGAATGGCGGAGTTCCTCCGACCGGAGGACCGGGCTCCGTGGAAATTGGGTCTTCCCGCCACGGCGAAGGCGGGGGCCCGCTAGAAATCCCAGGCAGAAGAAGCCTGGGAACGTGGGGTTTGGCAGAGCACCAAGAGCGCCTCCCCTACTCACGAGGAAACCCATTTTCGGGGCTCCGGAGTGAAGCAGGGTGAGCAGCGCGGTGCAGCGAACCGATCGCTATTTCCATGGAGGGAAGCCGCGCAGCCATTGCCGGAGAGCGCTGACTTTTTCCTGATGACATTTGGACTCTAAATGAAGTACCCGTGAGTAAAAACGGAGAATTGGACTAAGAAATTTACAATTTTATGAATTAGGCACGAAGCGGGAAGGTGTAAACAGGAAGTCCGCCTCTCGTTCTTGTATACAGATTGAAGCAAAGATCTTACAACCTAATAGCCTGAAAAGCTCTTTTAAAGTTGGAAATTTCCTGCACCCATAACCAACAAACCCGTCTTGGAAGCAGGAGAAAAGGGGGGGGGGATTTGACTGTTTAATCCTGCAGGAAGCGAGAAAAGGAATATAAATTTCCACCGTCCCAAACCTGGGGACGGGGTGTCGGGACAGAAACTGCTTGAGACGTCCATTGATTGAAAGTGGAGTACTTTGACAGATAGTCAAAAAAAAAAAGAGAAACAAATTAACTTCAATGCTACCTTCTGCATTTTTGCTCTTTAAAGAAACAAAGTATTTGAAATCGAAAGGACTTGAAATCGAAAGTAATTTCCTAAACAAAACAACAGCAAAACAGACAAAAATTAACAACATAGCATAATATAAATATCCATTACCATCCTTCTTTAGTTATATCATCTTATTGTTATTACCCCTATATACACATGTTGACCTCCCTCCATCCCAGTTTTGGACTACTTAAAACTATCTTTTTTCTTTTTTCTTTTTGCAGTTTCATTGTTAACGATCCACACACTGCAAGATTTATATTAAGCCTGCTGTGATTTTTAAACTTCTAAAATTTCCTTCAATGTATGTTATAAATTTACTCCAATCATTAATAAACTTTGTACCTTTTTGGTGTCTAATTTTTTGCATCATTTTTGCTAATTCCACGTATTCAAATAGTTTTGTTTGCCAATCTTTAACAGTTGGATATTTCTCAAGCTGTAAGATTACAATATTTCACAAAACAGTGACAATAGAAGGGGTCAATAATTACTTTTTTTAAAAATCATGAAATATTCATAAATAATATTCTCAGCTTTTTAAAAGTATCTTCTATGAATCCCCAAAAAGTTTGCCCCGATGTTTTATTACTGGTGGAATGCCAATGCATTTAAAGTCTTTCTAGAAGATGCCTACAGGCTGAAATAAACTTAAATCAGGAAGCCAGATTATCAACCTATTTTTCAAAAATGCAATTTACATTGTGTTCCTATCCCCTTCCTTCCAAATGCATATGGACATTTCATCTGCGATCCAAATCTTTCAGCGCAGATGTACAACCGGCAGCCATTGGATAGTGTCCCATCACCATATGGTGTTCAGCCCACTTAGCTACAGAAATAAACTGAAGCAGAATTTAACATTTAACTTGTAGTATTTTCTCTACATTTAACCAGCATATGGAAAACTCTCAAATCCTTCTGCCACATCAGCACCCACTTAGGACACATCCCTACACACACTTATCTGAGAGAAAGTCCCATTGAATGCAATGAAGCTAAATTCTGAGCTGGCTTGTATAGGTTGCACTGTGAGCTATCACAGCAAGATGAATCAGTTTCTCATCTCAAAAATCAACATTTGCACAATACAAAGTTATGAGATTTCTAATAACACCTCAGTTTGGTAGAAGTTTTGTAATAATTCTAAGCATATTTGAATAAGAAATCAAGATAACAAACTTTTAATGAAAGAATGGAAACGGTTTATTGAATATTTACAAACAAATGGTAAACAGGTAAGGACATTGGCAGGATTGTTGTAATAACCTGCAGTTTCATAAGAGTGTATATTTAAAGTAGATGAATAAAAGAATGAGTTACCGGTAAGTTAATTTAGAATGTGCAGGAAATGCAAAAAACAAACAAAACAAAAAACAAATTTAAAGAACCGCAGAAAGAGGAGAAAGTCAAGTTTTGAAATGTTGGAACGATTGTAAAGCTACTGAAATGTATATAGCTGAAAATTGAAAATTAAAAAAGAAATGTATTTGAAATATATACTAAATATAGAGAATCCCTTCTGCTAATAGAGGTTCTGTAATATGTTGAAGGTCCTCTTTTATTCATGGAAGAAGCTTGGATATGGCAGATTTTTGCCGATTCCCCCTTCTCTCCATAGCTCAATGCCATCCTGTGTTCCAAAGAATCCACAACTCCCCAGAGAATTATTTGGGTGGAATGGACACAGGGACATTACAGATTATGACACCCCTGCACCCCATACTGATTTTCAGAATGCAATAACCTGAAATCTTCTGCAATAGCTCCCCCCCCCCCTTATGGAATGTTCCTCTCAGACAGGATCATCTGTTACTGGGCAGGTGTGTTGTTTCTACTTGTTATTATGTCATGAATTTTTGCACCTATGTCCAGGTTCATTGAACTCAATGGGACTTACTTTTGAGTAGGCCCTCATAGATTTGTGCTGCCTTAGAAGTAGAATACACTCTGTTTCGTTTATCAACATTTAGAACAACTGATTTGCAAACAGCAAATAGTACCCCTCACTTACCTTCCCACCATTTCAAGACTGGGAGATCATTCACCAATAAACAACATATTATATTATAAAAAGGGTCAGAGGCCATATTGTATTATTTTTTAAAAAAATACTTCAAATAAATAATTCAGTGGTACTTCCCTCTTAGAAGATTCTAAGAGCATCTGACTTGAGCATCAGCAATAAAAGACAGCCTGATCTCTAAATCTGTGAGGGGGGTGGGGGTGGGGAGGGTGTTGCTTGCTTGGCAATATACAGTATGTGTGCAAAACTGGGTTATTGATTGGGCGGGAGCCAGAGATGAGAGCAGATGGAAATGGCATCATCTGAATCCAGTGAAGCAAAGATAACCTTCTGCACATTTGGACACATGTTTTCATATCCCTTTTTTAGTCAAAAATGGGTAAATGTCGCAAAGTTGCACTGCTTCTTTTTCTGCTAATATCTTGTTTGCAAGTTTCAACAGAATTAACGTTAAAAAAAAATTTAATACAAAATAACTCTACTTCAGAAATTCTCCCACTCTTTGAACATTCCATGTCTAAATCAAAAAGAAGTTTTCATCCGAGAACCTGAGATTCTGGCTCTCATATGTGCTCCCTATGAAGAAGAAGAAGAGTTTGGATTTGATATCCCGCTTTATCACTACCCGAAGGAGTCTCAAAGCGGCTAACATTCTCCTTTCCCTTCCTCCCCCACAACAAACACTATGTGAGGTGAGTGAGGCTGAGAGACTTCAGAGAAGTGTGACCAGCCCAAGGTCACCCAGCAGCTGCATGTGGAGGAGCGGGGAAGCGAACCCGGTTCACCAGATTACAAGTCTACTGCTCTTAACCACTACGCCACACTGACTCTCTGGTTTTTTCTTTTTCTTTTTGTTTGTTTGTTTGTTTGTTTAAAATAAATTTTATTCAAAATTATAACAAAACATATTTTCCAAAAACATATCCTTGTTCCCCCCCCATTTTCCTCCCCCCATAAAACCCATCCCCCCACCCCACCCCCAACTTCCCTCAGTTCCAGTCTTTGGTTTCTCCAATAATGCTATTTTCTGCATGTTACAGAGTTGTATAGATCCTCCAACTGTTTAGCTTATTATTATCAGTAAAAAAATTGTGAATGTTTTGTCGCATACATGAAGATGTGTGTATAGCCGTTGTCGCATACATGAAGATGTTTTTCAACTTTTTTGGCAGGTCTTTCCCTACAATCCCCAACAAAAATGCCTCGGGTTTTTTAACAAATGTTAAATGGAACATTTTCTTCAATTCATTGTATATCATTTCCCAAATTTTTTTAATTACTTTACAATCCCACCACATATGATAAAATGTTCCCCCCTTTTCCTTACACTCTCTGATTCAGACTCTCTGAATCTGCTGATATCCCATGATCAGCTGCAGCTGATCTTTCTCTCATCCCATTATGTTCCATTGGATTCATTCGCCAGTAAGTGTGGATAAGATTGGACTCTGAGTCTATTGATTGATTTATTATTTTGTTTATTTGAAAAGTTTTAGGACGTTGCCACATTCATTGTTTTTGAATGTTGCTCGTTGCCTCAGGAGTCCTAGGCTGAGAGAGGATGTAGAAATGTTTTAATAAATTAATTCATTGTTGGTTAATTTTATTTTAACACCAAACATGGACTGGACAGCCTTTCAGATGGAGGACTGTGCACTGATAGTCCTTCAAACAGTAGACTGCCCCGAACAAATTAGGACACACGACCACCCTAAGTATAAAAAAGCAGAGGCAGTAATGTTAGAGATGCTAGACCTTAATTATTTCTTTACAGCTGAAACTTTTTTTTTTAATATTTATTAAGATTTTTTTAAACAACCAACAGATAAGAAACAAAAAGGCGTAAAAGAAGTAAAGATATAAAAAGAAAATATAAATGACATAAACGTATTCACAAATTATTTTTTTTCATAAACTTTGGACTTCCTCACATCCCCCTTCCCTGCGTTCCCAACATTATAGTTATATGCAGCAATTTGTTACCTTACTTCCAATCTTATTTTATAAATCTCAAATATTCAATTTCAACTTTTCAATTGTAATTGTCATAAATTCAACTCCTTCTATTGAACCAGATATTACTTCCAATTTCGACGTTAGCTTAAACATTATATGTTCTTCAAATATCTTCCAATAATTTAACTGCTGCCATGTTACTTTCAATTGTGCATCCTCCTAACATTCATACAATTTGTAATATTTTTGTAAATAGTCTTTAAATTTTTTCCAGTCCTCTTCCATCGTCTCTTCTCCCTGGTCTCGGATTCTGCCAGTCATTTCAGCCACTTCCATATAGTCTATCAGTTGCGTCTGCCATTCTTCCAGGGTGGGCAAATCCTGTGTCTTCCAATACTTTGCGATGAGAATTCTTGCTGCTGTTGTCGCGTACATAAAGAAAGTTCTATCCTTCTTTAACGCCCCTTGGCCGACAATGCCCAGAAGGAAGGCCTCTGGTTTCTTAAGGAAGGTATACTTAAACACCTTTTTTAGTTCATTATAAATCTTTTCCCAGAAAGCCTTGACCCTTGGGCATGTCCACCAAAGGTGAAAAAATGTTCCTTCAGCTTCTTTGCATTTCCAACATTTGTTATCGGGCAAATGATATATTTTTGCCAGCTTAACTGGGGTCATGTACCACCTATATATCATTTTCATAATGTTTTCTTTCAAGGCATTACATGCCGTAAACCTTACTCCGGTGGTCCATAACTTTTCCCAGTCAGCAAACATGATGTTGTACCCAATATCCTGAGCCCATTTTATCATGGCTGATTTGACAATTTCATCCTGCGTATTACATTTCAACAGCAAGTTATACATTTTAGAAAGTACTTTGGTCTTGGGTTCTAACAGCTCCGTTTCTAATTTCGATTTTTCCACCTGGAAACCTACTTTCCTATCCAACTTAAAAACCTCCTTGATCTGAGCGTAATGTAACCAATCTCGCACTTTACCTTTTAATTTCTCAAAACTCTGCAATCTCCAAGTATCACCTTCTTTTTCTATTATCTCCCAATATTTTGGCCAATTGGCCTCCATATTTAGTCTTTTCGGGGCCTTGGCTTCCATTGATGAGAGCCACCTTGGGGTCTTGTTTTCTAATAAGTCTTTATATTTTATCCAGACATTGAACACAGCTTTTCTGACAATATGGTTTTTAAAGGCCTTATGCATTTTTACCTTGTCGTACCACAAGTATGCATGCCATCCAAAAGCATTATTAAACCCTTCCAGATCTAGGACATCAGTGTTCTCAAGTAAAAACCAATCCTTCAACCAGCAGAAAGCCGCCGATTCATAGTACAGTCTCAAATCCGGCAGGGCAAACCCCCCTCTTTCTTTAGCATCAGTTAGAATTTTAAATTTTATTCGGGGCTTTTTGCCCTGCCAGACAAACTTAGAAATATCTCTCTGCCATTTTGTACTTTACAGCTGAAACTTAACCACATTCATGTGGAAGTCGATCCTGTTGGTACCTTTGGAGAAAAGCCAAAAGCATGCCCCAATCTCCCTTAAACGCAAAATTGATTGCACAGTCTGTTCCCTTTTTTACTTTACCTAGGTCTTATTTGCAATTCAAACACCATTAAAAGATTTGACAGCATTGCTCATCACAAGTGGAAAGTATTGTGCTTAAAAAAACACAGAAGCAGCATTAAGGGGCAGTTAAAACTGATACCAAAAGGTAGTTAAATTTGGTTCATTAGCCAGCAAGTGATATGAGGTAGACATTTTGCTGAGGCCATGACATTACCCCTGGTGATAATTATGGCAATGCTCCCTTCTGTAAAATGGAAAAACTTGTGACTCGGCTCTCTGTGTGTGTGGAGAAGGAAATGAATACTATATTATTTACATATTAAGGAGTTACATATTATTTACATAATAAACAGTTCTTAACAATTCTGTGAATTTGTGGTGGCTTTCTTGCATTTTCTGCCCAGATGAATAGAACTGAAAACTGTTTCATACGAGGTCATTGTGATTTCTTTCCTGAATCTCTGAAGAAGATTCTTGACAAATTTGTTATCACCTTAAATCCATCAACAAAAGAGATTTGGATGTGGTCATGAGCAGAGGTGACAAAAAGTCAGTGCTGTTAATTGCAAGATGACTGGGTGCTAAAAAGCTCTGCAAGGCCATTTGGATAGTTCAGAAGCAAACTAATTGAGGTTGAAGGCCAAAGCAATAGTTTCCCTACCGCCAGAAAGCTAGAAAGCAGTGAAGTTTGCGTTGTACATTAATCTAGAGAAGCACTTACATAAAGTGCTTAGAACTTACCAGTATAGTCTCCAATGTATTGAATGTTTTGTGGTTGCAGCACTGACACAGAGATAATATTTTTAAAGGATCCTCATCCACAATATAAATACTCAGTGGAATCTTAGGGCTCATCCACACTCCCTCTTGTCTGAAGGCAAACATGCAAAGGGACTCATCTCTGCCAAAAATTGCAAATCCAGGACCTCATTGGTATGTTGAGACTGTTAAGTATAATTAGTTTAATTGACACCGAAATGGGAATGTCTGTGTATTGGTGGAAGGGTTTAACTGGAATATTCCATTGAAGCTTTAGAAAAGCAAGAAGAGCTCTCTCCGAGTTAGTTATTGATTGTTGATTGTTGTGCTTTAGCACTGAACGTGTGAGTGAATAGCTTTCGGATCAAAATTCACCATTTTGAGAGGGTGGTGGCTGGTTCCTTTGTCCTAAAACTCTCTGAGAGTGAGGGTGTAAATGAAGCTCTCCAGTTAAACAGTCTAAGGCAAGATACAGACTAGAATGTAGGCAATGGAGAGAGAGAGAGAGAGATGTTTGTCTGCTCTGATTATAAGTTTATTTTATTTCTAAAATGCTAAGCCTGTGCTGGACAGCGCAAGACTTTGTATAGTTATCTTGGAAGTATATTTGATGCTTTTGTTCTGTGTTTTGTTTTTAAAAAAGAAAGTTCTGCAAATAAAAGTTTGGATAATATCTAATGGTTCTGGACAATCCTTCATTTCCCAAAGGACTTGGTTTTCATGCATCCAGTCGCTTCGAACTGCTCAATATGAATATCTGCAATACAGACTTTACAGTCAGTGCTGTTTTTATCCAATAAAGTGTTCCAGTTCTGCAATACTTGTTTTGCTTCTCATCCATAGCTTGCAGAGGAGCCAACTGTTTCCAATGCATATATCCTATTCTATTTATTTCTCCAGTGAAGTTCCCTAGGGGAAAAAAATATCTCTTTTAGCTAACTATAGAAGATCACCCTTTAAATCAATGACCTACATCCCAAAGTGTTACTGTTAGCTGGTGTACTCAAAACAAACTTGCCCCAGAGGAATGCTACTGGGAAATGTTCTTTCATCACTTGAGGGTCTCCGTACAGGGCCATCATTCTGCAAACTGAAAGGTTTTGCATCCTGTTAGCCAGACAAGGCATCTGACCTTCAGCATAACAAACATTTTTTGATGACTGCAGTAACTGCCACATGTTTCAACGGCAAAACTTGCCTATTCCGTACAAAACAAGAAAGAAACACTTCACACTCCAATATTACTCTGTCAGCTCTGTAGCAGGTCATTAATCATGGTACCACACTTTTCTTGCAATGTTCTTCAGGCAGACTTTCTTTTGTCTTCTCTTTGCTTCCCTTCTCAAAAGATTCCTTAAGAAAGGAATACCTTAATAAGAAAGAATGAGAGAGAGAGAGAGAGAGAGAGAGAGAGAGAGAGAGAGAGAGAGAGAGAGAGAACTAGTAAGGATTAAATGCCAAAATTTCAGGCAATTATGAGTCAGAGCAATTATGTGATACAAACCTGAAAATATTTGTGTCAGTTTCATGAAACCTCAAAGCACTTAAATACCTGCTCTGTTCTAGTGAGAGGGTAAAGGAGTACTCATTAAAAATAATGCATCTGACCACTTCTAAATTGTTTGTTCACGTGACGAATATTACTATAAGGTCCACTTCATCTCTTCTCATGAGGTGAGGGAAGGGGTGACTCTTTCCTGCCTCAGAAGCAGAGCAGAGGAAAAGTTTGAGATATTTGCATGTGGTTCCAATGATGTGGAAAAAACCTGTGTACATATGGTACAAGATATCCCATTTTTTTTAAAAAAATATTTATAACAAATATACATTTCAGCAATAAGTCAACATTTCAAACCTCGACTTCCCTCCCCCTCTTTCTGCGGCTCAAATTTATTCTCACCATCCCCTGCATATTCCAAATTGTCTCAACTTATTCTTTTACTCATCTGGTTTCATGTATGTTTTAGAAACTGCAAGTTTTTACAGTAATCCTGCTAATGTCTTAATTTATTTGCAATTTATTTGTAAATATTCAATAAACCATTTTCATTCCTTTATAAAAAGTTTGTTGTCTTGATTTCTTATTCTTCCAGTAAGTTTCGCCATTTCTGCATAGTCCATTAATTCATGTAGCCATTCTTCTCTTGTCAGGACTTCCTCTTCTTTCCATGTTTGGGCAAATATCACTCTTGCAAAGATATCCCAGAATTTGATCAATTATTACTAACTCCTATAAGATATGGTGGAGTCAAAGCCGACACAGTAAATCAGATGAGGTGATGATGTTTGTTCACTGTTATTCAGGGAGAGATGATCCTGACCATATCTGAGCAATGTCATAGAGGTTCTGATCCATGGTGCCCATGAGACTCAACAGGGAAGTCTATTCTCCACCCACACTGCAACACATGAAGATTTTCTACCTTCCCAGGGTAGAAATCACACTAAATAACTCCAGATGTCCATCAGGACATTGATGACCTTGTTACTCTGCTGGATCTCTGCATCTCATATGTGCATCCCAATTCCCATCTCATCCAGCAAGGGAATCAATCCATAGGTGGATTGTACTGACAGTGTAGGCTGTCTCTGGGGGGTGGAAATGAAGCCATTTCTTCTTTGTCCCAGAGGCAAAGGCAGGATGACACTATTACCGATATGACAACTGTACTTTCTCTCGAAAGGTCCTCAAACATTATTTAATGTAATGCTCTTCCTCTTTCAGTGACCTTTGTAATAGGGTAAATATGGCGGAGCAATATATGGGTGCAGTACTTTTTCAGCTTGACTGCAGCATGCATCATAACTCATAAGTCTGAGCTACGCTGAGAAGGGCTTTCAGATGGAAGCTCGCTTATTTTGTTCTAGGTAAGTAAAGATGTCAAGCACACCTTGAGGAAAACAGATTTCAGATCTTACTGCAAGCACACAGCGGCATGGTTACAGCCTGAAAGACTGAGCGGCAGAGAGGAGGAGGGAGGTGCTTTAATTGATCTAAATGAAGCATGTTGATTCAGGTTAACAACCATTAATCAACCCTCCTGAACAAGTAAATGAACTCTAAATTAAACAAATCCTGCAGCATGCTCCCATAAGTAGCCTACCCCCAAAACAAATTGGGCAACCCTATTTTAATTGCTACTGTCTGGAAAGGCAACAAGTGAAAGTTCAAGACTCAGAGGAGCACAGGCATATGCAAACAAAAGGAGAAAATAAAAAGTATGCTGATTATGCAGACGTTTGGGCATCTCTAAGCCATGTCTCCACTCCCGTTCTTGTCATCTGGAGAGGGAGCACAGGGTTATGTTCCAGCCACGTAAGTCTGAAGGGAAGAGAGAAGAAGGAACCTGCTGTGGTAAAGGCCAGATGACACAGCAGGTGAAAAGATCCCACAGGTCCAAGAGTAGAAGGATGCAGGAACCAAGGATTACAAAGCTGTGTCAAACCTAGCTAGGAATGGAGGGTAGGAGTGACAATCATCCACTGCTTAACTGCATCTTTACTTTAGGATTTATTTGCAAACATCTCACTATATTAATAACAGATGCATTCATACCTTCCAACATTTCTCCAATGAAAATAGGAACGTCCTATTCCATAATGATAATTATTCTATTTATACACCACTCATCTTACTGGGTTGCCCCAGCCACTCTGCACAGCTTCCAACATATATAAAAACACAATACAACATTAAACATTAGACAAAACTTCCCTAGACAGGATTGCCTTCAGATGGCTCAGGGGTCGGATAACTCCATATCCTCCAACATTTCTCCAATGAAAATAGGGCCATCCTAAGGAAAAGTGGGACATTCTGGGATCAAATCAGAAACTAGGATGGCTTCTCTAAATCAGGGACGTCTCTGGAAAATAGGAACACTTGGAGGGTCTCTAGGTTTTTAAAATAGTATTTTTCATGCAGCTATGCAGAGGATAGTCAATGCCTGGGGTAGAGTGTGACAGCAGCAAGACTTACCACTGTCCTCTTCTTGTTCATGGGTTTTTCTGCACATAGCCTACAGTATGTGCATATGGTGGTTGTGTAGGTTTCAAGTAGGAGAGCCACCTAGGCTATGGAGATTAAGATGGGGCCAGATTAAGGTCCTGGCCAGCCCAGGATGTTTTGCTGCTAGAGGCAAAACAGAAGATTGTGTCCCTGCACCCACCTCAGTGGCAGCAGACAGTGCTCTACTCATGGGCCCGGATCTGCCACTCCTCCCAGCTGTGCCCCCAGATTGCCTCATGCACTGAGCCTCATGCCAATGTAATTCCACTTTCCCCCACACAGATTCAGTTTGGTCACATGAACAGGCCAAATACAGGACAAATGGGTTGTGCAGGTGAGGGTGGTGATGGTTGGAATCACTGATTTGTCCATTTCAGAACATAGACTTTATAAATGTTTCCTTCTTGAAACTCTGACGACTTTCTCTCAGACAAGATCAAATGTCTATCCTTTTCCTTCTTTCTCAACATGTTTTCCCACCTTCAAAAGTGTCAGTTCTCAGGATAAGCTCAGCTTCAGTTGATAATATCACAAATAATCCTCTGTACTGAATAACCTTTCAACATAATGATGTCCTGCGAATCAACCCAGACCAATACGCTGATTACTTTTGATCCCTTCAAACAGGTGCACCAAGTAAAACAGAAATTGAATTCTAGAATATGGTCTGTGATCTTGCAAATAGAGAGAAATTCTTTTATCCCATACACCTAAGGCTGATTTCTTTGCTCATACTCCACATATACCAAAGCAATCCTAAATCAAGTGTTAGTGTACCAGGGGCACTGTGAATTGGCTGGGGTTTTCAGTGTTACTTTTGGCTGTATAAAGCCTAAGCTCAGTTTTCAGCTCAGCCACAGGCTTTCTGGGTAACGATAGATGTGTCTTTCTCTCCCTATCTCAATTGTCCATCTGTGAAACATAAATAGTGGCTTGATGTTACAGGGCTGTATAGATGACAGAGAAGAATGATAAAGCTGTCTATACTCTGAAAGGGTTGTAAACACTGAAAAGAAGCCATTCTTTTCTGGTGCCACATCCTGGGCTTCTACCTTGTACATCAAATCAAACCATTTTGCAAATAACTGAAAATTGCAAACTGCAATTCTGTTCTGTTTGTTATGTTCCAGAGATCAGAATGATTTCAGCTAAAGTAGGAGCGGTTTTCCCAGTAGTGATGTATGGAAGTGAGAGGTGGACCATAAAGAGGGCTGATTGCCGAAGAATTGATTTTGAATTATGGTGCTGGAGGAGACTCTTGAGAGTCCCATGGACTGCAAGAAGATCAAACCTATCCATTCTTAAGGAAATCAGCCCTGAGTGCTCACTGGAAGGACAGATCCTGAAGCTGAGGCTCCAATACTCTGGCCACCTCATGAGAAGAGAAGACTCCCTGGAAAAGACCCTGATGTTGGGAAAGATGGAGGGCACAAGGAGAAGGGGACGACAGAGGACGAGATGGTTGGATAGTGTTCTCAAAGCTATCAGCATGAGTTGGACCAAACTGCGGGAGGCAGTGGAAGACAGGAGTGCCTGGCGTGCTTTGGTCCATGGGCTCACGAAGAGTTGGACACGATTAAACAACTAAACAACAAATAAGGAAATAAATTCACAATTTTTCAATAGAGCAGCTTCTTCTCAAGCTGGGTTTTTTGAGGGAGGGGCTTTCTGTATGTTTATGCCAGCTATCAAATGAACACAACCTGCAAGTTTCTGCTTTTTATTGTAAATATCTAGCTCAAATGGTAATTTTACTGGACTGGATAACATAGGCTTGATTGTTAATGTGCTCTTTGTTGGCAATTGAGGTCATTCAAAAGTGTGCTCTTTTATTTCTCTCCTTTTTAATATATAGGTCCAAGATTTTCACATCTTTTAAGGGCATATGTGCAGTGATTTATACAGGGAACAAACACAGACTGCGTTTTCTTTCTTAATAGATTGTGGCTGTTCTCCCTCCAGCCCTTTGTTATAACATATTCCTGAGGCTTTGTTCCTCTGGTAGTGTTTTGAAATCAAGTTTAAGCTGCTGGAAACACAGCAGCATATGAACTGGAATTACTTGAAAAAAAGTAAAGGAAAAAGAAATTTTTAAGAGGGGTAGCAATTCATGGACATGTTCTGAATCTTTACCATGCATATTTATAAACAAGCAGAAGAATTTGGTGCAGAAAACTTTGTGGCTATTTAATATCCAGAAATGTAACAATCAAATAAGCAAACAGACCCCCAAAAAATGTTGTCTAGTTCAAACCAGCATTTATAAACCAAACTTCAGGATACGGTTGCCTGAGATGCTAGTCGAAACCAGGCAAACAAATACTCTCAAGACAATACATCACTCGGCATCAATTGGTTTGCAATGTTTGTTCCAACTATGATCACAGAAGTAGAGGGAACTACTCAAATTGTATCCAATTTTTTAAATTATAAATTTATTTGAAGTGTTTTGAGTTCACATGACAGGGACCCCAGAACAGCTTGCATAAGACCAATAACGTCAATAATACCCCATTAAAATCAGTTAAGATAGAAGGTTTTAGCAGAAGATTTGGCTGACCTGTGTGAATTTGGAGGTGGAATTGTGGAACCATGTGATTTGGAAAGCTGACTATCATTTGGCTGTCATGGACATGTGGCCCTTAGAAGGTTGCCCAGAAGGCAATGAGCTTGGGCTAAAAGAAAAAAAGGGTTCCCCAATTCCACCCTTGCTCTTCTGTTTACCAAGCTAGAAGATGTTAATGACACAATTCAGTACAATGCACTCTATGTTGTTGAGACTGAACATGGAATACTTAACTGAAAGCTGTCCATGGTATCTCCAGGTAGGGCCTGAAACCCTTGAGTGTTGCTGCCAGTCAGACAATACTGAACAAAATGGACTAGTAATCTGACTTGGCATACGGCCGCATCCTTTGTTCCTAAGTGGGTAACTTCTTGCACAGTTAAATCCTGTTTCTATTTCAGCTTGGTCTCTAGATATAAATATTGTTATGTGTTTGGCTGTGTTGATTATATTAAGTTGCACCAGACAATTAATGGATTTGTCACATAACAAACACAAGACTTGTGGGTTTTGATGGGCTTGATGGCTCGCAGGTTGTACAGGCCTGGTATACCTGAAATGGAAACAGATCCGATGAGTTTTGTCACTTCCCCTTCCCCTTGCTTGATACTTGCATGATGGACATAAGGTATGTTGTGTTTACACCTTATTCTTTTGAAGAAGAAGAGGAGGAGGAGAGTTTGGACTTGATATCCCGCCTTTCACTTCCCTTAAGGAGTCTCAAAGCGGCTCACAATCTCCTTTCCCTTCCTCCCCCACAACAAACACTCTGTGAGGTGAGTGAGGCTGAGAGACTTCAGAGAAGTGTGACTAGCCCAAAGTCACCCAGCAGCTGCATGTGAGGAGCAGGGAAGAGAACCCGGTTTGCCAGAATATGAGTCCACCGCTCTTAACCACTACACCACGCTGGCTTTTTTTAATTCTTCCAGACTATAATGAGCTTATTTCATCCTACCAACAAAGAACAAGCAGAGCAGTAGAAATGTTCCCTGACTGCAGCATTGAACGGCAAAGCTACCAAAAACTGAAGTGGATGGCACTGAGGTTTTGTAATGTTGTTTTGGCTTGCTGTGAAAAATAATGATCTGTTGATCTGAAACTGTCATTCACACTGAGTGCCCATTACGTTAGCATCTGTCTCCTCATTGGATGCCTCTCTGAAATATATGCTAACTGCTAAAAACAAAGATGATCCTCTTGCGGCATAATCTAAATTGTATTTGTCAAGACAGGCAAAAGAAGAAGAAGAAGCCATTGATTCACAGCAGATTAAAAGAAGTACCACTATTGGGCTTAGACACTAATGGGAAATCACTAATGGTTCAATCCTATACACTCTGCCCAGTGGGATTTACTCCCAGGTAAGTATACAGAAGATTGCAAGATGAACAGTGTCATCCTATACTTGCCTATTCAAAAGTTAGCCCCATTAAATTCAATGGGAATTATTCCCAGATAAGTGTGTACAGGTTGCTGCCTTAATCTTAGAAGTCAGAAGCTCAGAATGACTGAGGTATTTTGAAGCCGCTAGGAAGCAATGTTTGTAAACTAAATATTGAATAAGTTCAAAATTTTAAAGGTAGTGAGCAGAAGGTCTTGGAGATAATACCAAGATAGTACAGGAAGACCGTACATCTAGAATCGTACATCTAGAAATTCTGGGCACCATTCACACCACCTTCTGGAACATAGAATGTTGCCTTTCACAAGGTCATACTAAGAACACAAGGACATAAGATGAGCCCTGCTGGATCAGGCCAAAGGCCCAGCTAATCCAGCATCCTATTGTCATAGTGGAGAACCAGATGCTTATGGGAAGCCTAAAATTCTGAGCGCTAGAAGACAATTTTTCTATTTATGAGCCTAGAAGCATCTGAGCCCAGCAAAAGTCTCTCACATGATTTTCTGTCTGAGAGCCTTCTAGCTGGGGAAGTCAGGGGTTGACCCTGGAAACTTCTGCAGGCAATGCATGTGCTCTAATCCTGAGCTACAGGTGCCTCCCCTTAATCATCATGGGTGGTACCCACTATTGATAACAGGGAAGTCTGTAAATGCCTAACTACTTTATCCTTTATACTTTATACTTTATACACGTTGTGTATCTGAAGAAGTGTGCATGCACACGAAAGCTCATACCAAGAACTAACTTAGTTGGTCTTTAAGGTGCTACTGGAAGGAATTTTTTTTTTTGTTTTTACTTTATCCTTGACTATTTCAAGCAGAAAGGCTCTCCCCTTAGCATGTGAGGCTATTATGGCAAATTGCCCTTAGCTGCCCAGGTCTCCCTTTCAAGAGAACCACTTCAAATTTTACTTGGATGGGGGGGGGGGGGGAAATAGGAAGAACACACACACACACATGTGTGTGTGTGCGCACACACACACACACACTTTATTCTATAAAAATGGCACCTGTATTATATCTCATTGTCACTTTTAATCTCTTGGGCTTCCTTCCTTTCATAACACTCTGTGGCCTTTTACTTTGTCTTTCTTCCAGCTTTGTCATTTTGGGCAAATAAAAACATGCGGATGGTTCCACATCCCATACCCTTTGCCCTTCAATATGACGGCGGGGGGGGGGGGCGAAATTCATCCTCTGTCAGCAGCAACGACAAATCAGACAAACTCGTGGGATCTTCTGGAAGGATTTCAAATGCTTCTCCTTTCCACAAGATCAGTCCTTGATTTCAGTCTTTAACTCTAGGGTGCCCTTCCCTGTGACACGTTGTACAAATTAAAAATGTTAAAATGTGTCGAAAATCAATGCACAGAGTGGGACGGAAGTCTCAATTGAGCTTTTTCAAAATGGCAGCAGTTCTGCCCCACCCAGTAGGAGGAGGCCAGCAGGACAGTGAGCCAAGGGGGGGGGGGGGGCAGCTGGATGGCAACAGCTGTAAAACATTAACCAGATGAGAGTGGCTACATAAAAGGCAAGATGTGTGGGGATGGGGGTGTTGGAGAGGCCCCAGGAAATTTAACAATGGAATGAACAGAATCCGGAAGAAGGAAAGGGACAAGACAAGAAAGGCAGAAAGAAACCTGGATGGGCTGCAATTAGAATTGGAGGAAAGAGATTAAGTCAGTAAGGGAACATTGCAGAATAACATGGGCACGTGAAGAGAATCACTACACTATAGGCAATTAGACAAGGAACAGGAAGGAGAACCCCACACCTTGGAAATAAAAATAGAAAAGGGATCCTGTGATGAAAAAGGTATTTCCAAGCCCTAGGGTTGAGGTTTCCACCAGGCAATCTCTGGAGTTAAAGGACCACCTGGGGTTCTGAGGATCCTAGGGAACCTAAAGGAAGAGATTCTTTCAGTCTTTCTCTCAGTTATTACTCCTTCTTCGTTCAGAATGGGATATTTTCTTTGAAGAGCTAGATAGGACTGTGGAAAATGAATTGTCTCCCTCGTTAACAAGGGTGTTGGGTGTTTCACTGGCCCTGGAACAGCAGCCTGGTGTGCTGAAATGTAGCTGGTGAAACTTCCATTGAATTTGGTCGCTAGATCTGACCTCAAAACTAGGATGCAATATTCAAAATGTGGATGCAACCCCTTCACATATGCTTAAAGCAACCTTCATGTATTTTAATTGATTGCTTGGTTTTATGGTAATATGTTATATATTTGATGTTAGCCGCTCTGAGCCCGGTTTTGGCCGGGGAGGGCGGGGCATAAACAAAATTTATTATTATTATTATTCATGTGACTACCACAAAGTGGATGCAATCTCTTGTGTTTCCATGGCTTCCTCTATTGCACATTCACCCTCAATGTCCAGGCGCTGATTATGGATGTCTGCAGGGTGAAAACATAGGCTTTCCCCAATGTTGGAATGCTTATCACACAGGATTCCAGCGTTACTTAAAATATACCGACATCCATGCAGACATGCATGCTCAGTGCATGAATATCAGGGGCCAAGTCAGCAGCGTAGCCTCACGCCCCGGTAATTCCACGAAGGGGGTTTTAGATTTCTGATAGTAATTGCTGTTTCATTTCCGATCTCTTCCTACATCACGGTAACACTGCAATTTGCCTTTTCACTGTCATAGTTCACAGAGTTGACAGTACAAAACACTAATGGGGAAGAAAAGCCATTATCCTATTAGTCTGCGCTGCTTATTGGCAACAAGCAGAGTGTGGCTGGTGTTGCTGTGAGGGTCTGGGGTGAAACCTTGATAACAGCCTGCTTGCACATCAGTGAGAGCTCAATGCTGTCTTTGTTCTTTTCACTGAAACAATAACAGCAAAATGTCATCAACAGCTCTTCAATTAGTTCCATGCCCTGCAAAGGAGAAGTCTAAGGATTACTAACCCTGCTGGCTGCTACTCCCTACATACCAACTGTGCTTTGTAGACTGAGGAACAAAACCGGCTAGAGTTTATTATTTCGGTGTCTAACAACTCTCAAAGCCAGATCTGCAGGACAGGAATATATTTCAGATGAAAGCTTGAGTCATGGCTATTTCTGGTCATTAAGTAGCAAGCTATTAATTAAAAGCAAAGGAGTGTTACAATAGTTGCCCTCATCAAATCCCGCTCTGTATAATTGCTCTTCTCCAATACAAACTTTCTAATCATTTCATTTCAAATGATCACCCTTTCCCCGCCCTCCCTCCTTCAGTTTCTGTCAAATGGCTGCCATACTCCATTAACACACAACCCCATCCCAACGCCAAGATGATTGCGCTTCCAGTGATGGGTGAAATGATTTTGTAATGGTAGATTCCACAAAATCTCACTCACTGTAAATGGTTGCCACAGAGAAGAGAGAGACCTCAATTCTTTTAACTTAAGACACTGCCTTTCAGATGTTCAAGATCCCTTCCAGTGAAAAATGTTATTCACTCTATATGCGACATAAAAAACAAGCTTTAATCTCTGTCTGTCTGTCTGTTTGTATCTCCGCCTCTCTCCTCCAAACCCCATAAAACCATTTGTTCCTCACCAAAGTGGGGTGCATGCTCTGAGTCATTTATGGGGCAGCTCAATTCTTACAATTATGTAAGCATTATCTTTAACCATGCAATATCTACCGCTTCCTTCATTTTTAAAGGGCATTTTGCCCAAACCACCTCCAAAATGTAACCAAAGCAAGAGGCCCTCCTGGATAATGAAAACAGCTGCAATGAACATGAGGCAAAATGTGAGGAATCCTCTACTGATTTTCAGTACTGACGTAGGACCCAGGTATAACCCTCAGACTTTCCCTGAGGTGTAGCCCCTGTTGTTTATGGAAGATCGATTTTATATCAAATGAAGTTTTGTTGATTTTAGCATTTGTGTGGATGGTTTTGTTGTTTTTAGAGTTTGTTGAATTAATTTTATTGTTTTTAGATCTTATGTGTATTAATTTTATTCTGTTTTATCTTGTACATCTCTTTGATGGATTTATGCCATGAAACAATCTATAAATTCATTTAATAATTATGATTATAAATATAAACACCAGAAAACTCTGGGACCTTATCCTGTGAGGAAGAGGAATTCTCCTTGAAACTCACAACTGGAGAAATGTCCAATTTCTCTCAGGGGTTTTACTTACACTTCACTCAAAAGACCCAATAGTACCATTTCTGTTTGGAGGGGGCATCGGTCAGGTGGAACAATGATACAGTGTTATCACATGGCTGTAGATTAGGGAGAGGCAAGACTTCATCAGACTGGCTGAGGCTAACTGCCATTTTGCTCTTCCTTTCCCAGAACTGTCTCTCAAAGGTCATTCCATCTAGTGGGTAAACATTTCTGTAGAATGAGTGCCTGAAAGTGTTTCTTCTCATGAAGGAGAAGGCTATCAACAGCTGCTAGACACCTTGGTTACGTACTACCTCCACTATCAGAAGTCCTGCTTTTGAGTTTTCTGTAGGCATCTGGGTTGACCACTGTGAGAACAAGATGTTGGCATAGATGGGAAGCTGGATTAGATGGACCATTGGCCTGAGGCAACAGGCTCTTCTTGTGTTCTTAGAATGCATATTGAAAATGAGGTGTATTAGCTGAATTTCTATGTTATTTTCCTCATCCAATTCTATCCATTCTTACTAGATATAGCCCATTAGGTACTAAATGTTTAGTGACTGTCTCAATTAATTGGTAGGTGTTAATGATCTCTCCAGGGAGACACTTAATTTTGCACTGAATTTAACTTTGCTTTTTACTTTTTGGGAGATGGGTCCTAAAGGTCTGGATGAACTAATTGCCTCCTGTTCCCACTGAGAGTCCCAAAACTGTAGCAGCTGAAATAAAACATCATTAAGGGTAGGAATAACATTAGGAACAAAGGAACCTGCTGTGAGTCAGACTGTTTTACAGAGTCGGACTATTGGTACATCTAGCTCAGTACTGACTACACGGATGGCAGTTTCCCCAGCTCTCTCTGGAGATGGGGAAAATAGAACCTGGAGACTTTTGAGTGCAAAGGAAGTGTTTTCCCACATAGCAATGGCCCTTCTCTGCATCTTTGAAAAACTATGTCTGGATATAAAAGCAGCAAACATTTTTATATGACTTTTACAGCAGTGATGGGGAATCTGTGGCACTCCAGATGTTGAATTATAACTCCCATCAGTCCCAGTCAACCTGACTAATTGGTTAGGAACAATGGGAGTTGCAGTCACACAACCTCTGTAGGGCTACAGGTCCCCCATCCCTGTTTTAAGGAATGTATCATCTTAAAGTCTGTGCATGTTCACTCATAACTTAAGGAAGATCAACTCTGTTCAATAGGCATTAAGCCCAAGTAACTGTGGATGAGATTGCAGCCTCACAGTGGAAGCCTATACATGCTTACTCAAAAGTGAAGACCCTTGTGCTTGATGTAGGTTGCAGTCAAGTAAATGATAACTTGAGAGGCAGCCGAACCTGTGCCAAAGAAGTCACACCAAAGTCACATTTTGGTCCACCATCTTGGTTCAAAATGATGCGCAGAATCCAAGCAGTAATGAAGTTCACTGCCCCCACCTTGGGAACCTTCATGCTGAGTTTTGTGATAATATCTCGAGAGGTGGGGGAACCTATGCCAGAAAAGGGGCAAAGTCATGCCACAGTCATGTTTCAGGCCACCGTCTTGATTCAAAATGGCAGCTGGCATCCAAACAGTAACAGCGACTGCTGCCACCAGCTCGGGAACCCTTGTGCTGAGTTTGCCCATGATATCCTGAGAGGTGACCAAACCTATGGAGAACAGATTGACAGACAGACAAACACTTTCCCAAATAGTGTGTGTGTGTGTGTGTGTGTGTGTGTGTGTGTGTGTAGAATTAGTCACCACTTTAAACAACAAAAAAACCTGACAATGTATGATGACTCAGGCATAAGTGGGCCCTCAATGCAAGGGGCAGGCAGAGTTTGATTGGGTCAGCACTGCCAAATCCTGTGTATTAATCTGTTTACAACAGTTTCCTCCTCCATCGCTATTCAGGAGCAAAAGGGTGAATTTTACTAACCTATTGAGCAAACTCACCCTTTGTCCTCTGCCAAACAAACATGAAGGGGTGAAGTGAGTAGCGAAGGTGAGGGGTGAGAAAAAGATCCATTGAGCCCCCTCACCTCACCATCCCAGATTCATCATCTCCCTACCATCAGGACCAGGGCCTCTGCTCTGCTCTGTGCAGCTGCAGAATAGAACAAGTCAAAGTCATTCTCTTCCTACTTCACAGAAAATACTCTGTTCCATTGACATAGCAGGCATCCATCAGATCCTTTTTAACAAAAAGCAGCAGTGGCTGGTGCTTTTATGAATCAGCCCTCTGTGTACAGCTGCCTTGCTGGGCGAGGGATACTAAGCACTGACGCATTCACGACTTTTCAGCAACCCCAATGTTACTAAAAGAAAGAAAACAGAGTTTTATAGGAAGCTTTTTTTATGCTGCTATTTCCGGTTTAGCCGAGGCTCCAAGCACCAGGAGTGTTGCTTGCTCATAGTCCAAATGTGGCTTCCGTACGCAGGGAGGATTGGCAGATTCCTCACACAGCAGAACCATGCAAGCTGTGAGAGGAGTCCATCGCAATCAGTATTGCCAGTATCTCAGCAAATGGATCCCTCTCATTTATTCTTGTAATAATTTGCATCCTGATATTTTTCCCGCTTACAAATGAATCGGCCTTGATTGTTCCGGCAATAGCAGGAAAGAGTCATTTAAAAATCTGCCGGCATCAGACCGTGATAATCTTACACCAGAGATATGTAATGGGGCCTGCCAAGAAAGTGTCCATTGATGGAAAAGGCCCTCCACATCGCTAATGAGGTGTAGGTGCTGGCACTGTAGATAAGATGCCTATAAAGCGCTCACTTGATAGAGCGCATGGACCAAAATGGTCCTTAAGTGCACCAAGTGGCCACTATGCCTTATAATTGGAGCCAATAAAAAGGAGTGTTTGTTTAAAGTATATGGGAAGCTTTTAGTGGAGAATTGTGGAAAGAGAGGCAATAAAGCAGTTGCCAAAATTAATGTGCAGAGCGAATTTTGTGAGTTTGTTTGTGCTGGGTTGTTTTAATAATATTTCTTCTATAATATATGCATTTAGCTTGATCCAACCCTGCAACTTTTTATTCACAACTGGCAGATAAATAAAACTTATTAGAGCTAATTAACGCAACCAAATTGCTTATTTATTTTTTGATATTCAAATCTTTGTGCTTTTGTTTTTTTTTTAAGATATTTATTAAAGTTTTTAGACAATAAAACAGATTTCACATTCACAACCAAAAAGAAAAAACACCATCACAATCAATCAAAAAAACCAAAAAAGAAAAAAAGTACAATAAAAAACCCCCCATACAAAATAGAAGAAACAAGACATGAAAAAATGGAAAAAAGAACATACAAAACCAATTTCTTAGATATTATTTTCATAACCCTCCTTCCAGACTTCCTCACGTCTCCCTTTTCTGTGTTCCCCTTTACAAAATCTTGTTCAGCAATACTTCACCCTCTTTCAAATCTTATTTTGTATTATACATTTCAACCATTATGTCTCCAATTTTTCCCTTTATTATCAGTTATTTAAGTTAGACATAACCTTATTCTAACTTCACCTTTGTTCTTATTCTTTTTGCATACTCCTTTCAGCTATGTCACTAATGCCTTATTATCTTTATATCCTGCATCGTTCTAACATTCATACAGTTTACAATACTTTTGCAAATAGTCTTTAAATTTCTTCCAGTCCTCTTCCACTAGCTAAATCTTTGTGCTTTTGATCCAGTGGTGATGTCCACTAATGTAAGAGGATATTTTCCCTTCTTTCTGCAACCCTCTATGCTACCTTCCACCTTGTTTTGCAGGGTCATCTCACCCTCAGAAGCTGATTCTGGGTGGTGGGCACTGGTGAGAACATTTAGTTAATGTTTTTTTTCCCCGGTTGCTGATGTTCTAGGGAATGATCCAAATCCAAGATCCATTTGGGTTTGGATGAGTGAGTGAATCTGCAGCTGAGCTGGCTGATTCTTGGCATAGCCAGACTACAACTCATCCAAGACAGCAATAATTTGACAACATCAGGGAAGTATCACAGAACTGATATAGTGAAAGGATGTGTGACTAGTCCAGCATAAATCCACCACTAATGTACTATTATTCCATCAATGGCATGCTGCAAAATATACCTGCCCCCCCCCATAAAAGTCTGCAGTCTGGAGTGGTGGTCCTTCATCACATTTAAACATTTACTCATGAGGATATTAAGTTCCAATGAAGGTTGTCAGTTGGGGGACCTCCGATGAAAATGATGGTGTCTGATGCAATGTGATATAGATGTTTATGCTTGTGATGTTTCTGGTAGAAATAGTTGTTTCACATGGGAAAATTAACTCTCCTTCTTTTAGCCACATTCCATTAGCTTAAGACACAGCATTTTAACTACAATGGGATAGGGAAACAATGATATCTAATGCCAGACCTTGGCACAGACTGTGCAAATTAGATCAGGATAAGCAAAAAAGAAAAGAAAAGAAATCTTTTGAATTAAATTTTCCTTGCGTTAAATTGATTAAAGCCCATCTTTAGACAGATACAAATGAGCAGCCCAAAGTTGGCAATTTAACCTCATTGGCATGCAAGTGATGAAATGTTCCACCCTGTCAAGTGCTATCTCAGAACATACCTGACTTGCCCAATATCTCTTCCAGGTGCTATGTCTTCCGTGAAAAATTCTGCTTGGTCCAGCAAGCTACTTTGCCATAACAGAAACATTCCCCGTAAGAAATGGTGTCTATCGTAACCATGCATATTATTTTAAAGATCTTGATAGTTCCCTCTTAGAGATGGATTGATCAGTCTGTTTCTCTTCTGTCTCACTTTCACAAGTCTTCTTTTCTACATATGCTCCATCCTGATTCCATTTCTATTTGCAGTGTTAAACGAGCACACCACACTTAAGTTTATATGGACAGAGAGCTGCCATTTCTCTCTCTTCCCCCCATGAACCCACAAAAGATGCTCAGAGGGACCCCCAATGGAGTGGAAGAGCAGCATTAGATAAAACACGTAACGTACCATGGAATTATGAAGCTGTTCAAGGCATGCTTTTAAACTTTTCTATTATTCTCTTTCCCAATCCCCCCCCCTTTTGGGGGGGCAGGGAGTGCCCTAAAGGATAGGCATAATGAGGAGTCTCCCCACACCTCTGGCTGGCAGAGCAAGCCGGGTAATGGCCCCGAACGGAGCAGAGTGGGGAGTTTCCAGGACTTGGGAGATTTGTGAAATTCTAATGTAAATAACACATGTAAAAGAGAGAGGCTGAACTTGAGAAATGGCAGATTTCTTAGACAATTTCCGATGGCCTGAATGTGAGTTGCTTCTGTGGTAGCTGGGATTCTGTTTTTTTTTACAGGTTGGTGGATAATGATAGATGCAGCAGTAGTTAACCACAAGCCAGAGCAAATGAACCACACATTCCATACTTGTGGAGTGTTTTCTACTCTAGCTTTTTTCATGATAAATGCAGTATCAAAAGCTCAGGTGAGAGGAGACAGCTATAGGAAGAACAGGTGCTCATGTCTGGCTCTTCATTGGCTTCTATGTGGATTCTTTTTGGAGCATATGTTACCCACAATATTAATCTCTACCCAGGCTTAGCAGTGTTTTTTTCAGAATATTTTTCAGCACCCTTATCTACAAATTTGGAAGAACTGAAGAACTGTGGGCTTCGCTTAAGAGTACTTTTTTCATCATCTTGCTTAGCGAGTCTTGTATGTAGATATAACTTACATTTCTGTTTTATAATTTGCCAGATAGATGTTGCATTATACCATTTATTTGTTTACTTATTTTTGTAAAGTGAATTGATTTAAATATTCTGCTCAAAGTTAGAAAACATCTGAAGGCAGTCCTGTTTAGGTAAGTTTTTAATGTTTGATTCTTTTTTAAATATTATGTTGGGAGCCGCCCAGAGTGGCTGGGGAAACCCAGCCAGATGGGCAGGGTATAAATAATAATTATTATTACTATTTATGTATTTATTTATTATTATTATTATTACAGTCATACCTCCGCTTATGTATAAACTTGGGATATGTAAGCGGAAAACCCGGAAGTATATTTCTGGATTTTTGCCATGTGCACATGCGCAGAAGCACTCTACCACCCCACCCGCGTGCGCAGAATCGGTCCCTCTGGTTGTGGAAACCTCGGGATCCGACCGCAGCTCTGGAATGGATCCCATCCGCAACCAGAGGTACCACTGTATTCTGTTAAACACAATTCTACGGTATTGTGAAAATGCAGTAATTATTTAAAAAATAGATCATAGGCAGTTTACAACATGCCTTAAAACATCAAATGTTTTTACATAATACTAAAATAAAACATTTCAAACGAAAATCTAATGCAAAATATAATACAGATCTATATTTAATGCAGGATAATGAGCAATAAAACAAAGCATTCTCTTAAACATAAAAAAATTACAAGTGAAAATCAATCAGAAAAATACAAAAATTCTGCCTATTAAAACGCCATTAGTTTCTTAATGGCAGCTCTCTTGCTTGCCCTTTTCCCACTTTCTAAAGCTCTCCAGTGTGTCTTGCTTTATTTTTAAATTTTATTCCAGAAAAATACTTGAATTATTCACAAATGCCACTGCATTGATTAATTTTGAATGACGGGAGATTTTTACGCAAGTTCAAGAAGATGATGAAGCAACAAAATAGCTGCTCCTGACTTCAAGATGCATAGTGCTATTGTTTTTGATCTACATTTCAGATTTTCTAAAGCCTCGTGGCTTTCTGGCAGCACTCAATACCAGAAGCAAAATCCAGTGGGAGCTTCCTTCCTGAAAAACTTAACTTGGTGCTTATATTCAGGAAGGATCAGGTTTCATTTTCTCTGACTGTTATTTGCAGCAATCAATATTGAAGTGATGAGCAAATGGTCACCTGGAGTTTATACTTTGATGGGGATGCAGAAGTAAACCCATCATTTCTTCTGGCTCCAAAAAGACCTTAATCTAAACATCATGGGAATTATTTTTCATCACTGAAATATTTATGGGATGGCCGTGGCCATTAAAGAACCCTTCCATTATTTCTGTATGCCCTGTTTCCTTTAAGCATAGCAAGTGCACAAGTTAATCACTCGCTGGTGACAGCCAGGGGAAAATGTTACACTATTATCATACATTCTGGCAGAGTCCCGTTATCTCAGAGATAGAAAGCTTTAAGCAGCACGAAGAGACTAGAGTGAGATGCCCACTCCAGGCATTATTGCCATAAGATGCAAAAGGGGGTATAGTTGGGTCTGTGCAGGAGAGCCAGATAGCCCCACCCCTAGGCTGCAAGAATTCTCAGAGCCTTAGTAAACTTCTGCAGTGGAGATCTTGCAGGGTTCTCAGTCTTGCAGAGAGTTTCCACAGAATCTTATGATTGCTAAAAGTTTACGCAAGGGGCTGGTAGTGTTATGTACTGAGGTTCTCACCCTGGGCCAGCAGGGGGATACTGTAGATAGTTATGCAAATAAGGGATCGAAAGTGACATTCAGTGATTGGATAGTTTTAGAAAGTTG
The DNA here is from genome assembly GCF_964188315.1 of Podarcis muralis. Classification (NCBI taxonomy): domain Eukaryota; kingdom Metazoa; phylum Chordata; class Lepidosauria; order Squamata; family Lacertidae; genus Podarcis; species Podarcis muralis. The sequence goes on along the minus strand of NC_135656.1, from coordinate 91,309,728 downwards.
TTACAGTAACGTTGTACTGGAGCTCTATATAAGCAGGGTGACTGAACCCTTCAGTTCAGTTCTGTTCTAGCCTGTGAATAAACAAGAGCTGCTTTGAAGAATCGCTGTGTCGTCTGATATGTTCACCCACAACTTAACAGGTAGGATCCCAACAGGCCGATTCTACCTGTGTTGCCCTTGCTCACATTGGAGGATGAAGAACTCACATTGCATTTTCTGTCAGAATTGTTAATGTTTAAATCAGTATGGTACATAAGCTAAGCAAATTAAGACATTTATCCAACAAATGGCATGGGTCCTGTTTCTGTGAGATGGGTTTTAACAGTCAGGAAAGGATATATTAATTGCAATTTATCCCTCCAGGTGCCCACATGTGTGGTTTGAACAGAGTTTCAAATCCCGTCCTTGGCAGCAAAATTAGGAATTAGCCTGTAAAGCTTTGTTTTGAGCAAGTCGGGCAAACGAAGGAAGCTGGCTTCCTCCTTCTTAACCCACTTAACAAAGATGCTGGCAACAACTTGGGAAGTCTTAAAATATAATTTACTTATAATCTTGCATTGGTTTACAACAATGGCAGCAGTAAAAACTATGCAGGCTAAGTATTTATATTTACAGTATAATCAGCTTCAGGCATGGTCCTGTTAGCTAGGGATGATGGGAGTTGTAGTCCCAAAACATCTGGAGGGCTGAGTTTGACTAAGCCTGGCCTAGGTCTGCCCTCATGGCTGGTCACAGGAAGATAGAGAGAGGAGAGAGCAACAGGAAGTACTATATGTTCCTTCCTCTCCATGGGAGGAAGAGAAATGACATCACACAGAGCCCCTTCTACCAACTGTATTTCTATGGTCTGAGTACGTGCCTATCAGCAATAAAGCTCTGTGGACATAGCCCCTTCTCATGCTAACTAGGAAGACTATGCATTTGTTAGGTTTGGCTGCTAATCTACCATAGTTATATAGGAATGGGGTGGGCACAACTTCAGCATGGCAAGTGGGAAATTCCTTTGGACTAAGCAGGCAAACTTTCCCTCAAGAGAAAAAGGTTGTTAATGTCTCTTGCAACTTACATTCCTGCCTGAGCCAACAGACATTTGATTTAATGTCTTCTTATACTTTGCAAAAGATGGTATCAACTAAATTTCACACCCTCCATGTCAAATATTGCATTCCATTACCAAATATGAAACTACAGATGAGATGGCAAAGAAGATCCGTCTTGATAAGTGCATTAAGCTACAACTTATGTCAATCACCACAGATTTAGGAATGCAAATGTAAAGAACTGTAGTATATTCTGTTGCATATTAAATGGAGCTGGCCTTTGTATACTATCTGTTCTTCTGTTTGTGCATTTATGAAACACATTTGTAGCTTTTTATTTTTATTTATTAAATTTGTATAATGCCCTTCATCTGAAGTTTTCAGGGTGGTTCACAGCATAAAAATAAAAAATGGAAACACAAATACATAGTAAAAACAACAACAAAAACCCATAACTCCCCTCCCACAAACACATCTAAAAGGACATAGAATTGACCTTCATAGCTTGACCTTCATGAGAAATCTCAGGGTGGGGTACAATAAAAATTACAATCCCCCAAATTTCTAAAGCATTCAGGAAACAATCCTATACACAAGAAGCTGGCATAAAGCAAGCCCATGTAAATTAAGCTGGCATAAAGTTACACCAGATCCAAACCCCATTAAGCAGTGGGGCTACTTCTGGCTGAGCCAGCCTTAGGGTTCATCCACACTTCCGCTTGCCCCATGCTTTCTAGGCAAGAGTCCAATCAGTTTTTCATTTGCCCTGTGCTTCCCCCCAGGAAAACCTACTGTTTACTGCTGAATCATAACAAACGTCCACTGGGTTTTCTGCAGATTAAAGTTTGTTCCAATTCAGCGATAAACAGCAGGTTTTCCTGAGGAAAGTGGTAAAGAGAATGAAAAACCTCCCGGGACAAGCAGAAGAAAACACAGAACAAGTGGACGTGTGAATGAGCCCTAAAATAGTGTTTGAGTTATGCTATCCTTTTTCCAGCTTAATTTACACTGGGTTGTCAAGTCAGATCACCAAGTTGAATGGGTTTAGGATCTAGCCTAAATTGAATGGGTTTAGGATCCAGCCTAAGTCCCTCCTCTCTAGCATCCACTCCCTCCACACCTCCAAAATTCCTCCTTTTCAGGCCTTTCTTTTGCTGGATTGAGATCTGTCAGGCTCAGCTCCACCCGCTGAGCTGGGATGCAGAGATATGCGAGGATAACTCTAGCTGAACTAAGGACGAGCAAATTCAGCTGGCATAGCCCAGAAGCACTGGGAGTCTCCTAGCCCAGCCGGATATCTGCTGGATCCTAACCCACTCATCCTGGTTATGATTGCTCCCTAAACAATCAAACCATAAATCAATTTACAAAAAGTGCAGACAATAATAACAACTGCAGAGAAGAATTCACTTCCACATATAAACATTGGCAACATGCACACCCCCAGGCTCATAAATGAGTCTTTACCTGGTGCCTGAAGGATAAAAGTACAGGCAGTGCCTGTGCCAGACCTACTTCTTGGGGAAGGCAATCCATAGACAAGGCACCACCAGAAAGAATGCTTTCCTCCAGAAGCAAATGGGCCATGTGGGGAGGGGTACTTTTCTCAGGAAAATGCATATGAACTAGACCCTAGATGAAAACAACTCATAAATTTGTCCTGAGGAAACTTTCATAGATCAGTAGCTCCCACATCACCTGCCTGTACACTGCAGAGACCTGCTGTTTCCCCCCTCCAAGTGCCCTTGCTGTCTGAGGTGAGATGGGTGGCAACTGGGAAATGGGGCATTCTTGGCTATCACACCGTCCTTTGGAAAACTCTCCTCAAGGAGGATCATCTGCTACCGTGGCAGCTCCAGGTTTCTCTCAGGTGTTTCAAAAACTCATTTGTAACTGTTGTATCATTGCTTTTATGCATTGTTAGGTTTCATTGTGCAATTTGCAAACCGCACTGGAAACTGATGGTTGAGGGGTGGTGCAAAACCCACCCACCAAATATCTATAGTTCGTGTTCTAAGTTTACACTTAGAATTTCAGTTCTGAAAATGTGCTCAGTCACTGACAAAGAATTCATTGGCAACAAAACTGTAATAGAATCTGGTAGCCAATAAAATAAATCTGAAGCATTAAAGAAGAAAGACTTCAGATGTGAATAGGAAGAGACACCACTTACTTCCGCCACGTCTAATAGCTCTGGCTTCAGTCCCCAGGCTTGCCTGTCAGCGCTGGAACTGCATGCCTATTTATGCACATGTTGGAAATACACAATGATTACCTCAAACCAGCAACATAATGAAATGAAAAGTGGTTTGTATCTCCGCTGTGAGACAGTTGCCCTGATTTAGATGAAAAGCCCATTGCAGCCAAATGCTGCAGGATTTCTTGAACATGACACTGACCCTCACTAAAGTATGTTCCATGAACTTCTTTGTTTGCAGACCCTCCAACTGAGATTATAGCAAACAATTATTGCCCAGCAGCTACAGAAATTTCATCATGAAAATGTAACCTCCTTCGGCTATACAGGATCTTCAAACAACAAAGCAATGGCAGCAGTATGACTTAACACACAACTGTTGAAAAGAAAAAAGTTTGGGGGAGCCCTCATAATATCAGTGCAGTGAAAGCAAGCAGACCTGGGGGGGTTGCTTCATCACTGCAAAACAGACCAGTCTCTGCCAGAGTCAATGTCTGCTTTCCAAGAAGGTCCCACCAGCCGATGAAGAGGTGGCCTTGAATGTTGCTGCTGTCTGAGCCCAACAAGGACAGGGCACTAATACTTCCCTTCTGTCATCAGAGAGGTCTGTCCAGGCTTTCTGTTCATGTGAAGGAAGAGGGTTTCATACCTCTGAATGCACATAGGCCCTCTTCTCATATGTGAGGAACATGCAACCGTCAGGCATGTTTGGAATTGGAGGGTGGCCAGTAAGTATGATTGCTCTCACCCTACGGCCTCACACCTTTGGTAAACACGTGAGAAGTTGAATTGCCTCCTTTTGTCTCTCCTCATTCAATCAACTAATTTTGTTGGGTGATCCTGAATAACAGGTAACCTCAATTGTGTCCCTTTCAGTCATCTTTTTCCACAACTGAAAAGGCCCAGCTGAACAGCCCAGATCTGAAAACCCTTACATAGAGGAGATATTATGATTGTTTTATTTTTCGGAAGAAGCAGTTCTTGTTCTTACAGAAGGTAGAAACAGGCGGCTAGATCATTCTAACCATTAATCTAATGCCGCCATACAAGGCAGTCAGGTTTTGTTAATAGCTTTTATACTACACTTAACTTCCAATTTGTTGAGATGTCAATCTGGGAGGCTTTGTTGGAAACCAACGAGTTGAGATTACTCCAGCAATTACCAACAATAATGGATTACTGCATTTGACAAACCTGTAAATATAAAAAAATCTCTCTCACATACCCCTTTCCATTAGAGAAATAATCTGGAGGAGGGAGTGCACTGGACACATAGTAGCTGAGAAGTCACTATTAATATCTATGAGAGATTTATGCAGCATCCTTTCTGCGGTGGCTTCTGGGTAAACATTTAACAAAGGAAATTGATAGGTTAAGCAATTGCTCTGCAAACTCCTTTTAAAAATATTTAAAATGTCCACTGAATGTAGATGCAGCAGAGCCAGATCAATTCAAAAGACTAAATTAAATGACCCTTATTCTAGTGATAATTAGATGCTCAGTGGGCTGAATGTCTGCCTCTCCTGACAGGAGTGTTGTGCTGAAAACCTATCCTGCATTTTTTGCCATTCTCCATCGATTAATGAGACAAGAAACTGCTTTCAGAAATTGCCAAAGGGAAGAGAAAATTTCAGTGAAATTCTTACGAATGGAGTACAAACTTTTTTCTTGAGCTTTCCATACTTCTGGGGGCTTTTAGTTGGGCCTTCGTGTCGGGGTCTAGAAACCAAGCCTTATGAGGAGCGCTTGAAGCAGCTGGGTACGTGAAATAGAGTTGTGTTTAGCCTGGAAAAGAGGGGACTGAGAGGAGATAAGATTGCCATCTTCAAATCTATCAAGGGCTGTCACATGGAAGAGGGTACAAGCTTGTTGTCTCCTGCTCTAGAGCACAGGAGTTGAACCAATGGCTTCAAGTTACAAGAAAGGAGATTCTGAATAAAATACAGAGAAACTTTCTGACAGTAAGAGCTGTTTGACACTGGAATAGTCTTCCTTGGGAGCTAGTGGGCTCTCCTTCATTGGAGGTTTTTAAGCAGAGGTTGGATGGCCATCTGTCATGGATGCTTTAGCTGAGATCCTTGCAATGCAGGGGGTTGGACTAGATGACCCTTGGGTCCCTTCCAGCTCTGTGATTCTGTGATTCTATAATTCGATGCTGACTGGGGAGCCTGATTGCTGTGCACTGCCATTGTTAAAGTGAAGTTAAAGAGATCAGCCCAGAAACATTTTTATAAGGTAAAACTAATGAAGCTGGCCCATTACCAAGAGGATATCTGCCTGTGCAACAGCACTTCCTCTCCCCACATGCCCCCCCAAATCTCATTGGTAATGAAATCCTCCAGAGCAGATTTAGGGGGATGTGCAGAGTACACAGGAAGAGCAGGGGGGAAGCCTGTTCTGTGGCACCCACTAATGTGCATTGTATTAGTATTTGTCCAGTTTATCTGAGTTTCATGGGGCAAGCAAGCGAGTGGATCATTGACTGAGTTGTGGGAGTGGTTGCAGAGTATGGGCAATGTGATTAGAGAGCGTGCTAGAAGAGTGAAATTTGAGCACATTGGTTAATAGTCTTTACTTGTTTGATTGTTGTGGAGGTGATGATTATGTAAGGGGTGCATTTGAGTGGAACTGAGTGAAATGTATTTTTTCCTGTAGTTAGATTAAGCTGCATTTATTGTTGTATAAGAGGCTGGAAATGTAATTTGATTGGTTTGTTTAATTGTATGATTGATTAGACATATGGTGGGTTGAAAAGAATGACTTTATTTTTCTGTTGCTTAGTTATTTTTTTCGAAGGTGGAATCAGTATTATGTATTTTGGTAACTGATTTTCATCTGTAGTGTTTTATGCTGATGTTTTAGAGGCTGTTATAGCGTTCTATAATGTGGGGATGTTTTGGTACAGTATTTGATTTTTATTTGTGATGTTTTAAATGTAAGTGGTATATAAATTGTCTCAGTAAATACCAATGAGGTCTGCTCTTAAATTAGAGGCAACTGCAACAGATCCACAGGCAGCAGTATAAAATTCTTTATGCAAAATGCTCTGGTTCAAAGATTCATCTTTCAAAGCATCTTTCTGATACACCACTAATCAGAAGCACAATAGGTTAAAAAAAAAAAAAAGTACGGATGTTCCTAAGTTTTGGAGAGTTATCCAGTTTCAAGATAATTAATCCAATGTGTTTTTGTGTGTCTTTGCAAATAGCCTAAAGGAAGACCATTTTAAAAAGTGTATCTTGTCCAAGAAAGTGCTGAGTATCTTTAAACCAATCAAGTAAAATGTTGTTCAGCAAGAAAAAGCAAACTTTAATGGTCACTTGTCACATTTAAATGACAAAAAATGGGATGCTCACTACATTTGTCAGGCTGACTGCCCATCCAATCTCCTATTATTTCTGGTTTTTGCAATTTGTTATAACATTACACCTTGCCTCCCCTCCCCAATAATAATAATCCAAGCCATTGGATGTAGCCAATGGTCATTTCCCCATCATTTCCATGCTGTGGAAAAGTTATGTATTCAACCAAGCAAACATCGAGTTGGCTGATTTCTTTTGTAAAATCGACATTTTAAGAAGATTTGCATTTTGCATCTACAAAAAAAAAAAGCTACATCTGTTTTCTGTACTTCGAAACTGTTTCCTCTGCTTACTCAGACCTGCTGGAAATGTGCTCACTAGTTCTATAAGGCAGGGGTGATTGAAACTGTGGTCCTCCAGAAAGGGGCTGTCCATCCCATTTCACCACCTGAGGTGAAATGGAAATGTGCCACTCTCTGTACCAGACGTCCCCATTTCCCGGGGATATTCCCCGGATTTACAAATCTGTCCCCAGACAAAATCCGTCCCTGGAATGTCCCCGGATTTCATTTAATGTTTTCATTTATATAATGTTCATTTATATTTTAAGTGTTGTAGATTTCTTAGTAGGGAATGAATGTTGCATGACTGGTTCAACGGCACAAGACACATCATATGGGGACTTCCGGCAAGGCAAAATGGTGGATGCCATGGCAGCAAGCAGCTCCTGAAGCCAGCCAGAGCCAACTGTGCTACCAGGCTGGCTCGGGCTGCTGAGACTGCTGCTGCTGCCGCCACTGCCAAGGGGGCACCGGAGACACCTGCCACGTCAACTGGGGGAACCGCTGCCCCCCCACGACCCAAATCGAGCTGGGAGCGAGAGCAGCCGGGCACCCAGCCGACTGCCCAGCGGCGCTCCGGGGCCAATGCAGGGAGAAGGAGGAGAGGAAGAGAAGGAAGAGAGAGAAAGAGGAAGGAGAAAAAAGAGGGGAGCCCCAACCTTGCTACGCCACTGAGGAGGAGAGGTAGGAGAGCACTGGGAGGGCAAAGACACGTGGTTGAGCCCAGGCCCAACCTGAGCCTACTTCATGGCGGCTAGTGCTCCAAGAGAGCAAGTTGGGGCCCACAGGAAGGCCGCGTGACAGAGGAGACCACAAAAGAGAAGATATTACTTCTTATTTTTTTAAAAAAATAACTTTTTTTAAAAAACGACTTTTTCCCCCCAAAAAAGTGTCCTCGGATTCTTTGAAAAAAATCTGGTAACCTTACTGTACCCCCCTCTCCCACACTCCCAGTTTCACTGCATGCCAGAACACCCCTCTTGGAGCATTCTGCAAGGCTTTGATGCTTGTCTTCTCTGCCCCAAGGGCAGAGAAGATGAGCAGCCAAGCAGCACAGCAGAACACTCCTGGTAAGGTGGGGCATTCCACCAGCAGTAGAAGGAGTCATGGGCGGGCCAGCTCTGCCTCCAGAAGTTTTTGAAACAGCTTCCATCAGGACCAAAGCTCAGGGAAGATAGGAGCTGATGTTCTTACAGTCTATCCACATAGCCAAGACACTCTTTCAAACTATACCATGTACTGCGAAGAAAAAATAGATAAACTATTTGGGATGCTGAGGTAAAATAAAAGTTTTCAAAAGCTAAAATGAAATAAATCAAATGAACCTAAAACCAATAAATATATTGAAATTTATCCACTCTTAAATATTCATTTGTTTTGATGAGTATCTCTGAAATCATATTCACACCCTTGAGGAACTGCAACAAAATTTAGCTAATTTGTAATATGCATAATTAGCAATCTGCATTTTCTAACTTGTAATAGTTGATGTATGGTTTTGCTATTGATAATTTAGTAATTCCCACTTCACGTTTCTGAAACGCATTAAGTATATTCTGTTTGAGGCCTGGCCAAAAGGACAAAAGCCCACCCTGGTGACTATGCTGAGTTGTATTCTTGAGTTCAGCTTATTTGTGATCTACATCGTCACCTGGCTTTGGGCATTTTGGCACCACTGAGTGATAAATTGAAAAAAAAAAAAAAAAAAAAAAGGACAAGAGAGTCTGCAATGTGCAGTGCTTTTGTGTCCTTCTTTACACTGATTGTCTTCCTCACGTTGCCTTAAAATTCCTAACCAAAATAACATGACCTATTTGCTACCAGAGAAAAGGTTGCCCCCTAAAGATATATTTTAGAGGGGATAATTCAGAATATGGAAATGAGTTATTAGGACAGGGGGGAAGAGGCATTCTATTAATTGTAGATGTACTGCAGGGCTGGCCCAACCACAAGGTGAGGCGAGGCATTTGCTTCAGGTGACAAATCGGCCTCCTCCGCTCTGCTCTTTACTCCGTGTACACCTCACATCAGGCTATATGAAGGACCATATTTTCCACATGAAGCTGTCCAGGCTTTAGGATCTTTGGCGGAGGCCCTTCTCTCAGCCCCAACACCATCACAGCCCAGGATGGTGGGGATACCAGAAAGGACCTTCCCCATGGCTGTTCCCGGGCTTTGGAAATCCCTTCCTAGGGAGCCTTGACTGGCTCCCTTCTTGTTTTCCCTCTGCTGGCAGCTAAATGCTTTTTTATTCTGACAGACTTTTTTGAGAACTGACTGCTTTTAAGGAGTGGGCTCTTAACAGTGTGCTGTTTGTGTATAACTACTGTATCCACATTTTAATACGTATTTTAAATACTGTTTTAATTCCACTGATAATTTTATTATTTTTAACAATAACCTTTTCTATATATATTTAGCTATGTGTGTTTTTTCTGCATTTGCTTTAATTTTTGTGAGCCTCTCTGAGTCCTGGTTCTTGGTTCTGAACATAACTTATAGGTCCAGATCTGAGCAGGCCTTTTGCATCTGGCCAGGGAATGACATGAATGAAATTGTCCTTTGCAAGGTTCCCTGGACCTGGCCTTCCCCTCCCCAAATCCCCACCCAGTCTATCTTACTACTCCAAGGTATATGACATTAGAAAGCTGGTGCAAAAGAGCAACTATTAGATTAGTGCACATTTAATACTTATGTAATAAATGTCTTTTAATGCTAAATTGGAAGGTCAAAATCTTTGGTGGACGAAATGAAATAATCTTAATGAGAAGTCAAATTGTATTTTATACTTCACTGATAATTGCCAGACAGATCAGCTGCCACCGGCAATTACTGATTGCTTTTTGTTCATGGATATTTTTTCTTAAAAGGAAGAAAATTAGTGATGAAGGGTCTGATTTTTTAAAATTAAAACATTTATGTGGCAATAAAAAGAAATTGGCACAAATGCTGTCCAAGTGAGACTACATTTTGTATCCTGTTTAAAAGATAAATGAAGAAAGGTTGTAAGTGGTTGGGTTCCACATGCTTTTAAACTGTGGAATCAAACAGAACCTGAATGAAAAACTGAAATAAATCTTTCATTTTTACTGAACTGGAAGAGAACTTAACAGCTAATTGAAAGTCTCTACTGAACTTGATACAGAATAGACCAGCACAGGAAAAACGAGTTTGTTAGTTCCAAATTAGGGTTTGAGCGAAAAACACCTGTTATGGTACATTCACAGGCTCCCCCAAATCAGAATGTGGGAATGAAATGAAACCAACATGTGGGTGCTTTCCCACTGTCTCAGGAGACAGACAGAATAACAATATCCAAGTTGCAGTTTGGTGATGACAGCAGTAGCCATTGTAGTATCTTCTAAAGTAAAGTTAAAGGGACCCCTGACCATTAGGTCCAGTCGTGACCGACTCTGGGGTTGCGGCGCTCATCTCGCTTTATTGGCCGAGGGAGCCGGCGTACAGCTTCCGGGTCATGTGGCCAGCATGACTAAGCTGCTTCTGGCGAACCAGAACAGTGCACGGAAAAGCCGTTTACCTTCCCGCTGGAGCAGTACCTATTTATCTACTTGCACTTTGACGTGCTTTTGAACTGCTAGGTTGGCAGGAGCAGGGACCGAGGAACAGGAGCTCACCCTGTCACGGGGATTCGAACCACCAACCTTCTGATCGGCAAGTCCTAGGCTCTGTGGTTTAACCCACAGCGCCACCCGCATCCCGTAGTACCTTCTAGATATTGTTAAAGTACAGGTTGGGGGCAATGGGAGTTGTAGTCCAACAATATCTGGAAGGTACCCATGTTAGCTACCTCTGCTAATGATAAACATTTTTGCTGGTGCTTTCCATGAGCCCCATGGAGATATCTTGGAGGAGCTAGTCAGAGCTTCATGAGTTGGAGTTTGATTATCCTCGAGAGGGACCTAGCAGGCTGGGATGGGCAGCAATGGGTCTCACAGGAAGTCTTGGATTGTCCAGGGTGTCAACCCTGGGGACAGGGTGTTGTCCAGCCCACAGACATTTCCTGGCATCCTCATGGGGTGTGTCAGCCATTGGATCAACATCTTAGTTCATCTGGCCATGCATTACCTTTGATGCACTTTTAACCCTTCCTTTGCCTACATTCCGTAATGATCTGAGCATTACAGTTTGAGGTCAAAACCGTAATCCAGGTTCCACTTCCTCATCCACCAGTTCCTCATCCACCACAAGGTTAAGGGTGTCTAGCTCATCCTGAAATAAGGTTCCTATACTTCTTTGCCTAAGGATCAGCATTAAAGCAAATAAAAGGAGAGAGGACCTAACAGACAAGAAGTTAAGCTGTCAGGGGCAGGGTCTGTAGCTCAATGGAAGAGCACAGAAAATTCAAGGTTCAGTCTCTGGCTTCCCCACAAAGGACTGGGAAAGAACCCTGTCTGGATTCCTCGAAAACAGCTTTCACGCAGTGAGGGCAATACAACATTAGATGGATCAATATTCTGACTCAGAATAAGGAAGAGTCCTGTGCTGCTTACAGTGTCAGTGGCAGTAGAAAGAAAGGAATCCAAAATAACTAGGTGTAATGTGAACTGTGAGCAATGGCAGCACAGCAAAATGAGGAACAAACGGCTACATGCTTATCAAGTTGTACTTTTTATTTATTTATGACATTTTTTAAAGTGCTCTAAAATAAAAATTTAAAAATGGAAGGGCGGGAAGCCCATTATGATTGGGCAAAATATGCATCCCAGTAAGAAATGTGTTCACAGGGACCTGGTATACAAAAGGGATCAGGTAAAAAATGGATGAAGAAAAATCGTATGGAAATGACAGCCTAAAAAGCATGATTTTCACAGTGCTTTATCTTCCCAAACACAAAGCAGAATCACTGAAAGGAAGGATGCCACTGAGGTTACTGTGTAGGCAAGCACTTTGGAAGAAATGGCAGCTCTGAATGCCGTAGTGGAAAACAACCACTGAGCATTGCTGCACAACTTTCGCTTGTTTAAATAGGTGTCCCAAGGTGTTTCAACCACTTGTTTCAAGGTGTGCACCCTTGAAATGAATGGAGCCTGCCTGGCAGTGATTCTTCTTGTGCATCATTCAATTCCCAGCAGTCACTAGATTCTTATTGTCCCTCCTGTAGCATTGTTGAGCTGATGTTTCCAGTAGCACCTGCGTCTTAAGGCACTTTGGAGTACAGGATCAAGGCCAACTTTTTAGGCTAATAGGTACATAAAAAATGCATTATATTGGAACAGAAAATATATGTCCCACCTTGTACAGGAAGCAGTAAAAAATATTGTGCTGAACTGAAGTATTCCCAAGTCCTTTATATTTGTCTTGCTTTTAAACAAGCCTTGCCTATGGATTTGCTAACAGACTTGTTCTTTGCTAAACTGGAGGGATCCTTTCTTTTTACTGAGTAAATTCGTTGTTGTTGTTGTTGTTGTTGTTGTTGTTGTTGTTGTTGTTGTTGTTGTTGTTGTTGTCTTGCAGTTGTGGGGGGTGAAATAGTAATAAATAGGGTATTTATTCATTTCCTGTGTGTGGAATATCTTGCTCATGTTCACTATATAAAAAAATACAGTTTAATGGCAAAGGACCCAGCCCAGTCTGTGTCCTGAGTGTAGCAAAGCATATCTGCAACCCTATTAAAGCACAGCTTTATGTAGGCAAATGTAGGGGTGCTTATTTAGGTAAATTGTATGCATTGAGGAGAGTATGTTGGAAAGGAAAAAAGAGATGCCATCAATTTTAATTATCATTTGTGTACAATGCCATGATAGTTTTCTCTGAGTTGGTGATTTATAAATATTCTTATAAATAAATAAAAATGACAAAAGAAAAACCCTGCTAGCTCAAACTAATCCAGCATGCTGCACTGCCCATCTAATCCAGCATGCTGCACTGCATAGTGGCAAATCAGATACCTCCAGAATTCTGCAATGAGGACACAAAAGCAATAACCTCCTCCAGTAGCCTTGTGTCTCTGAACAGGGTGATTCAATGTCATCTAGGCATCCTGGCTAACAGCCATTGCTCAGATTATCTCCCACTGGGACTACTGCAATGCCCTCTACATAGGGCTACCTTTGAAGGTGACTCAGAAACTACAGGTAATACAGAATGGGGCCGCCAAATTGGTGATTGGAGTGGCTGATGGAACCATATAACACTGATCCTAAAGGATCTACATTGGCTCCCAGTACGTTTCCTAGCACAATTCAAAGTGTTGGTGCTGACCTTTAAAGCCCTAAATGGCTTCGGCCCTGTATACCTGAAATAGTGTCTCCACTCCCATCATTCAGCCTGGACAGAAAGTGAAATTATAGGGAACCAGGCAGAGGGCCTTCTTGGTAGTGGCACCTGCCCTGTGGAATGCCCTCCCATCAGATGTCAAAGAAATAAACAATTATATGACTTTCCAAAGACATCTGAAGGCAGCCCTCTATAGGCAAGTTTTTAATGTTTGATGTTTGTCTTACTGTGTTTTTATACTCCTTAAAAGCCACCCAGAGTGACTGGGGCAACCCAGTCAGATGGACATTGATAATAATAATATTATTAATAATAATAATAATGGCCCTGTTCTACATGAATTTGTCCATTCCCTCTTTAAAGCCCTCTAAGTTTTAAACATTATGTGCCCGTGAATTTCATAAATTAATTGTTTTGTATGAGGAATTGCTTTCTTTCATCTGCCCTGAATTTCCTTCCAACCATGACTCTGAGTCCTAATAGGAGGCAAGATGAAGATAAATGTCTCTTTCGCCACACCATGCAAAATTTTATTCAATTAACCTTGGGGCTGAAGATGTTGCCATAAGCGATTTTCATGTTCACCCACAGCTCCAAAATGCCAGGAAATCACCGCTGTTAAGAAACATGCCATTAATGGATGTTATTTGGGCAATCTTCATATAGCATGGTACCTTATCTTCTGGTTAGGTCTGGCTTCACTGGACTTTGAAGCTGAATAACTGTTAGTGGAAGAGTGATGACCCTATGTCCCAGAGTTGACCGTTCACTAGAATAAGCACATGGGATCTATGCAACTGAAGCTACTATTCTACATTTTGTTGTTGTTGTTTAGTCCTTTAGTCATGTCTGACTCTTCGTGATCCCATGGGCCAGAACACGCCAGGCACTTCTGTCTTCCACTGCCTCCTGCAGTTTGGTCAAATTCATGCTGGTAGCTTCGAGAACACTGTCCAACCATCTCGTCCTCTGTCGTCCCCTTCTCCTTGTGCCCTCCATCTTTCCCAGCATCGGGGTCTTTTCAAGGGAGTCTTCTCTTCTCATGGGGTGGCCAAAGTATTGGAGCCTCAGCTTCAGGATCTGTCCTTCCAGTGAGCACTCAGGGCTGATTTCCTTCAGAATGGATATGTTTGATCTTCTTGCAGTCCATGGGACTCTCAAGAGTCTCGTCCAGCACCATAATTCAAAAGCATCAATTCTTCGGCGATCAGCCTTCTTTATGGTCCAGCTCTCACTTCCATACATCACTACTGGGAAAACCATAGCTTTAATTATACGGACCTTTGTTGGCAAGGTGATGTCTCTGCTTTTTAAGATGCTGTCTAGGTTTGTCATTGCTTTTCTCCCAAGAAGCAGGCGTCTTTTACTTTCACGGCTGCTGTCACAAGTCTACGTTACAAGTCCTCAACTTCTAACTACGTTTCGAGATATGCCTAACTCTGCCTTATGGTGGAGCCACTGCTACTTGAAATGTTTCCAGTTTTAAAAAGCAGAGGGGCTGGTAACCTGGTTTGTTTTGGATTCTCATTGATGGCTACATAGATGCCTTGGGACTCGTGAAAGAGCCTAACAAAGAATTGTTCAGAACATGCAGGTTTTCAGCCCTGCTTGATATCGAAACCCATTTTATCCCACCTTTTATGAGAGAACCTGCCTTGGTTACACACTCTCTGGCTTACTTTGCAGAAGCCAAGAAACTTGGCTGAATCTCAGACCCTTAGACATTACCCATGGTTTGTATTTACAGTGGTACCTCGGGTTACATACACTTCAGGTTACATACGCTTCAGGTTACAGACTCTGCTAACCCAGAAATATTGCTTCAGGTTAAGAACTTTGCTTCAGGATGAGAACAGAAATTGTGCTCCGGCGGCGTGGCAGCAGCAGGAGGCCCCATTAGCTAAAGTGGTGCTTCAGGTTAAGAACAGTTTCAGGTTAAGTACAGACCTCCGGAACGAATTAAGTACTTAACCCGAGGTACCACTGTATTTTCACAGCATCCAAGTGACTCTTAACCACATAGTGGTGACAATTATGAAGAAATAGTCCTAGCTAGCATGATTTACTGATGGTGTTTTGCTTCCTGGGCATTAAAGACTAGAAAATGTCGCCTAAATATTTTGCTGGTGCAAGGACTTTGGAAAGTAGAGATTCCGTATAGGAAGCAGAAGTATATTTGCATGGGCAAACTCTAAAGCAACAGTTTTCCCATGCAAAAGCTTCCAGGATGTAGGGTGGGGAATGCTTTCTGGGGCCAGAATCTACTGTGTCTATTTTGGAAAGTCATTTGGAATATATGCACAACTGGATAATTGGAAACCTCCGGAAACAGCTATAAAACTCACAGACCATGAAGGACACAAGCCATGAACCCACAGATTGGCATCACTTATTTCCCATCACCTGATTACTCAGTGCTTGTTAACTCAGTAAATGGATGAACTGTCTGCATGGGAAAGTCTTATGCTTGAGTTGACCTAAGGTGATAGAAAAGCCGACTCGTGATGGTTCAGTCATACATATAACATATGACTTTGTACTGCACTGCAGGCAACATAAATTTGCATGTGTGAAGCAGCTCTCAGAAGACAGAGCTCCTCACAGATATAGAAATGTAGGCTAAACGGGGTGTTTTTAGATGCTGCATATTATAGATCAAAATATGGACAGCACTTCAGAAAACACTATTGATTTTTCAAGCATAAAGTCAAGCTAATGTACTAGTAATGGGGCAACAGGGGTGTTCAGTGATTTGCAAGGATCTACATTACACCTTTTAAATAAAAAGTGCAATGCCAACATTCTTTACATAATAATCACAGAGGGACCATGAGAACTGAAACAGACTGCCACCCAAATGATCCACCATTGGGAAATATGCCAGAGCTGTGTTCTGAAACACCTGTGAAAGTCAGCAGCTGTGCACCAGTCTTTTCTGTACATTTAGATAGCCTTCACTGATAACTGATCTGGGGGTACAAGAAAGAGAAGATTGTTTTTTAATTGTGGTAACGTGGTAATGAAAAATAAAGTTTGGACCTTCTAGATGCCAGGTCCTATATGTTCAAGGGCTACATCTCAGCTCTGCTATGTTGCAAATGGCCAATGATGATGTCACAGACTGTTTCAGAAAGAGGCCTCATCCTGACTTGTAGGGAGGGAAACCATACCTGCATGGGACTACAATGTTTAGTTCCTTGTTAAAGAATAAATGGAGATTAGGAACTGGAACAAAACTCATTAGCCCATTATCACTCCCCAGAGTCTACTTCCTTCCTCATCATCAAACCCATGTAAACATCAAAGGCGCCTGACTCAGCTGGGTACTTGGAAGATCAGGTCGATAAGAATATGAGGGTTGTGTTTAAATGGGCATAACATGACAGGAGCGGAGTCTGGCTGGAAAACCTTTCCTGTACTTCAAGTATAGCCACCAGATAACTGATCTTAAAAAGTGCACTATGGAGGAAGAGAAGAAGAGTAACTAAAGAAGATAACAGTATATGCCCATGTCTCGTTACTACATGAGTAATATTTTGTAGATCCCCAGGTCAAACAAAGGTGGAAGCAAAACCATTTGACAAATGCTGTGTAATCAGTATCTCAAATGGTTGAGGGATAAACATGACATTATGCCAGGCATGGCCAAACTCGGCCCTCCAGATGTTTTGGGACTACAATTCCCATCATCCCTGAGCACTGGTCCTGTTAGCTAGGGATGATGGGAGTTGTAGTCCCAAAGCATCTGAAGGGCCAAGTTTGGCCATGCCTGCATTATGCTATCCGTACACTTTCCACTAACATCCTGAACTATGTGGGCACCTAACCAAATTGTCTGAATGGTCTGGGAAATTTTCAATCACACCAGGAAACTCTCCACGGGAACTGGAGATAGGAAGCAAATATCAAAGAGGACAGTCAGTAGACCCAACCAGAAACTAATATTAACGAGGGTCAGCAGGTGTTAAGAAAGAACCTGAGAAAGAACCTGAAGCTTTACAACATAAAGAACCAATACAGTACGATGTCATGTAATTGACAGAATGCCTAATTTAAGATTGAAGAGATCTGGTTTCAAGTCCATGCTAAGCTATGATTTTCACTTAATGTGAAACAGTTGGGTCAATCTTTTCAACCTGATTTACACCACAGGCTTGTTGTGATGATAAAGTGAAAAGGACCATATGGGTGGGGGTGGAGTGGGGTTTGAAGGATTGGTGTGGAATAAATATATAAACACTTCTTTTTTAAAAAAAAGAATTAAAAAATCCTATTATTGCACTTTCAGGAATTCTGCTCTAAAATTTCAGTTTTTCCTGTAGATACAAGAAAAAGCAGCTAATATATTACAATTGTATCCTACTTTCAGAGAGCAGCTATATTTCACTGTATTTTTTGGTGGGTGGGCGCCATGTGTTCTGCTTTACACAAGACCTCTGTTTTTGAATAGCTGGCAAAGGAAAGATCACTTATTTGAAGGTGTCTTTTCTATGAGCCCAAAGATAAGGAAAAATAAAAAGGGAAAGAAGGAGCCTTATAGCTGACAGCAACAGGTAACACCACCTGGTTAGCGGACTGTACTGATACACAAGGCATTTGGCGCCTTCCTCACTTTAGATCATTATACTATGGTATTTCTATTTAATGTCTAGTAATTATGGACACACACATACATATATATGGATGGATGGACATTATATTCAAATCAGTGCCCTTTGTTACGGTGATGCTTAAGCTGATATCAGGAATCGTGGAGCTCAATGAGGTGCACATCTAATCAGGGAATCTCTAGGCATTTTGATTGCTGACATGGACAAGATGGTTCTCTTTCTGCTCCATGTACAAAAGCTGTACTGGCAGTTGAATCTAACTTAAACAGTGATCAAACCTAAACAGTGATTCTTGATTCTGACATCAAGAATCACAAGACAGAGAAACCAGTAGGAGAACACTTCAATCTCCCAGGACATTCTATACAAGATCTCAAAGTAGCTGTTTTACTACAAAGGAATTTCAGAAATAGACTGGAAAGAGAAGCTGCTGAATTGCAACTCATTACCAAACTTAAAACCATAGAGAGACCTGGTCTGAACAAAGACATTGGATTCTTATCCCATTATACATGACAAAGCCATTTTTCACCTTCTCACCCCTTGCTTTTCCCTGTAAGACCTATTGCAGTCGTTAAGAGTCGTCAACAGGCTCATCACAGCTATCTGCCAATCACCCATTCCCACCACCCTTCTGAGTAATACCCCTCCCCACCGTCTCACTATATAGAAGGATCTGGCAACTTCTGTTTCAGTGTATCTGAAGAAGTGTGCACGCACACAAGAGCTCATACCAAGAACTAACTTAGTTGGTCTTTAAGGTGCTACTGGAAGGAATTTTTTTTCTTTAAACAGTGATGTAAAGGACAGCATCTTCCATGGTACCTGAGGGTAGCAAGGTACCTTAGGAGGTGCAGGACAGGCCCTGTGGCACACACACACACACAGTCCATCTGTCCAGTGGCAAAGCTGCATGCTCCGCTACCAGGGGTGAAAAGCAGGCGGGGGTGCCCGCAGGGGCGTGTTGTACATTCTGGGGGCATGGCACCTGGCACGTGGGGGAGTGCTTGGTGCATGCCCAGGGGGCCCGCCGCAATGGCACCCTACCAGAATAGTGGTGCCAGGGGCGGTCCGCTCCCTCCGCACTCCCGTTCCTCTGCCAGTGCATCTGCCAACCCCTCATCACCACTCCTTTCAGCATCTGCTTCCTGAGGTAACTGCCTCACTCTTCCGGATGCAGGTATCATCAATTCACAATCATTGCTTTCAATCAAATGTGCATTTTGATGCGCAATCGGATGCTCTTCCACATACACATTCTGGCATCGGTAGTCACATGTAACTGTGGAGGACATCAGAAGCTGAATGAAGGCTTCTGTCTACATTGCATAATGAAATTGAGGATAAAAATCAGGACTTCTGTATGTTGATCTTCTATAGGATCATCTTTGCCGCAGTCGTAACATTTCCAGGTTTGACACCTAAATGGAAAAGCCTAAAGTATCATCAAATTTGATCTATTTCTTTTGACTTGAAAGTAGTCAAACAGATGTAGAGAACACTATGAGTTCTGTTTGATTGTAATTTCCTGGAAGAAGCAAAGCAAATATTTGCACACACATTCAGGAGACGCTAGCTGGTGTGCCACCTTCTGTGATCCTTGGTGATGAATAGAGATCTGCTGCGGAAAGGGATGGTTTGTAGTACAAATGACACCCTCCTTCCTTTCCCACCCCCACCCCAAGTCATCCCATAATAAAGTCCACCATTCTGCTATTTTTAGCTGATAGAACAGGTGGCATGTGGAGTAAAATAATTTAGGAGCATAGAATTGTAGAATCATAGAACTGGAAAGGACCCCGAGGGTCATAAAGGCCAACCCCCTGCAATGCAGGAATCTCAACCAAAGTCTACATGACAGATGGCCATCCAACCTCTGCTTAAAAACCTCCACAACCTCCCAAGGGAGTCCGTTCCACTGTCAAACAGCTCTTACTGTCAGAAAGTTCTTCCTGATGTTTAGTTGGAATCTCCTTTCTTGTAACTTGAAGCCATTGGTTCAGGTCCTACCCTCCAGAACAGGAGAAAACAAGCTTGCTCCATCTTCTGTGTGACAGCCCTTAAGATATTTGACGGTGCCTATCATATCTCCTCTCAGTCTTCTGCATGCAAAACAGATGCTCTACCACTGAGCTGCAGCCCTTCCCCACAAGGTCCTTCCTCAGAATGCCACTTCTGTCAGCTCCCGCTGATCTATTGGCCATCTGCGCAGCATATGTAATGGGGAAAATAAATATGAGAAAACTGTAGTTACTGAAGCAATACCCAAACTGAAAAACACTTCTTCAAATTCTGTGGTGTGGTTGTCCAATTAAAAAATGCCTTCTGTGAACAAACATGTATATATCACTAAAATGACATTGTGTGCATTATATTAGAGAAAAAAATACGTGTTCAGATGGCAGAATTCAACACAGAAATGAGTTTCTTATGAGAAATGCACACAAAAAGCATGCAAATGTTTGTGTGCATCAGTCTGGAGAGGCTTTTTTGTATGCATTTTTGTGCAGAAATGAAGTAAACTGAACTCAAGAGTTGAAAAACGAGGAACAGACAGTTTCTTCGCATCCCAGTGAATACCTCTATATACTAGCATAGTGCATGACTAGAGAATCACTGCTCTAATGGGGGGTGGGTCTCCTGTAGCATATTTTCTTTCTGAAAGCCTGGAAAATGAAAGGGGCAACACAGCCCAGAAAAAAAAATCTCCGCGAAGATTTCAGCACTAAGACTGAAAATCCTTGATGCAGACTATTAAGGGAGACGCACTGATATGTTTTCACCACAGAAGAGAAGTATTAAAATTTTACAAAGCTAAAATGAAATAAAAGCAGCAGCCAATGCCATCAGCCAGAACAAATCGATATATGAGGGACCATCTTTCATTTAAGATTCAAGATGGTCACACATATATTGATTTGTCCTCGCAGATGGCATTGGCTGGAGGTGGGGGGGGGGGGGTGCCTCACAAATTCCTGCCAGAAGAATGCAAAGAAAGCCAGTGTTTTAAAATTATGGAACAGCATATCATGCTAGCTGTGCCCTGCAGATATATAAATACCAATACATATATATATATATATATATATATATATATATATATATATATATATATATATATATAAATCATTTGATACTTTCCTTTTGAGTACTAAAGGAAAAAACCTGAACTAACAGGACAACTGAACTAACAGGACAGGGACGCGGGTGGCGCTGTGGGTAAAACCTCAGCGCCTAGGACTTGCCGATCACATGGTCGGTGGTTCGAATCCCCACGGCAGGGTGAGCTCCCGTCGTTCGGTCCCAGCTCCTGCACACCTAGCAGTTTGAAAGCACCCTTAAGTGCAAGTAGATAAATAGGTACCGCTTTATAGCGGGAAGGTAAACAGCGTTTCCATGTGCTGCGCTGGCTCGCCAGAGCAGCTTCGTCACGCTGGCCACATGACCCGGAAGTGTCTGCGGACAGTGCTGGCTCCCGGCCTCTAGAGTGAGATGAGCGCACAACCCTAGAGTCTGTCAAGACTGGCCCGTACGGGCAGGGGTACCTTTACCTTTTTAGCAGGACAATAAATAGGTCTGCATATTCCTTCAGACAGAGTGTGCCTAAATTATTTCGCTGACAGAACAGACCAAAGCAGTGGCGGACAATTTCTATATGACCTATTCCCTAAACATTTATCTGTAGGGGAAAGCATGTTCTATCATAGGTGAACATTATCCGGAGAACTTGCTCCCCCACCAGAAGCTGTGATAGCCACCAGCTCGGATGGCTTTGAAAGAGCATTGGACAAAATCATGGAGGATAAAGCTATAAGTTGCTGCTAGCCAAGATTAAGGCTGCGGCCTGCTTCTACAATTAAAGACAGTATCCTTCTGAATACCAATTGCTCTTTTGCTCTGCTTGCAGACTTCCCACAGGTATCTGGTTGAAAAGGATGCTGGACTAGATGGGACATTGGCTTGGTGTAGTGGGCTCTTCTGATGTTCCTGTTCTAATCTATGGATAGTTGTTTTTCTCTTTTTAAAAATCACATAAATGAGTTCTTTAATACAGTGGAACCTTGGTTCTCAAACTTAATCCATTCTGAAAGTCCATTCGACTACCGAAACCATTCAAAAACCAAGGTGCAGCTTCCGATTGGCTGCAGGAGCTTCCTGCACTCAAGTGGAAGCCGCATCGGACGTCCAGCTTCCAAAAACGTTTGCAAACCGGAACACTTACATCCAGGTTTTTGTCATTCAGGAGCCGATTTGTTTGTCAACTAAGCCGTTCGAGAACCAAGGTTCCACTGTATTGCTGTTGAGACGCTGCCACTTCCACAGTTAACCAGAGACAGTGCAGTGGCCGTCCATGTTTTATGAACATTTTACGCTCTTGCGCTTACTCTCTTTGTGTCCTGGCTTCAGTAACTGTCTTTCCCTAGGCCAGATTTGGCAAGTAAGTGGGAAAAATCAACACATTCTTATCAGGTACTTCATCACACACATCCATCGCCACAAGATGAATGCCAGCATCACAGCAATGTGGCCTGGGAGCAATTATCAAGGTCAGAGTTCATGAGAATTATCAAGCCTATTGCAAAGACCATGGTATAAGAGCAAGTGGTTTTCTCTCAAATGAGGAGAATATTCAGAGCAAGTGGTTTTCTCTCAAATGAGGAGAATATTCAGAGTCTCATGACAAAACTCAATCACCGGCAGCTTCAATGCAATCAGCAGGGTTTATCACCCAGTGGTGTGCTTCCCTTCAGGGCGGTGTATGAAGATTTGAGGAGGGGTCACAAGTGTTTCCTAAAACTATGTACAATATAAATTTAAAATTTATAATTAAAAGTTGCGATATTTCAACCCTTTTGAAAATTAAAATAAAATGAGACTCCCCACCGCCATCTGCTAAATGTTTTTTTGGAGGGTGTGGAGAGAGGAGAGGGCTGAAAGTCCCATTGCGCAAGTAAACCTTGTCCCCCACTTAGCGCTATGTTGAATTTCATCCATAGTTCTTTTTCAGTATACTGGAAACAGTGCACCAGAAACTACTTTTTTTTCTAAAAGACTTTAAAAGTGTAACTTCTAGTATGCAGGCATTTAACAATGACCTTCATCAGGGCAAAGGGCATATCTTGTAGCCATTCCACGGGTAAATGAAGAATAAAGTTTTCATCCTTATGCTACGTCAGGTTCTATACTTCTATTTATTTCGTTATTTATGGCATAATAATGCTTTCAGGTCCAGCATACTAATGTTGTCTCATAAAATATTAATCTCTCACCAATATATTTTACAGATAAGCACCTGTTTGTCTGCAAAGTACTGCATTGATTGAAACAAGATGAGCAATACAACATTTTCTGGAATTCATATATCATATAATCCTCCATTGATGTACTGTCCTGGATAATATTCAGATGTACAGATATACTGCATGGTGACCATGGAGGAGATATATTTTGTCATTTAATAGATTCCACAATGGCTTGCAAAATGTGCATTAGTCGTAAGTACAGTCTGCTCTTAACAGACCAAATTGTTATAGGTTGATCCTTTGTTAATGCAGCGCTGCACAACTTGATTGATTCAACTTGTAATTTGTCAGTTCTGTTCTACTGTTTTGGAGCCACTGAAAGGAGAGCATCAACTTCTAGTTTCATTATTTTATAGGCAGTAGCAAAGTCAAGGTAAATTGCTTAGGGTTATTAAAAGGTGGAAATTGAAATACAGGCATGTTAAATAGTTGACTCTGAGAGAAAGTCTATTCTTTTCAGACACTAATAGGATCATGCTTCGTTTCACACTCCCTTTCATCAAGAACAGAAGTTCAGAATTCAAGGTGTCTTGTATGCAACATAGGGGAAGATTCCTTATACAAGAGACCTATGGGGTCTTTGCAATAATATGTTTACCTACAGATGTGTAGACATTATGGTGGCATAGTGGTAGTCCTCAATGTGACATCTATGCTGCAGCTCTAACTCCTAAATTTGTCCATAAGCCAAATGGAAAATGTCCTGTTTCAGCAGGTGTATGGCCTAATTCATCCTCCCCCAATCTGGTGCCTTTCAGAATTAGACTACAAATCCCATCATCCTTAACCATTGGCCATGAGGCTGGTGTAAATGAGAATCCAACCAGGGGCATACCTAGCTGTTGGCAGAAAAATAATGCCACTGCTCAGCGTTTCTCAGCAAGATTGCTGAGAGGGCGGCTGCACGGCATATGTAGAGGTCAGCTCAGCTTTCGGACCACAAATGACCTGCAATCTGTGACATATGTGTGAGGTTAAGCATGTGGCAAGGAAATGGCCCTTGCAAAGCCCCCTAAAGGGTACCTCTACCTCTGTCTTTCCCCTCCTTTCTAAACACACACAGGGGGGGGGGTGCAGGCCTTGGCTTCTGGGAAGATTAGTGAGGTACCTAGGAATTTTACCATCAAATACTTTGTGAAAATTAGGAACAGAAGTCACATCTTAATATTTCCAGAAGCATGTTTCATGGATAAGTGTAAGGTGGTTGCTGAAGTATATCCTATACTGTAGCAAAAACTAAATGCATGACTTCAAGCAATAATAATACTGTCACCAAATTAACTGATGACACTGCTTATAAAGCTTTTGGTTTATTCTGCAGATATTTTTTTGTACCCTAATTAAACTTAAAGCTGTAATTAGAAGCCGCAGCAGAAAAATGGCCTTTTATTTTTTTTATTCCCTAATTGCACATGTAATGAGGCAAGTTTTAAAAACAGTGTACCTTGGTGCTTACATTTTAATGATGCTTTTACTATGGTCTGAGTGGTAATGCTCTCATTTTTGTTACTCAGTGATGCTTTTCAGCAAAAGGCTTTCAAAAGGATAAGGATAAAAAAAAAGCCTTACATCCGTAAAAATAATTCATCATAGTTCATGTTACAAAATGAAAGCCTTGAAACTCTGAATTATAGGATATGTTTATTTTGTATGGCAAAGCTCTCTGTTAAAGGAGGCAACCATATCTCCCAATCATGTTGCTTTTTCTACCTAAACAGAATAGGCTTCCAAAATCGCAGTTCAGTTCTTTATAACATCAAAGTTAGCAAAGAAGCTTTGCCTTATTCATCATTATCCAACCATTCCCCTGACTTATAATAGAAACGACACTCAGACATAGAATAATGAAGAACAATAAAACAAGGTCTTCAAGTTCTGTCCCCCCATTTTTTATTTTTTATTTTGTATTTTTATAGATTATTTTTTTAAAAAGAGAGTGATCTATATAGTTGCATAAGTAACCTTGAAAGGTTGCTGATACAGAAGCTCCTACTTTAAGCCTGCAGGTAGCATAGAGCAATAGATCTTACCAGTATGAGGTATCACCAGTTCACTTCAATCAGCAGTTTGTAAACTCTTGATTCTTTTGTCCTGCAGTACAGCATTTTCCCAGAAAACAATGTGTTCATAACTTGGAACTCTCAATTCTCAAAGGGTTCACCATCAGGGGCTATGCGCTGAAAAGCAAATGGGAAAACAATGTCATTATGGGGCATTGACGGAAAGTGAAAGAAGGTGGCAAGCGGTTATATAACAATAGGTTATATAATAATGAATAGATTACAGTTAGTACGAGGGGGATCTGTGACAAAATGTTACAGTGCAGAGTATTACTGTCTGTGGCAAGGATGCGCCCTTCCATTCTTACTGCTTAGTATGCTCAGTCCTTAGTATGCCCACCCCCACCCCTTTTTAGTGAAATTTCTTTTTGTACTTTTGCAAAAATTGAAGTTCTTCCTGCCTTATAAAACCTGCTAATACCTCCCACTTGTGCATGAATGGTGTTATTTTGGCTACATAAGGATCAGCACTGAGAGCGTTGGTTTGTTACTGGTGAGCACCATTTACATGTCTAGGATGGGATGCAGGGAGGATCTCCCCCTCACATCTAGCCTGTCAAACAGCCTGCTTGTCAGTCTGAAGGGAACATGCTTCAAAACACGGGTGAGGAACCGTTAGCACTCCAGATGTTGCCAAACTACAACTCCCATCACCCCCTGCAAGCATGGACAATGGCCAGGGCTGATGAGAATTGTAATTCAGTGACATCTGGAGGGCCTAATGTTCCCCACGCCTGATTTACATGGATAGGACAGGGCTAATGGAGGCAGCAAAATCTATTGGTGGGAGGGATTATATAGCTTAAGCACCCACTTGGGCTGCATGAAAGCCTCCGAGGGCATGGAGCCTATGGACCATGGGTTGCCCAGATATGGTCTGTAGGATTAAGTACAGCAGTGAACTAAATGTTAGGAACAAGATGTTTACAGCAATAAGAAGAATAATTGCTTCAGACATCCTGATTCAAGTACACTCGTATTAGCAGTCTCAAAAATAATTTTTGTATTACATCGAATACAGTGGTGCCTCAGGTTAAGTACTTAATTCGTTCTGGAGCTCTGTTCTTAACCTGAAACTGTTCTTAACCTGAAGCACCTTAGCTAATGGGGCTTCCCTCTGCCGCCGCGCTGCCAGAGCACGATTTCTGTTCTCATCCTGAAGCAAAGTTCTTAACCCGAGTTACTATTTCTGGGTTAGTGGAGCCTGTAACCTGAAGCGTATGTAACCTGAAGCGTATGTAACCCGAGGTACCACTGTAGCTGCTTCCTCCTTAATACAGTGCCCTGGCTTTCAGTGGATGAAGGACTCAGACTTGGGTAATAGATATATAAAAATATTTATTGCTCAGAGTAAAAAAAAGGTGGCAAGGGTAAATATGCACAACAGGTGCTAGGCAAGATTAGAGAAACTAAGACTGTGATCCTGTTATATGTGAATGGAGTGAACACAACTTAGTGCAGCAAACAGGACTGGGCAAGCAAACTGGGACAGCTCTAGGAACGCTAAGCCCGACTCCTCTGCTCCCTCCAGAGCTAGTATCACCTTTTCCTTAGTGACAAAGGAGGCATGAGTGACACTTTGGGAACAGATGAGAGACTGAGCTGGGGGGGCTGGCTCTGTCAGCTCCAGACCTCAGTATGACCTGACCCAGTCCACAGGATCATCTATGGATAGCTCCTCCCACCCCTTGTCTTCTCCCAGACAGCCCACCCTCCTCAGGGCCGATGAAATACAGTTCCCAACAACAGCCAACTAGATGCTCCTGCAAAACACTCAAACTGGACATGAAGGCAACAGTCTTCTCCCTCTGCTATTCATGAACAACATGCATATAACCTCTGAATCTGGAGGTTCCATCTTGGCATCATGGCAAACAGCCATTAATAGATCTATTCTCCATTAACTCAATTCCATTTCAAAGCAAGCCATGCTACTATTTTCTACTACAGTTAGATGCGACTCGCTACTACCCACCCACACTCATGACCCTCGAGAGAGTTTCTTTCCATTCCTCTTCCTACCGCTCCAGAAAACTATTTCCACTAGATTAAAACACTGTAAAATAAGCAAAGAATATTCCACAGAGGTCACATCCTAGTCTAGATGTTTTATATTGTCACTTATGACCACCTAATCTTTAGGCAATATGTAACTGGGGTGCTGCTTCAGTCACCACAGAGGACAATATTTAATTTTTAAAATTGAAGCACTTTATAAAATGAAGTTCACCCAAGACAAATATAAAGCAATTAAATCCTGGAGAAGGAAACGAAATGTGTAAATAGAAAATGGCTTTGCCTGCACTGAGCAGAAGCCTATGGAAAGTATACAGATAACAATCTGAGCCTGTATCAACAGTGTGGCATTCTTGTCTGGGGTAGTGGGGAGCCGATTCCTGATTAATTTTTCACAGTGAGAGACAAGCTACTACTCTCCTTGGCACTTGATACAGGAGGGCTTAGCTCAAGTGGCGTGCGGGAGTCTCGGTCATCACAGTTTATGGGTATTCAAAAACTGGAGGGAATCCAAAGGAAATAAACAAAGCAGATGATTTGAGTTGCAAGAGGTAATCATGCAGAGTTTATGGAAGAACAGAGAACACAATAGCAGTTTTCAGGCATCTAAAGGATAGCCTCAGGGGGAAGGAAAAGAAATAAATGGAGTTTCATTCTACAGCCCTTACTGTAATATCCAGGGTTCAGGTTCCAATGTTTTATTGTGCCCTCTTGTTCCAGTACTTAAATCACATGTGCTGCTGGCTCAATGCTTGATGAAAGCCCCTAAACAAACTACTGTTCTGCTACCCAAAGCCTGTTGGGAGTTTGGCATATAAGAATTATTATTATTATTATTATTATTATTATTATTATTATTATTATACAGCCCTTCATCCAAGGATCACAGGGCTATTTACAAACACTCACACACAAATATGTGACATAGTAAACAGAAACAATATCCCCACAAAAACACACACACACAGTTTAAAAGGCCATAGATTGTTTAATTAGCCACAGGCCTGGGAGAAGAGGAATTTTGTTGCCCCTATTATTTATTTAATTTTATACCACTTAATGCCAAAATAAACTTCTAAGTGTTTGTGAAGATAAAAAAAAAAAACAACCCAATTGCACAAGCACTGACATATAGGCATCCATAATTAAAACACACAATAAAACAATCCCATTTAAATATTAAAATATTAAACAATCCAATTAAAATATAAACATCCACAATTAAAATATGCAATATAACAATCCCATTCAAACAACAGTGCAATGAACTAGCCTTTTTTGTTTTTAAATGTCGCTTCCTTTCTATAATATACCTCTGTAACTGTTGAAACAAGCCTTTGCTTACTACAGGACTGCCTAACTGCATATTGGGAGTAAATATTCTAATTCTAAGGAGCAGCTGTTGAAAAAAGCTGTGTGATCTCTTTTTGTGGATGTTTTAAACCATGGCTGTTTGAGCATCCATTGAGGAAATAAAAGAGGGAGTGGAGAACTCTGGATTTGTGAGGAAGATCATCCGTCATCCTAACGAGGGAATGTAGAGGTTGAAAGTAAGAGTCTAACCTAAATCATTTCTAAAACTTGAATGCAAGGGAATGAAATAAGCTTTGAAGTGTAAACATTCTAATTTTAAAATATAGCAAAAGTAATCTGTAAAGCAACAGATCTTATAGATAATGAAAAGAGGTTAGCAATTAAAGCTCCAGCCTTAATTTAAGATCCAGGGGGTCATAATTGGATGAACTGAGGAAATATTACGACTATTCAGTTTCATTCTCTTGCCACACCCCAAGTTTTCTTCTCAACACGTCAGTCAGCATTCCATACTCAGTGACCTCGCTCAGTCCTCATTGGTCTGTTTAAGGGTGAAAAACATTGGTGCCCAGATAGACAGTGGTACCTCGGGTTAAGTATTTAATTCGTTCCGGAAGTCTGTACTTAACCTGAAACTGTTCTTAACCTGAAGCACCACTTTAGCTAATTGGGCATCCTGCTGCTGCCGCGCCACCGGAGCCCGATTTCTGTTCTCATCCTGAAGCAAAGTTCTTAACCTGAAGCACTATTTCTGGGTTAGCGGAGTCTGTAACCTGAAGCGTATGTAACCCGAGGTACCACTGTATTAAACCCTTGGATTTCACCATTGATTTCCAGGAACAGATCTCACTTTCTTCCCTAAGGATATTTTTCAAAAAGCTTCTCAGTGATAACTAGGGGTCTATCCAGACCAAAAGATGGGTCTCTCTATATCCCTATGCCTCTTTCTCCATTCCCCTTCCCATCTGGTTATTTTCATGTCAATCAGTTAACCTCATTTGGGCACTGAGCAAGCTCAGGTCTCACTGAGCAGTTTCTCCCTTCCTTTGGATTATTATTATTATTATTATTATTATTATTATTATTATTATTAGAAACTGTACTTCTGCAAAACTCAGGGTTCCTCTGAGTCCAATACACCCCTGGCTGCTGTCGTTTTGGCTGCATGAGTTATGGCACTCTGAAAATTTAATAAGAATTACAATATAGGGTGGTTGCCAGCTCTCAAGGACCGAAAGCGTAAACCACTGCAGCAGCCTTATGTCATTCCTCCTTCTCTCGTAGTAACATTTTGCAATACAAAATGTATGAAATGACATCCTCACCTTTTGAGTTTTCCCACTCTGTGAGCATCAGCCAAGGAAATGGAGAAGGACGGGGAAGTTGGCTGTGTAACAATATCACTTTTCTGGGAGAGACAAGAGGAAATGATATGGTGCTACTGTATTTAGCAGTTGCCAGGAGTCTCCCATAATGTTAAGTTATTTGGGACATGGAATCCTAACATCCAGCTGTACCTTTCCATACTATCTGACTCAGGTGAGACTATGCAGATGCTAAACCAGCACCTGAAGGCAGAAACAGATGATGGCTAAAAACTAAAGGTGAATCCCAACAAAATAGATGCACTGCTCTTGGGTGGCCTGTGTTAGGAAACTGGGGAGCCTGAAGACAGTGGAGTCTCACTGTCCCTGAAAACAGATCTGTTTCTTCAAAGTATTTCTGGATTCAATCCCTATAGGTCCAGACATGTCATTGGCAAGTAGTCTCGATTTCCAACTCTGACTGGCATGATTGCTGCAGCTGCTCCTGGGCCAGGATATCCTTCCAACAGTGATCCACCCTCTGGTGACCTCAAAATTAGATTACTGTAATGTGCTTTATATGGGTTTCTCCTTGAAGATGGTCTGGCATCGCAGCTAGTGTGGAATGCAGCCACCAGTGCTGTATGATATGACTATCCAAAATCATATTAAACCAATTCAGCTCAAGTTGCACTGGCTGTTCATATGCTAGTGGGACCGATACAAGGTTTTGATATTAACCTATAAAACCCTAAATAATATAAAATCCCAATGCCTGAATAAGTGCCTCTCTCTGAACCTACTATTCTGAGCTTTAAGATCTGTTGAAGGAGGGGCTCTGTTGGTGTTCCTGTCTAAAGGGAAATGCCTTTTGTCATGTGATGCAGTGCAGGGCCTTCTCTGTGGTGGCACCCCACCTCTGGAACACTCTCCCTCTGGAGATTCAGTTGGCCTCCCCACTGATGAGTTTTCAACAAAGCCTTAAGATGCACCTCTTCCTTTGTGCCTTTGTGAGTGCTAGATGTGGTTCAAGATCAAATGTACTGATGTGGTTCGCCTGTTGCAACACTGGTTTTTTTTTAATGTTTTGATTGATGTTTATGTGGTTTCATAGCATCTATTGTTTTAGCTGTTGTATTTTTTTGCCAATCATTTTTATTGCTTTTCCAATATAAACCCAATTACACAAATTAGTTGTTCCAAATTAATACAATTTTGTTAAGAGGCTTCCCGCGTACCATTCTTGGTGGCTCTTTTTAATCTAATATTACTGCATTTCCTATTCTTATTTATTTCTATTACATTCCATTTTTCAAAATTATCACATAATTAACAGCTGTATTCTTAATGATTTCTATTTGTGTTATTATATTATTTAACTTAAAAAAAAAAAAGGCTTGTGGTGAGGAACCATAGCTTTTCCTTTTAATCCTGCACACGCCACATCCAAAAGTCAGTTGTTAGTCTCTTGGCCTTATATGTCCCTCTGATGTTTTCCTCTTTCCTGCGGCATTTGGGGCTATCGCCTTACTCCCACTGTTGTTGTATTCCAGCCTGGTTGGGGCGGAGCTGCAACTTCTTATTTCTCTGGCTCATCTCCTTCCCATAATACTCAAGCAGCTCCAAATCAACAACAGCAGATCCCTCCCTTCTACTGGCATCAAGAATCAACAAGTTCCAGAGGCTCGCCATTTCTTCCTCTGGCTGGGAAGGGAGGAGAAAGGCAGTGCCTTTCCTCTTCCAGCATCCAAAAAGCCCTCGCGGCACTTTTCCTTTTGCTGCTACCATTGCATTTATGTTGGCTATATCTCAACCATCTCCATGATCTCTTTCAGTCTTTTGTAGGGGTGGTATGCCCAGCAACACCCTTCCAAACGAAACAACAAGGCTCTCCCTTACTCCTTTCAAGCCTCATGCTTGAAATACATCTCTTGAATCTCAATGTTACATTGTACATCAAACCATTTGTACGTATATCTTAAAATTCACTATTAGGAGAGGATTGCCAAATCATAAATTCAAAAACTTCCATAAAATATAGCAGAGAGCCCCTACTCTCCTCCATCCACCTCCAGCACAGGATAGAAATCTTCTCCCAATTTCAAAACTCAGTTCCATGCAGCTGATTGTTCGCAGTTATAATGTCCATCTCCTCTGGTGCATGCCTATTCTTAATGCCAATTAAAACCCAATTATTAGAACCTCCGCATCATTTGGGGGGTTTCACATCAGGCGAAGTGGTCCCTGCGCTGATCCATGTGGGGACAAACCGTTGTACCTCCCAAGAGGTTTATAGAGGATAGTTTAACCCCTTCCATCCCCTTTTTCAGCCTCTGCCTCTCTCTGATGTTGAAAGAGCCATCACCAAGGCAAGACAGGAACCAGAAGCCTGTTTTAGCTGTTGTACGCCCCCCTGAGATCCTGATCAATGAAGGGTCGGCTAAATAACTGTTTTCATAAATAGTATGGGCATGTTTGTGGGACCCTTCTCATCACACCTCACCAACCTTCTTTCTTTTTATGCACCAGTCCCTTTGCTGCTGAGCCACAACCTGCCAAAGGACTTCAGGAGCATTTGATGGTTACACAGAAATGAAAATAATTGGGAATCTTGAAAAGGAATTGAAGCTAAACTGAAACACTTCTCCCTCTCCCTGCCAGTAGCATTATTCCTTTGACCAGTGCAGCCTAGTGAGTAAGATAATGGGCAGTGCGGAGTTCATCCCATTAATCACTAAGACACGACTAAGGGATAATTGGTTTAATATATGGGCCTGGCCTTCATGTAAAGCAGGATCTGAATCTCTCTCCCTGGTTTTTCAACTGACAAGTCATCCTAGGGCTCAATCCTATTATTTACTTCCTCACCTATTAAAAAAATATTTCTTGGAAAACAATTTCAGCTAATGATCCCCAAAATCCAGGAATGAAAAGCCTGAAGAGCAAGCCATGGTTCTTTTCAGCTTGCCCATTGCACACAATAGCTCCGCAGGGGCTGGCTAATAGCCTTTTCCACCTAAATGTAAACTGCCACATACTGTGCTAGAAAATCTCTTTGCTTTGTGCTAGGAGAGTGAAGTTGAGGTGAAATATAAGCCACTTAGAGTGCATATAAAAATGAAGGATATTTAAGCAATCATGGTTTAGGACCTGCTTTTAAGTTTCTCTCCTGCCTCTTCCCACCCACCCTCTCTTCTTCAGGATTTTGGATTTGCTGAAATGTGTTAAGACAACGTGGTAATATCAAATATTGTCTATAGAGTAAGCAAATTAGCTGACATGTAAGGGATATGAGAACAGAATTTGTTTGATGTTTTTAGCAGGTACCGAAAAGAGTGCACTGCTTGATCTCAATAGGCAGGGTGTTCCGAAGTATAGGCACTGCCACACTAAGCAATCAAGTTCTTACAAATGTGGATCAGGTATTCCATCTCACCTGTGATAGTGCCAGTTCCACCAATCAAAGCAGTCAAGTGAGCACATGGAGGATAAGGTGATTCTGTAGACCAACTGGTCCCAAGTTGTTAAGGGCTTTATCTACTCCACCTCTTTTCAGTCAATCAGATTAGGGGACCAAGGTTGAAATGGTTCCATCTAACAGCGAGATCAGTGGGGAGGGGTGCAGTCGGGAATGGTGTCAAAATGTGGCCTTAGAGAAACAAGAATAAAGTATCACCATGTCTGGGGAACATCTGCAGAAATTCCACCCCCTCCCCAAATGAAAATCTTAGGGGGTTAGCAAAAAGAAAAATGAAAATTGAGGTGGGATGGGTAATGGTCTGCCCTGCTTGAAGGAAATGATGGGTTGGAACTCAGCACACTCCTAATAAGAGGTAAGGAAAGAAGAGAAAAGAGGGGGGGAGTTCTGTCACACAAGCAGAATGGTGTCTTTGGACACAGCCTATTGTGGCTAATGAGAATGTGTCTTATTAGAATAAGGCCACTAGCCAGGAAGAAGTTTATGCAACGTATTTGCTCAAATAAATGTGCAGAGGGGAATTAACGGAGAATTTCAGAATGTATTCTACGTCAATTATATTGGGGATAAATTAGCTTAATTATCCTTAAGGCTGAAATGCTGACTGTTTCACTAAAAATGTAGAATTGGTTGGCTTTCCTCCATGGTAGTTTCCTAGCTTATTAGAGCTCAGCCTTCATGGAAACAGTCCTACAGAGAAACAGATCAGTGGTCAGACACACAAGGAGCATCCATGTATAGATGCACAGAAGAACGGGAGCTTATTAAGGGAAGTGACATAACTCTAAGGTGATCATGCTACCCCGTAGCAGAAAACCATAGCTACCATGGTGGGAAGCAGTAATGCTTTCAAATACCAGTTGCTGGAAAACATTCACCACCATCAGGAAATCTGTCTAAAGTCAATTAAAGATGTTTTGAAAACCAGGGGTGGAGAAGATAGGGTTGCTGTTTTTGTGTGTGCGCCTTCGGCTAGAGCATCACGTGCAGGGCCAGTAACCCTAGCCTTATAACCTGTGGGACCAGACCAACCAGCCTCCTGTTTCACATAGTGGCCAATCAGATGACTATTGGAAGCCCACAAGCAGGACATTAAGGCAATAGCTCTCTCTTTCTCTCTCAGTCCCCAGCTTCTGGTATCTAGAGGTTTGCTGCCTCTGAATCTTGGCGGCAGTTTCTTGCCATCACGACAAGTAGCTGTTGATAGCCTTATCCTCTAGGAATTCTTCTCATTCCTTTTTAAAGCCACACAGTTACCACAGAGGTTGCCAGCAGCCCTACTTCTGCCTCTCCTGCTTGCTTAGCTCAGTTCTGCTGAAAATCAAGCTTTTCTATCAAGGAACATTTCTAGAGTGGGGCAGATGGGAATGAGCTGTAAAACGAGGAGCGGGAGAGGCAGAGATGACCACAGCTTCTTGCAGATACTGGTTTTGAATTCTATGGTTGTTTGATCATTAAAGGCATGCTCTGCTCAGCATGTATTGACCTTGTGGGCTATTTCTCTGATATGCAGAGAATTCCCAGTGATGTTAAAATACGACCTGATTTGATTTATATTATATCTACCCCATGAAATTCATTGGTTGTGTTTGGATATTTTGCTTAGAGCAAAGACACTTTAAAAAATCAGTTGTTGGCATCCATGACTTTCCCCATCCAGAGTCTTTGTAATGAATAGAGATTGCCATGAAGGGCAAATAAAGGCTTTCATATTTGTGGATACCCAGGTTCTGTTTCACTAGCCCTCGACAGGCAAAACCCTGAGCACACAAAATCTCAAAGTGTATAGATGGGGGTCAGGAATGGGCAATATCAGGCAGGGTATTCAGGTTCTAGGTACACCAATAAAGTAACGTTTACTGTGGGTTTACTGTGGGTGATGTTGGCCTGAAGTTAAATCTTTATCTCTAAGTAGAACATAAACATGCATGGTTTATATTCCATTATATTAAGGCTGCCAAATGCTGTGTTACTGCATAGAATATGCAGGGTGCCTGCATATTCTGCCCACCATAGCTTGCAAAACTCTAAGCACTTCTGGTCCTTAGAAGCAAAGTATTTCTTTTCACATTTTGCAGACTTTCAGTAACTAGACATCATGGAAGCAATTTCTCCTTGCAGCCAACTAGAATTGGATACTCCTCAAACTTTGTGGCCCTGCAACTGAAGTCAAGGGCAGGGGAGAAAAAGAATGTGACTTCATCAAACACTTTATCAGTGTCAAAAAGAGCAGTCCTTTTGGCAATTTTTCGGTGATTCCTTCAAAAAGATGAACTGTTTCTCCAGTTAGGAAATATTGCCCTCTCCTTCAATATGTTTCATTCACCATCAGATATGTCTGTCTGCAGCCAAATGTTTGTTGACATCATGCTGCCACCCCAATGTAGTCACTTACTGTCCAGTATCATCCATGAGACCCATTCAGAATGGCATTAATTCAGCCTCAGTGATAGCAGCATGCAACCGAGTCCAATTAGCTACATAGCCCAGTTGATCCCTGACTGCCTGGGATCCCTCTAGGGCAGGGCAAGGATGTTGTAAGCAGAAGGGGGGGATGATGTCACAATAGCTGATAAAGAAAAGAACAACAGTTAATGATGTGCTTTTTTACAACAAGAAATTGTTAAAGTCACATGTTTAAGCAGTTGAGGAAATGTATCTGCTTCCCCAGCATTGTATTTTACAATATTGTATAAATTATACAATTCCAGGTTTGCGCTCCTAGGCTAGCCTTCACAAACCTGGTGCCCACAGATGCTTTGAACTGCAACTCCTATGGCTGTGCTGGCTGGGGCTGAGATGAGTTGCAGTCCAAAATGTCTGGAGGCCACCAGGTTGGCAAACCCTGGCTGAGGCTCTCCTTGGTGCAGGTTTTTCAGCATCTTCCAACAAGACAGAAACCCTGAAAAAAAACATTCCCCTGTGAGTCCTAGTGACAGTTTTGAATGTGAATGTCTCAGGTGAGCAGACGATGCCAACTGGAATTATAAGAGCACAAAAGTGGTGTGTGGGAGGAGGTGGTTTAATGAGGTGAGGAGAGCAGTTAGTAAGACTTTTTCTACTGTTAAGCATATTTCATCCATGTCTAGACTAAGGCATTGTCAAACTTCTGAGTAGTAGTAGTGTGTGTGTGTGTGTGTGTGTGTGTGTGTGTGTGTGTGTGTGTGTGTTTTAAGCTTAGCCTTTTCAAGTCTGTGCATTTTCACAGCTTATACTTCAAAATTCATCGGCAAAGGTCTTCATAATACAACCAACCTGATAGGTACCTGCTGCTCCTGTTCCATAATGAGCTACTAAGACCCAGTGGGAACTCGAGCTGTAGAGGCTCTTGCTTGGGTAAATGGGTGTCGTCATCCCCAGTTCAATCTTGTTGCAGCAATAGCGGGCAAGACTGTATGTATGCCTTATGGTGGTTGCTCTAGTTTTAATGGGATGACATTGTACTTGTATAATACTGAATGGAAGCACACTGGAGAAGAAGGTTCTTTCCCCCAGCAAAGGTGAATGATTTATGGATTGACAGATTCTCTCCAGCTTCCCCCTGTCTAGTCACAGGCAGCAGGTTTTGAAACTGCTTCCGGTTAATGAAATAAATGGGGATAACCAATGGAAATAAATGGAATGAATGAATGAACGAACAAGAAATAAATGGGGATAACCAATGGATAACTGTGGTGACACTATAGGGTGGAATTAGACATACAACTTCATAACGGCAGTTGTGATATGTTGAGTTTGGGGTACCAATGACATCTTGGTTATACACCCTGCCTTGTATGTTAATACCAGGAGTTAATACTTAGGGCCCTTCCTCTTTCAACCTCAGACAGTACAGTGGTACCTCTGGTTATGAATTTAATTTGTTCCGGAGGTCCATTCTTAACCTGAAACCATTCTTAACCTGAGGTACGACTTTAGCTAATGGGGCCTCCCACTGCTGCTGCAGCTGCCACCGCGCCGCTGCCGCCACGCAATTTCTGTTCTCATCCTGAGGTAAAGTTCTTAACCTGAGGTACTACTTCCGAGTTAGCGGAGTCTGTAACCTGAAGTGTTTGTAACCTGAGGTGTTTGCGACCCGGGGTACCACTGTACTACTTACCTACCAATTCTCTGTATCACTTTTTATTAGCAGTTGTAGTAGTATTTTGGAGCCTCTTTGCCTCCGAAGTTTGCCTGCTCCCACCAGCTACGAAATGAATGACTGCATGAATAATCACATCCCCCTGAGGCGTACAGTGTGCAACACTGACACTGCTTAATTGCTTTGTGTGGAATCTTGTCATAAGAATAAATCATGCCAGCATAATTGGTTGCTTAGCAGCACAGCCATCTTTCCTCCAGTATCCTGCACCATCTGCCCTTTTTGTAGATGTGTATGCAGTTGAACACCAAGGCCCTTAAACACCAGCATTTCATGCTGAGACAGCACATTTTACTGTGTACCAGTGGAGACCTTGCGGCTACTAATAGCATTCAGGCTGCACCAGGCTTTTTGTTCAAATGAAGAAGATTTGCATTGGGAGAAAGGGGCTGTGGGAGGAATTCAACACCACACGCTTCTGATTGTCCTGACCCTCTGGGGTGGCTTTAGGAAAGGTGCAGGAGGAGAAAGCCCCTTTGCACAGTGAGAACCTTTGCAGTGACTTCCACTAGCGTGTGGGGTTAGTTGGATCCTGTATTCCCCCCCCCCCCGAAATAAATATTAAACAGGGGTGTTAGGCAGCATTTTTTTTGATCCCATGATATTGCCTGCTTCTCAATATTGGGACCATTTCTGGGGGGAAATGCATGGTGGATTAAAGTCGATACAATAAACAGCTGAGCAATGTTTCAGCAATGTGTATCAACTCCTTTCAATGTTAGAAACCTATCTAAAATTAAATCCTTTTTTGTCACTTTACTCAGAGTTGTACTGTATGTCTCTTGAGAAACACCCACCCACGCATCAGATTTCTATGTGAACTGTCTACTGGGATTATGACTGTCTAGATGGGAGTTCACATAAGCCTCCACACATTTTTGTGGGATCAAACCAGTCAGTCCTGCCTCCAACAAAGACACGAAGACCAGCTTTATCTCCTGCCTGTTCAAGAGCCATGTGAGGCAGCCAAACACACACAAGGGTCTTCCATGCACTGGAAAATATTGGACCAAGAAGGATTCTCCCTACCACTGGTTGTTCCAGGGTATAGCTAGAATTATCTACAAGCCCCTCATATACGTTTTCAACACATGAGAGGATTTTTGTGAGCGCCACTCTAGAAAGCCATAATTCCAGCAGGCATTATGTATAGAACTACTGATGTGGGCAGGGTTGGGGAGGCATAAAAAAGTTGAGATATGAAGTGAGATACCATGCTACAATGAGCCTGGAAGTCTTCCATTAACTATACTTTTTCTATATACGCAGTTTTGGAAAACTGTGGTTACCAGGTGCAGAATAAGCTTCATTTTGCTCCAAACCTAGTAACCATAGTTTCCTGGTTGAAACATAGTGGGAAGCTATGGTTTCCTGGTTCAAATGAAACTATGGTGAATTAAAGGCTTCTAATGTTTAAATTGGGACGCGGGTGGCGCTGTGGGTAAAAGCCTCAGCGCCTAGGGCTTGCCGATCGAAAGGTCGGCGGTTCGAATCCCCGCGGCGGGGTGCGCTTCCGTTGTTCAGTCCCAGCGCCTGCCAACCTAGCAGTTCGAAAGCACCCCCAGGTGCAAGTAGATAAATAGGGACCGCTTACTAGCGGGAAGGTAAACGCCGTTTCCGTGTGCGACTCTGGCTTGCCAGAGCAGCGATGTCACGCTGGCCACGTGACCCGGAAGTGTCTCCGGACAGCGCTGGCCCCCGGCCTCTTGAGTGAGATGGGTGCACAACCCTAGAGTCTGTCAAGACTGGCCCATACGGGCAGGGGTACCTTTACCTTACCTTTAATGTTTAAATTGGTAGTTTAGCTTGGCAAATTACCTGCTTAATTGTGGCTATACATTGTGGCTGTACTTTGTAGCACAAATTCCAATGTCTTTCTAGATCTTTCCATTTGTTGATTATGGTGAGCCAAGAAAGGAGAAGGGAAAGGGCAGTACATGGTGCCAAAAGGCTAGTTCATAACTTTGCTTATTTAGCTGAGATGCGTATGTCCAAACCAGGCCAAGAATATATATCATTTTAGAGAGCTTTTCCGATAGTGGATGAGATCAATATCCATCACTGAAATACGAACTGCTATTTGTTCACTTAAGTTCTTTTTTTAATTGTATGTTTTTTTGTTAAAGCAGAGCAACAAACCAACCTCGGGCTCTTCAGAACTCTGCAGGCAGCATTTTACACATCCTCACATTGTTAAGTCGATTATAGACATGTAAACATTTATTAGGAGCAGTGCTATTTTTCTAGGAAAAGTGGTTCCAGAACTCACCATGAACGCCTCCCTTGTTCTCTTATAATGGCAATGGCACCTACCTTGAGAGGTGCCAGAACTGAGTTCCGGCTGAAAAAAAAAGCCTTGATTAGGAGGCATGTAAAGGCATATTAAGAGGTCTGTAAAGCCTGTCAGAGGGCACAAACAACCATAAGAAAGAGTGAAGCCACCATTTAAAAAATGCACAAGGCAAGAATGCACACCACTCAGTCAACTCTTAATTATTTTAAGGTAAGAAAGAAAGAAACCCTCGCATCCACTCTGCTTATAAGGGAGTATGGAGAAATCACTCTCACACAAAAAAAGCCACTGGACCTATTTGTCTGCAATTTGACAAGCTTAATCCATTCTGGGAGGGCTCCTCTTCCTGTAAAGTTCATCTATTTTGGCCAAAAAGGAGGGAAGTTATAGACATTTTTAGGTTCCATGTTGTAGTAACTGGAGATCACAGAGCTTCATTGTACACAGATCAGATCAGAAACTGAAACACAGATTGAAGCAGAGAAAGCACATAGTGACTGGATTTCAAAACGTGTGTGTGTGCGCGCACACACACACACACGCACATGGAAACAGAGAGAGAGATACAAGGCAAAGTTTGGGAGCCGTGCACAGTCCTGGTAAATGTACAAGGAAAACCACATGGGGTGCTCTGCTGGTATATCTACCATAATGGCAGCAAATAATTGCCTTCCTCTGCGGTAGCAGAGGCTGGCACAAACCCTAAAAGAAAATCCATCAGGATTTCACCCCATAAAGCCTTGTTTTAAAATATCTATAGAAAGATGAAATTCTCTCCTGGGTTGTGGAGTTTGAACCCTGAGTTGGATAAATCAAATAATCATTTAAAAGGCATCCAACCAAATGTTATAGTTTGTTTATAGCTTAGACAAATCAAAACATCTCCCTAATCAGGGGCAAATTAACCATACAGAAGAACATCCATAATTCATTGCATTTTGCTCTTACTTAGAATGCTGTGAACTTCATTCTGTGTACCTCATGAGGTCCTTGACTCTCTTCCCTAACTGTTGCCTCTATCAGTAAAAACAAACAAACACTGCTTTGAAAACTCAATGAAATTGCAAAAGTGGCTTGCAGTGCAACACGGGGGACTGATATTCAAAAGTAGTGGGGGAAATCAAAAGCTTTGCTCTGTGTCTGAAATTTTGGGGGTTCCTGCAAGCATAAATGATGACCTCTAGACTGAGGGTTTTTTTCTTAATACTGTAATATAATATGAGTCCTGCTTACGCAGACCAAATGCCTATCTGGCCAAACACCCCAGACCCTCCAAGTGTCCCTATTTTCCAGGGGCGTCCCTGATTTAGAGAAGCCGTCCCAGTTTCTGATTTGATCCCGGAATGTCCCACTTTTCCTTAGGATGTCCCTATTTTCATGGGACAAATGTTGGGGGGGTATGGAGTTATCCAATCCCTGAGCCATCTGAAGGCAATCCAGTATAGGGAGGTTTTTTAATGTTTGATGTTTTATTTTTATTTTTATACCTGTTGGGAACTGCCCAGAGTGGGGTATAAGTAGTAAACTGGGGTGTCCCTATTTTCATCGGAGAAATGTTGGAGGCTATGGGCATCCAACCCAATGCCTACAGAAGTAGGCTGCAGATAGCCTTCTCCTAACTGTCCTATGCAACATGTTATTCAGAGGCACTTATAACAACTAGTCAGGGATAGCTTTATCCTTCAAGAATTTGTATCACCGCCTCTTAAAGTCATCTAAGTCGGTGGCCATCACCATATTCAGTGTGAGCAAAATCCATCGTTTTAACTAAGTTTTACTTTGGGGAGAGGAATCCTGCCTGCTTTCAGATATCGCTGGACTACAAATTCTCCCATCCCTGACCACTGATTGCTGAGGCTGATGGGAGTTCAACAACAACAACAATTTTTTATTTATACCCCATTTATCTGGCTGGGTTGCCACAGTCACTCTGGGTGGCTTTCAACACATATAAAAGCATAATAAAACATCAAACATTAAAAGTAACAATCTGATAGTAATAGTAACAACGTCCTGGAGGGTCTGTTTTCAACTACGATGGTGATGGCTTCCATTTTGCAGGCAGGGAGCTGCAGTTGGAGAGGTCACCACAGCAGAGCCGTGGTCAAGCTGAGGTTTGAACGCCGTTCGCCTAAGTCCAAGTAGAACGCTCTGCCTTGCCCTCCTCTCCAATTTTCTGTGCTATTCCTGGAGCATCCGAGTTGCTCTCTTTCTTTAAAGAGAGTGTTCTTTACAGCAGAGTTAAGTACACCTGTGCTCATTCTGTTGACAGCAGAGAGGAAGTGAAAGGAGGCAAAATAAGGTTCCTTTAACTGGAGTGAGCATTCCTCTGTGTATCTCTGTACTCCAGGGGACCCTCAAAATTATTGCTGCCTCGGTGCCCCTATCAACTTTAATTTAGCCTTGTTTGACAGCCATACTGGGAGTGAAAAGGTAACTCTGAATGCTTGGCAATTCTGATTTGATCTGAGCTGCAACACCCTTCTTTTGACTGCATTGTGTCTTTCAGCATTTGAAGCCAGTGCTTTTTGGTTCCTTAAGTTCCTCCCCACATCATCACACACACACACACACACACACAGAGAGAGAGAGAGAGAGAGAGAGAGAGAGAGAGAGAGAGACCCAAAGCAGCATCTGTATATAGGTGCCTTTGTTCTATAACCAGCATGTATCTGCCTCTCTCTTAAATTCCCCACAGTCCAAGACAAGGCTGGCTGAGTCTATTGGAAATTAGCATTGACATGCAAGGAGAAGTGTGACCTTGGTGACTTCTATGCAATTAATGACTACTGTATTCATCTGGGCAAGAAAATGTTTAACCCCTTTTGCACTGGCAGGACTCTCTCCCCCCCCCCCCCTTCTTCTCTGCTAGGCAATGACCTATAAATAATGCATTAGCACACTGGGCAACCAAACTACTCTAGTTCTTGGTACCAAGAGGTTAGAGAGCAGATTGTAAGGTAGCATTGATTTTCTAGAGGTTAGTGACTTAATCATTAAGAGGAATCTCCACACTGACAGTCTAATGGAGTGCAGAAAGTGGAATGCATCACAGATTCCTTCATACTGTTTTTCACCTTGCACTGCCAGAAATACAGACCACTGGGTGTTTGTTACTGGAATATTGTAAATTCTGATATATTTTTTAACCTACTTATCCAGCTTCCATGACTTCAAAAATGAATGACTAAAACACAAATTAATACGAAAACAGGGGAGCAGCTAAAAAGGAAGTTCCAGTTGCTTTTGTTATCAGGCATATATGTGATTCTGAATCAGAATTTTGCAGACTCAGTACTACACATCTATCAATTGTACATATTAATAAAAGATAAAAATTATGTTAGCGAGCAACCTAGAGGGGCATATTAGCTGTGAATGTCTGGCTCTTTGTGTATTTTCAGTGTAGCGTTTGGAATTGAATATCTTTCTAATCCTTCTTTTAAGAAGAAGAAAAGACATTTGCTGGTCAGGTCTTTCTCAAGTTTAATCAAGTTGGATCGCTTCTATACAGATTGTTGATGACACCAAATATATAGTTTGTCATTTAAAAAAGATCAATGTTGGGTATCATTCATTGATGTGGTGCTCTGTCTTTTTTTCAGGCATCCAGCCTGAAAGAAGCCATTAAACACCACCAGACTCACAAGCTACTTGATTGATTGATTGTTTGACGTTCAGCGTTGAGTTGGGCATTGAGCCCCTTACACAAAGGCTATCATGCATCATGTCAAGGTGAAGGAGGGAAGCCATAATGAACTGCGAGAACCAGTAAATTCAAATGTAAAGCTTGCAAGAAATTTGCTGCAGTGAAACAAGTTGTTTTGAGGGTTCCTATAAGAATGGAATGAGGTTATTTGGCTTAGATGTCCAGATACGATTCAAGTCTTTTGCTGGCAAAAGAATCCACTAATAAAATGGGTATCACATACAGCAAAGACAAGTCCTGCCTGTGGTAACACAATAAGAGCTCAAGTGATTGCTGACAGAGAGAAGGGGAAAACGGCAAAGGAAATTCAGAATACTTTCTCTGAAAACTCAGAGCAACACTTCCATCTCATTTGGACCAAAGGTCCAACTAGGACAAAAGTCCCAAACTTAAACATTTCTCATGAGGCAAAGTAATTTCAGGAACATGGAATCTTGTACCTCTAAAAGTCAATATTAAAGATGGACTTAGGGTGAATTATGATGTAATATTCCCTCTGTTTCTGATGTTCAGACTTGCAAGATGAGATCCAAAACAACCCAGTGAAAACTCAGGGTGTTGACAATTGGGGAGCATAAAACTGATTGTGGATGGGGAGGAAATGGCTTGGCTGAAATCCTGAAGAGGATATCATTCCACTTCAACATTTTATAGCAGGTCCCACTGATCGGAACATATAAGAAATTCATCAGATGTATGCAAGCTTCTCTTGTGATGAATCATAGAATAGAATCATAGAGTTGGAATAGACCACAAGGGCCATCGAGTCCAACCCCCTGCCAAGCAGGAAACGCCATCAGAGCACTCCTGACATATGGTTGTCAAGCCTCTGCTTAAAGACCTCCAAAGAAGGAGACTCCACCAC
Organism: Podarcis muralis; assembly: GCF_964188315.1. NCBI lineage: Eukaryota > Metazoa > Chordata > Lepidosauria > Squamata > Lacertidae > Podarcis > Podarcis muralis. The sequence goes on along the minus strand of NC_135656.1, from coordinate 91,265,518 downwards.
ACTCCTTGGCAGCAAATTCCACTGTCGAACAGCTCTTACTGTCAGGAAGTTCTTCCTAATGTTTAGGTGGAATCTTCTTTCTTGTAGTTTGGATCCATTGCTCCGTGTCCGCTTCTCTGGAGCAGCAGAAAAAAACCTTTCTCCCTCCGCTATATGGCATCCTTTTATATATTTGAACATGGCTATCATATCACCCCTTAACCTCCTCTTCTCCAGGCTAAACATGCCCAGCTCCCTTAGCCGTTCCTCATAAGGCATCGTTTCCAGGCCTTTGACCATTTTGGTTGCCCTCCTCTGGACACGTTCCAGTTTGTCAGTGTCCTTCTTGAACTGTGGTGCCCAGAACTGGACACAGTACTCCAGAGCAGAATACAGTGGCACTATTACTTCCCTTGATCTAGATGCTATACTCCTATTGATGCAGCCCAGAATTGCATTGGCTTTTTTAGCTGCCGCGTCACACTGTTGGCTCATGTCATGATGATTATTAACAATATCTGTATGTTAAACGTTTAGCAGAACACCGACATCTGGCACCTCTAGCTTACAGTTTTGATGGGAGAGGTGACGCTCCTTACCTGACCTCCTGTTACCACCATCGCTATGGTGTACCAGCAGGAGGAGGAGTGAGACTGGAGTGCCAGATTAGCTCCACCGGTGCATTTGAACTGCACCGACTTCACTACCAACTCACATTCCTGGTATGCCGCAACAGTGGAGGTGACAGGAGGTCAGGTAAGCAGTGCTACCCCTGCCAACTAAGAATCATAGGCAGCAAGCGGGGGGCGGGGGGGTGAGACCTTGGAAATGCAAACGCCAATCAGCACTGACAATACTGGGCTAGGTAGACTCTGTCAGGAGCTCGTCCTGTACTCGAGTAGGACCCTGGTAGAGACACATGTCCGACTGGCATGTTCTCTCCCTCCTGGTCATTCGTTCGGCCGCTTCAAAAGCTTTCTTCTGCCCAAACATCACAGCAACCGATACCAACAGATACTGGCACACTTAGGGATCTGCAGAGTCTTCGCAGCGTAACAGACCTCAGCAGCATAACAGACCTTGCGTAACAGACCTCAGCAACTCAGCATTTTGGCTAATCTACTTATTTACATATAAACACACACAGAGCACTGCAGCATGGCTTCCTCTCTCTCTAGCATCAGACAGCAAAGAGAAAAAAGAACAAAGGACAATAGTCTCACTTCACGGAACACAGTAACACAAACATCCTGTCATTGTCACTTACCACTTTGTGGAGTCAAAACATACACCGTCATGTGATAGACAAAAATCCCATGACTGCAATCACGGAGCAGGAATTCTAACAGACTCAGCATAAAGAAGCTTTGTGCATTCATATGAATTCTTCCAAATCTGAAGCATCAGCAAGAGAAAAGCTGCAAATGATCAGTCTGGTGTCCAGGATATGGGATGCAGGAAATACAGGCAGATGATTAATCCAGGAAAAGAAACTAAAATCAAATGTTTAAAAATAGAAAACTCAAGAGCTGTACAAAAAGGATGTTGAAAACTCAGCACAGAAGGGAAAAAAAACTTAACCAAGCGTAAAATTATTCCAAGCAGCAAGAATGCAATCTAAAAGCAAAGTTTACTCTGTGTGTGTATTCCAGAGAAGAAACATTAGAACAACAATAGCTAAAGCTGCTTGTATAGAAAAAAATGGAGCCACTACTCTCTATTCTCCAACATCCCACAAACCTTTTCCTGTTCACTGATTGGCTCCTTTCTTAACACACACACACACACACACACACACACACACACACACACGTGTATACACTACTATTGGTTCTGTATGGATAAATGACAGGCCACAAATTCAACACCTGCAAAAAAAAGTTTTCCAGTGTTTGGGGGGGGTTAATGTGATCTCAAGCCTTATTGGAATATAGGGAGTCTAATGAAGGTGCCAGCAGTGTTAGCCATATGCAGCAACAAATTTATCATTTTCACACTGGTGCATTGTCTTAGCTCGATTAAGGCCTTGTCAGCATTTCTGCTTCTCACACACTCCAGACAGATAAATATTTGTGCCCTCAGGATAGACATTCTGGGCTACTTACATCATGCACAAGAGTCTCTTGACCAAAGTTTTCTTCCATGCAGAAATATTTGCCCCCCAAATTGAGCTTATTGATACATATGATCCTGGGTTGCAGGGCATATCGAGACAGATATGCTTTTTTCCCTTTTGCAAATGAAAATCACTCTGCAAACGCTCAGAATCATTTTTGAGGAACCCCTTTAGTCTACCTGGATGAAGAAACTCTACATGTGATAGGAAGTGCACAATCTGACATGTCAGAATTGAGAAAACAGAAGCTGGTCATCCTGGACATCCAAATATCTATAGTGCTGATCTTTCAGAACCAAAGAAAAGCATGCCTTCCAACAAGTCACAATGAATAACCAGGGCGCCATTTTCTGGGGCTGCACTCCCTGCAAGTCATGCTTTTTGGGGGTGAGATCACAGGCTGCAATGTCTTGCAGGACAAAATGGCTGCAGTGCTCTTGCAGGACAGATTAACTCTTTCTATGTCTGCCACTGTCCTGACAAAAATCACCCCTCTAAAGCTGCTATTTGGATTTCAAAGAAAGCCACCATTGATGCCATTAACTTTGGAGAGCCCATTTTTCATTGGGACCAGAACATGACACAGAAAGAGTTGAACTCTCCACATCAACACAAACATTCTGAAGCAGCTGAGACTCCTCTGCAGCTGCTGTTCTCGTTACCAAAAAAGGGTGCACATAAACTGCATTCTTGCAAATAACAATGTGCCTAGTTTGACCCAGAACCTGGATATTCAGTCCAGGTTACAGGGGCCGGGGGCCGGGGATTACTATTATTTGTATGGTCCAAGTTGAGATTGGCTGGAGAAATGGAGTAGAATTCTGAACTGCAGAAACGTAAACATGTTTGGAATTAGGACAGCTTTTCTCCCCTAAATATTGGGAGGTTACCTTTTAACTTGCACATTACAGTGTAACAGACAAGTATTTTGTAATATTACAGTATTTCCAACATTTCCTATGAGTAGGCAAAGTTATTTAGTCTGTCATTAACAGAATGGCTCTTTAAGGACCTCAATAGTTTCAGAAAACGAAATATGAATCCTCATCAGGATTATTTTTTAAAAAGTCTAACTGAACTCAACAATTAACAGAAGAAACAGTGGGATACTAATCATCTAGAGGAAGAAAACTACATTGCACAGCTGATGAAAACAGTTGGAAAGCACAGGGGAAACAAGAATGATGCATTGCCAATGGCACTCTATCTTTGGGTATCCCAGCACTGTCAAGAGGCTGGCATAGACTAAAAAGAGAATCGCTTTACATTGTCTGTCAGAAGGCTGGGATATCTGCCACCTGAGAAATCCTGAGTCTCTGAAAACTAATCATATCCAGCTTAGCACAACAACATTGAGAAAGAGAGATAACAGAGCTTCTAAGAACTCTTAACTTCTTAGGGTCACTGTATCACAGAAGGGCTTAGCCATACTAAAATTCTCATTCCCCAAGCCAGTCTAATGCTTAGCCAGAAGACATACCAGAGCACTTCCAGCAGATGTTACCTAGAAACAATTATATGTGGCTGACAGGTGAGATGCCCCCTTGTAGAATGGGAAGTGTTGCAACTAAGCACAAAGCCCATTGAAAGGTATGTCATGTTAACAAATCCATCACTAGTGACCTATCCAGGGACTAAACTATACTATAGCACACAGGATTTTTAAAAATGCAAATAGTATCAAATGGGGGCAAAGCCTCCTGGAGGTATGAATTGAGAAGATATTGAGTGGTGAGTTCATTCTTGATTGTTTCACCAAACATGAATTAGCTTGGGTGACGTTGCATATATTTTAACCCAGTCAGAGACATTCTGGCACACATAAACACCCCTTGGACATCACTGCTTCATTCTCCCCCCCCCCCCCCCCCGCTTCACTGACTAAATGTTGGCTTCAAGGAAAAATAAGGGTCTATAAAAGGAGAATTCCTGGATACCAAGATCCAAGTTTGGGGCAAGTACTCTTTGGTGAGAGAAGCCCAGCAGAACTTTTAAATCGCAAAATATGCAGGAAAGTAAAGCTTGGAAATATAGGCTGTTAGTGCCGTTTCAAAAAAACACACCCAAAAAACATACCTCCCTCTTCCCCCAACATAGAAAATGACCACACGTTTGGTGAGTTAAACATCAGTCAGAAAAGTTGCACAGACAGTAAAACTTGGCTTAGTTACAGTGATGAAAGTTCCTAAATTATTGGCGTAGAAACTAAAGAGTGGCTTGAGTGGCAGCTACCAGCTCAGACCTCCTCACATGCTGAACTTCTATGAGGGGTGAACAGGCTTGATTACCATCCTCTCAGGGTGAGGGGAAGTGACCTAGCTAAGCCTGACAGGACAGCTTACTCTGTGGTGTTAACCCCTTTGTGCATTAATTAGACTTAAACATGTTGGTTATATGAGGCTGGTTATCCCACACTAAACAGGATACCTGGAAGCATATATGGAGCTTTTCACAGCTGAGCAAGGATCTAGATGAAGACAACTTTTTCTATCAAGGGTTGGATTCCTCTTGGGGGGCAGGGGATATCATCTGTTGCATGGAACCAAAGACCAAAGATCTCTGGATTAACTGCTCTGGAGTATAAACTGCTCTGTTTCGGTTTACATTATGGCCAGCTCCCATTAGAATTCCCAGTCCTATATTTGTCTAATATAACAGATATATACTAGACTGTATTGATGTACAGTGACTATTTTGGATAGCAATTCCTTCCTTTCTATTCCCAAAACATTACAACCAGGGTTTGCAGGGGGAGGGGGTTAGGTATTCCTTCCAATTCTTCTGAAACTACACAGAAGGGGATCATTTTAAAAAAGCAAGGAAACATAAGGCAGAACGGGAAAGAAAGAACTCTGATGGGATGGAAGAATGGGCTGCATAAAATGAAGTTGCAGACCACATTTATCTCCTGGGCTTCAGCTTGTCCACCTGTGCTTAAGACTAAGTCCACACTGGCTCTCAAGACACCACCTGCCCCATTAGCCCTGTTCATTTCCCAAGCCCATTCTTTTTCATTCATTTTTAACCCCCTTTTATCATGGTGGTTTAAGCAGACCGTAAACCACAATTCTGCAGAATGAGCTCTCAGCTCTGAAGAGCTATTACTAAGAATGATTATTATTAAATTGCTATTGCTAGTATTACTGTTATTAAATTCTGTTAACTATATGGCTGTCTTAAATGAAATTGAAGAAGGGGCAGCTCCACTGCACTTGCTGTACTAATAGCTAGGATGCTGACAGCCGGCTAACAAAAGTCCTCCTGGCTATGCGTTTCATCTTGTGTGATCAGCTGTTGGAGTTAGGGGGACAATCTTTCATATTTTCCAGCTGTTCTCTTCTCATTTTCAGCATTCTAGAAGTTCTACTTTGACCAAACTGCGGGAGGTAGTGGAGGACAGAGGTGCCTGGCGTGCTCTGGTCCATGGGGTCACGAAGAGTCGGACACGACTAAACGACTAAACAACAACAACAGAAGTTCTACAGAAAGGACTGATCATAACTAAAATCCAGCCTTATCATTACTTGGGGGCAGAATCTTTGCTGACCTCTCATTCCAGAAAGGTCTTATTACTGGGCAGCATCACATCATATAGAAGAGAGATTCCCAGCCCTACTCCACATTGCCATTGCTTCAGGGAGAATGGTAGCAATTTGTTGTGAAGCCTTCTCCCTTTTGCTGGATAGATGCAACTTTACATAAATAGCTTAATGGCTGGAAGTATCAAGGACCCACCTCCTGTGTCATGTGGGACATTCAGATTCCCTGTACCACTCTTCTCATAGGTGGGACACATCAGTATAGACCAGTATAGACAAGACTCTAGACTGAGCAAGCACTGGTGGTAATGTTGCAGACCAAATGATTTTCCTCTGGGAAAATTATTGTATGCATTGAACAGCTTGGCTCAGTTCAGATAAAGTTAGCAGCGGGGGGGGGGGGGAGGCAGAGTTTGGAGATGACGATATTTTTGCCTCTGAGTTGGCACATGCAGGCCACAGTTTGCATGTAATGCAAGTCAAAGCATGGCTTAGCCTTGGGTAGTGCCACGGCAGCAGTACTGAAGGAGTGCCACCGCTGCAATCTTTGCTCCAGGAACCTGAGTGTTCCCTCATTCGTGCCAAACCAAGATTTGGTTTAGCATTGCGCGCAAACCAGGGCACAGTCAAATATGTCCTTAATTGCTGAAGGGTAAATTGCCTATGTATATGTTTTCCATTGCTTTCTTGTGCTGTTGGGTCCAAAGACATGTGTGGACTGTATTTCAGCAATTGGAACTTTGGAAAAGTTCGCCTGAAACTAGTATCCTCCTCAATGATGACCAGCAAAGAGGTCCATATCATCGGTATGACTACTAAGAGGACTAAATCAGGCAACAAGATGTTAGCATTGCATGTCAAGCTGTGTTCTGTCCTGCTGTTTGCTTCTGAATGTTTGGAGTGTGCCCCAAAGTGCTCCTGTAACTGTTTGTTAAATAAATATGCACATGGATCATCCATAAAACTTTTGCCTCTAAAACTACTTTACCTTTCATCTGTATTTGTCCCAGCATGGGGCCTTTGAACACCAACATTTTAAAAGTCGTCTTTTTAAGTGGCAATGATTGGTGTGAAAGCCAGGTTGAAGAGTAGGGGGATAAGAGTAATGTGAAGAGAGAAATGAGGACTTAGAACTACGCCTCCTTTGACTTTCCTAAAGCAATTTGCTCTGTGCCAATCAGAAAAACCCAATATGACTTTGAAAGCAGTGGTTCTCGAAGGGTGTGGCAGGAGAGGGTGGCAAGCATGGCAGGAAGATTTGAGGACAATCAAAGAAGCATTTAAACATTCCAGTGTAGTATGGTATAGTATAGTATGGTTTCATTTTTTTATTTTCTTGGGGGGCAGAATATGGATCTTTTCAATATGAGAGCAAGAGCATCAAGTGTGGGGGGGAATGATTCTGGTTCTTATGTAGCTGCATTGTTTTGTCTTCCTGGCTGTCCCATAATCATACTATAGTGTTCTATGTTATAAATCAAACACTGCTAGGAGTTGTTTCTTTCTGTTTTCCAATGTATTTCTTATCAATAAAAAATTCAAGGTGGCACAAGCAAATTTTTTATTCTGAAAGTGTGGCCCAGAGAAAAACGTTTGAGAACCACTGCTTCACAGGAGCATTATAGAGCTACCAGAAAATGTTGCAGTGTGGAAAGCTACTGCTTAGGATGCTCCCCTCCCCTCCCATTTTGTTCCTCCCATTTGGCCAATATTCCATGGCCATTGAGTTCATTCAGTCCTCATTGAACTGTCCTTGGCATCTTCTCCCCCTCTCTTAAGTTTCCTCAGGTCTGTTGATACCTCCCCTCTCGTGTGTGTGCAATGACCTATTGGCTACATTAACAATGGCAGTCACAGCTTAGCAACTGGAAATAGAGGGCAGAATATGTACTGACCACATGTTAAGTCTAAAGAACTGAAATCTTCCAAGATTCAGTGAGAGAGCGAGCGTACACACACACACACACACACAGAGAGAGAGAGAGAGAGAGAGAGAGAGAGAGAGAGAGACTGGATGTGCTCTAAAAGACCTCTAATTAATGCATTATCCTACCAAATCCTTGTGGAGTTGTACCCAATAAAAGATCAGAAGGGTGGTTGTAGTGTGTTTGGGAAAAGAAAATAATTCCTTTTTGCCCATTGAAATATACTCAGAGTCGAGAGTGGATTTCATGCTCTTTATTCAGCTCCTAGTGGGAGGAGGAATGAAAGTTCCCCCAAAGTATCTGCTTTATATACATTATTTACACAATGGGCTGCACGTGATTGGCTAATTCCAGAATTCTCCTGTAGGCCAATCAGGTTGTGGATTCACTTCCATCTGGAGCTGGATTGGGTGGCTCCTGCAGACCAATCATACTGCTGCATTGTTCTAGGACCAATCAGACTGCTGCATTTTGGATCCTATTCAACTCCGTACATAACACCCATTAAAAATGCACAGCCTCTCCAAGGGAAAACACAACAGATTGTGCTCCTTGAGATCTCTTCAGGTTGCCAAATTCTTCTGCATTCTTCCTATTTCCCCCTTATCAGGCTTGGTTGACGTTACCATGCAGAACACAAACTACCTTCAGATTTGCAGCACAGGAGACTCTCTGGGCAAAAGTATATCCCTTTTGAGCTAAGAAATCTCTTTTCACAGGTACACAGCATATCCCTTTCTCTTCTGTGTAATCTTGTCATTCAGTGCTAGTGTCAGTGTGGGTTTTCACTGTCCTCTCACAGTCATTGCTTTTAATAACATCTGTCACTTCGTTCTTCTGTCACCTTCTTCCACAAGCATCGGTGCGGAGGAAAGCACTCAAGACGGTGGTGTGCAAATTCGCAGAGGCACAAGCAGCTGTCGGCTGTCACAGAGAAGCAGGGAGAGAACAGTGCTAGCTTAGCACAATTCTCTTCACCCCCTTGCTATGCAGCAGAACTTAAACTTGTCGTGCTGAGCTGCTGGCTATTTCAGCTCTCTAGGAACTAAAATGTATGCTGTAAAGCATTATCAGTAGAAGATGTTCTTCCATGCATGCGCATATTTCAGGAGGATTTTCCACATGTAGTAACTCAAGCTTCAGGAGATCATGCACAAAACAGCAGTACTCTCTTTCTATTGAAACACAAGGGGGTGTAGTGGTTAGCAGTTCAGGACCAAATTCCCACCAAGCTATGAAGCCTTGGACCAATCACTTGCAGCCAGGTGAACATGCATAGGATTGCACAGTAAGTAACAGACTTATTAAGGCATTAAGAATTTGAGGACTAGTAGTTAGAGTGCCAGGACTTCGGGAGCCAAATTCAAATTCCCATTCAGGCATGCAACTTCCTGGGTGACCTTTTGTCTCAGCCTCCCTCACAGAATCATTTCAAGGATGAAATGGTGAGGGACACAGTATGGATACTGCTCCTGGCAGAACGGCAGGATATAAATGTAATAAACGAATGTATGAAATAAGAAGCTGATTTGTACCAGGTCAGACTGTTTGTCCATCCAACTCAGTACTGTCTGCTGTGACCAGCAGTAGCTCTCCAGGCAAAGGTCTTTCACATCACTGGTTATCCTGAGTTCCTTTGTGTGAACTGAAGATATAGGGCAGGATTCAACTAATGAGTCTGCTGCTAGAGAAGGAGCTTTTACAGGCTGAAGTCCTACAACTTATTTCTCAGATCTTTCTGTAGGGAGATAGATAAATGATAGATCGATATAGAGATAGAGATAGATAAATGATAGATAGATATAGATAGATTAGATAGATAGATAGATAGATAGATAGATAGATGATAGATAGATAGATAGATAGATAGATAGATAGATAGATAGATAGATGACAGATAGATAGATAGATGATAGATAGATAGATAGATAGATAGATAGATAGATAGATAGATGACAGATAGATAATGATGATAGATGTGTGTGTGTGTGTGTGTGTGTGTGTGTGTGTGTGAGAGAGAGAGAGAGAGAGAGAGAGAGAGAGAGAGAGATTCTTAGAGGCCTTGTAAGGACCGTCCTCTGCACATAAATGCGCAGAGCTTGACAGATTGCTACTGGCCACCAAACAGTCAGACCAGCAGCTCAGCACTGGTGGCAGACCATTGTCATCTGCTGCACCTGAAGGCAGCAGGCTAGCTTAGTGGATGCAGGGCAGGCTTATGGCACACACAGCTCAGCCCACTCCTTGTCTCCCAGCATATGCTCCCTGAGGCAGCTGTCTCATGTAGCCTAATGATAGGACTGTCTGTACCCCAGACACAGGTTTATCATTTCATTCTCCTCTTATTCAGCCTAGAAGCAGATAAGAATGGCAGCTTTACAAACCCTCAACTCATTGTAGATGCACCATAAACTGGAAGCATGGGCAACTAGCCACCCAAAAATGTGTGTACTGACATAGCATGATTCCTACTATGTGAATTACATAACTGATACTTTTTCTGTGCTTGCTACTGTCCTGAGTTCTGAGGTACCACTGGATTAAGGAGATGAGTGGCAGGCAGGCTGAGACTGACAAGGAGAGGAGCAGGAGGTTTGTGGGGTGGGATGATACTGAGGAATAGAGACGGAAACAAACAGGTGCTTCGCCCTTCTTGAATCAGGCTGCCCTGGCCAGGGAAGGAGGGCTCTCATCTCCCTTCTTCCTGCCCAGGGACAAGAGCATAGCAACAGAATGGGGAGCAGCCCACCATGGGAAGAAAGGGGATTCAGAAGGGGAGGCACAGAAGGGGTGGTCCAGTAGCCTGTGGCACTCCTATCATTAGGAGCAGATGCATTCTCTCCAATGCAGTGAATGTCCTCACAAGGTACAAGAGTCTCACAAGTGAGTGCTCCTTGCACTGGTTTAAAAACATGGTGGATGGGGATGCTACCTCATTGGGACGACTCCTTTACTTCCATGCAGGTCTGACCTCCTTGACTCCTTAAACTTGGGCCACTGCTTCTAGAGTGGCTAGCCTTGTCGTTCCTGTCATCTAGCTTGACCATAGCAGTTTCTGTGATTCATTACTTGCTGCTGAGCCTATATCTCTTCTCTGGCACAATAAAGATTTCTTCCTTACTCTCAAGTCAGAGCCACTGTCTTTATGGGCTGGACATCTGCCACAACATCTACCACGGGCAGTAAGGAAGAGTAGGGACAGGCAGGGATTAGGGGGAAGGAGTCTCTGTTACATGCAGACTTCAGTGGATAGATGTATGCTGGATGCACAGTTTCAAATCCACTGTCTGGTGCATCGTTAGATCAACCATGGTCCATTTTGTCCTTCCTAGTTTTATCTGTAGGATATTATAAATATATTATATATTATAAATATATTATAAATATATATATATTATAAATGAAAGGGCACATTTCATTCCAGAAACCAATTGGAAGGGTATGGCCTCATCAGTATGTTTGGTCACTCTGCAAAAAAAGTGGGGGGGAGTATGCGGACATTATTGAAAAATCTATAATACGTGTATGAAGACTACAATGATTATTATTTGAATTAAGGATATTAAAGGTATAGGTTAGCTAGGACGCAGTGTGTTGTTTTGTTGGCCCAGTCCTTAAGGATAATTCAGAGACGATGTGAGCATTCTTAATGGCCTTTTAAAAGCCACCAGTATAATTATTTTAAAATGATGTCAACACAATTGAAACATGCGCTTACAAAATCCACATCTCATCAGTTGTTCGAGCAACTTTCCATAAAGGAAATGTGTGCATCAGTAAGAATGAGAAAAATAAATTCAAAGGGAATGTTAATAGTGCCTGGCAGGGTCTCTCTGCATCCCATCTGGAGAGCATTGATTCAATGGGCAATAATAGGCATAAATGTTAGAGGAATCCTCATTCTGAGGGTCAATGAAATGCTAAATCATAATAGCATCCTTATCGTTGCATCAAGGAGTCTTGGTCTACCGATTATATCACAGGGGATGTCATTATGTTCAATCATGTCAATGGGAGATGGCACATTTGAAAGAGAGTATACTTGGAATAATCTTGCTCTATGAGCAGAGAGCCAGCCTGCATACTAAAATGCCTAATAGACTAGTTGTTACAGAAAAGGCATCTTAAATCTCAATATTTCCATTACCTTTTGGTTAAAACTAGAGGTGTACAAACAGCAGCAGCAAAGGAACCGGGAGCCTTTGCCAGCCTCATCAAATATCCTTGAAATTCTTAAATACGTTTTAAGCAAAATTCCTCCGCATTTAGAAAAATCAGTGCCAAATCTTTTTGTAATCTCAAATTATAGTTTTTCATGGCACACAGATGTAATGGTTCAATAATTCATATGAAAATCACCACAGGAAATTACTGCAATAAAATGTGCCCCCCTCCCCCAATGAACCAGATGCCTGCTTGCTTTCCTTTTTCTGTTTTTAGCACACACAAAAACCAAAACCATTCAAGTCTTTGTTAATCTATGGTCTTCAAAACTGCAGAAAATAATTCAGATGAAGAGAAACTGATTGATTCCTGTGGCACATTTTCCTACATTCAGGCAATTTAAAAGGGGGTTCTCCTTATCTAAAACATTTTGTTCAACGCAAGCTTGATTTGCTGGTTGCTTATGCATTTTTCTCAAAGTGAAATGAGCTCTTGTGAAGTTTCACTTGAAACAATTTTGGAGAATTCCTTCTAAAATGCTGTTTTCAACCATGCACAATATGGTTTTGAATATGGAGATGAATTACTTTTCTAAGTAAGCCTCTGATGTACTTGGAGATGGCTTAAACAGACTTTCAAAAGATGATGAGTGCCTAGGAACCCTCTGAAATGAGTCACCTTCAAAGCATCTCATACTGAAAAAAGTTCCCAGGAACTTCAGTAGGATTTTTGCCAGCTCAAAAGCTTTGAGGATTACACTGCCTAACATGACACTCAGAGGTCAGCATTTATGTGATAAAGCCATGGAACATGCCAAATAATGTATTCATAAGTCCTGAAGAACCTTACAAAAACTGCATTGCATGTATAATGTGACTTTAAAATATAGGCAGCATTGCAATATTTTCCTGCTGGATGTAGCAACGATCATGAACTTGAATTATGACTTGATTTTCATATTGTGTGTGATTACTCTTAGCGGTTCATTTAAAAAATGACTTATTTCAAATCTAGCAAAATTACTTGTTTTGGGAATAAAGACCACATAGACTTATTTAGACTGGAAAAGAGCATTAAGCTGCCAGTGACAGGAAATCATCAGACATCAGGCATGCTGAGTTGTGCCCAAAATGCCCGTTACACATGTATGTCATCACACACACAATGCTCCCCCCCAGTCCAGGCAGGGCCCCCCCAGTCCATCCCCCAGCCACACCAGCCACCTTACCTTGTGAAAGGGACACGCTGGGCGAAGATGCTTCACTCTGCATGTTCCTGGAGGAAATCACCAGCACGCCTTTAGGAAGGTGGTCTGGTGATCTTGCCGGAACCTGCCACTGCCGCTTCACAGCGCCGCACAACCCAAGTAAGGGAATCACCTTTCTGTTTTGCCTCAGATGGGCTGCCCCTGCTCATAGTCAAACCTGTTCCCATGTAAATCCATATTCCTAAGAACTTCAGGAATAAAGATTTAAAGGTCTAGTAGTAATATCTCAGCATCTTCTGTATACAAGCTACAAGCTAGCTCTACTGGACAAATTGATCGTTCCCCTAAACATGGTGAAGACTGGGAAGCAGAGTTTATAGCCCACCTCTGCTATAAACATACATTCATGCTGGAACATAAGCATGTGAAATCCAGTGCATATAGGCCCAGATAATGCAGCTGGATTTTATTTAGAAAAATTAGCTGCATGATCTGGGCCCATGTGCATTGGATAAAGTGCAACCATATCATATTAGCTGCATAATTTATAATTCAGTTTAGCGTATAAAAACAGGAGAAGAGCATTGTTATATATCACATTAGAGGATTCTGCAGCTTCTCCTCCTTAAGCAGCAGCTAGAGCTTCACAAATTAGCAGGTGATTGTGCTTATTTCCATGCCACGAAGCGTTTCACTTGCTAATGTATAGAAGTGAAAAGCGCAGGAACAGTGCAAGTCGTGAATTTGCATTTGGCATTTCACCACTCAACTTGGTCCACAAAAGTTAATACATTTCAATGGCAGGTCTCATCTATAGAGTTGCCTCCTTTTCCAGGACATGTCCTCTTTTTCATGGGTATGTAAAATGAGTGTCATCATAGCGATCCACAGCTTCTACAAGGACAGCCATCAAGTGTAGGATTTAGAAAATTCTTTTCTCTCTATCTCTCTTTAGTTTGGCTACCGTCTCTGATCTGGGCTTTCATTTTGGTACTACCTATCTTTGCCAGATAGAATTGACAACATGCTTCATTATCACAAATTTGTCTCTTGTTTGTTCACATCACAACCACAATAGCATGTGGGTCCGTCTGTTAATTTTCCTTGTGGAGGGAGCACAGGGACTGTTGCTTAGAAACCAGGCATGGAAAATAACAAAATGGTGGACAGCAGCTGCTTGGAATGTGTCTGTCTTACTGGCTACTGTCAGTCCTTCAACTTTCATGTGTATAGTGGTACCTTTATTCCTCTGATTTAGGAAATTCAGAAAATCCATTCTTCTGCAGCACAGTCCACTCAAATGTAAGTCCCACATTGTTCAATGGGGCTTATGCCACAGTAGGTGTGTTTAGGATCGGAGTCGTCAAATATAAAATTATTTTATTAAACTTATTTATAGCCTTCCCTTCCTCACAGTAGACCCAAGGGTGCAGTGCTAACAGAACTGCAGAAAATCATCTAAAACAGTCAAACTACATACTAGATCATCTCAGTAACAAGTAGCTCTCTGTGTTTAATTATCAACTTATGAACTTCATTGCCATGAGATTTCACATTGGTGACCAAAATGTTTTTTTTATCAGCTTTGGAAAAATGTTAGCGTATGAATGAATTCACCCATCAGTGTGTATTAGTTGGGCTAAGCAACAAGGTGCTCCTATACATCTTAACTGCCAAAGACTTTGGGATGGGTTTTCTGTAGCCTAGCCTAAGAAACAAGCCATTTTAAAAACACAAACCAGACCTAATTTGAGCACTCCTACATGAGCATAGGATGACCTCAAAGCCAGAGTCTGCCAAATGTAAGCTTGCAGAGCAGCTAGGGTGTAAATAACCATTCCTAATAACAGGATCTGTGTGGATATCTACCATAAATGTAACTGCCAAAAATTAACTTGTGACTAAAGAAAGTTTAAGGTAAACAAATCAGCCTTCAAGGAAAATAAATTGACTCCAGAGTCAGTTGTTTTCTTTCCCTTTGCAGTCTGTATGAGTTGGTTTGCTTCTGGGAATCAAATATTATTGATTATTATATTTTTAAATTATATTTTATTATATTCTTAGCATAAGTATCAGAGTAAACAAAACCTATAGCTTATGTCCCAGTACTAAAAAAACTGCATTGGCATTGTTTTGTAACAGTAGTGTAGCTGTTGCTTCTCAACCATTCTAAGAACTTGCATCGACTGCTGAAGCAGTCTGTTTTTGAACTACAATTCCCATCATCCCTGACCACTGGTCCTACTAGCTAAGGCTGATGGGGGTTGTAGTCCAAAAACAACTGGAGACCCAAGTTTGGGAAACACTGCATTAGGTGATGGTCTAGGCCAGGTGTGGGGAACAGTTGACCCTCCAGATGTTGCTGAAGAAGAATTTAACTGGAAACTATTATTATCTTGCAGAGCTTGTCACAAATCCTTAAAAGCTACTATAGCATAGAGGATCACTGGACCACATTTCTCATCTAGAAAATAAAGTTTGATGACTACGGCTGAAACAACAAATTTGTAGCCCTTTCTCAGAAGACTCTGGGGAAATATATAAAAAGTATCACTAATTGCAAGCTCCATAACCAGGATTCTGTGAAATACAATGTTAAGGTGAGCAGTTGGAAAGACAAAGCAAATGACTAATCAAAGTATTTGTCCGAGAGGGGAAAACACCAATAAGGTATTTGGGTTTTTCAACTCATTAAACTATAAAACAGGACAATGGAATATTTAACCATCGAAATGCTGCCTTTCACCTTCTCTGCATGGTGTTAGTTGTACTTCAGAACCCCTCTGAGGATTTATTTTCATTACTTTTACAATTTGGATGCAAGATATATAGCAAAAGACTGACAAAGATAAAAGAAGCCTCATAGCAGCTCTGTAATAGCCATATAACCAGCCTACTCACATGAACAGATAAACCTCCAGCTTGATACTGCTGAAAAATGCTGCGCTGTTCAAATGCCAGTGATATTCTGAAAAGAATCAGTTTAAGAGAAGAGTTAAGGCACAGATTAACTCACGCACCAAAAAAGCAGGGAATTTGTTAAGATTAACTCCCCTGCCATGTAAAGAGCTGTAACACATTATGCAGTAACATATTGTGCTTGCCACTTACAACAACAACAACAACAACAACAACAACAACAACAACAACAACAACAACAACAACAACAATTTATTATTTATACCCCGCCCATCTGGCTGGGTTTCCCCAGCCACTCTGGGCGGCTTCCAACAAAACACTAAAATACAACCTATTAAACATTAAAAGCTTCCCTAAACAGGGCTGCCTTCAGATGGCTTCTAAAAGTTTGGTAGTTATTTTTCTCTTTGACATCTGATGGGAGGGCATTCCACAGCGTGGGTGCCACTACCAAGAAGGCCCTCTGCCTGATTCCCTGTAACTTGGCTTCTCATAGCGAGGGAACCGCCAGAAGGCCCTCGGTACTGGACCTCAGTGTCCGGGCAAAACGATGGAGGTGGAGACACTCCTTCACGTATACTGGACCGAGGCCATTTAGGGCTTTAAAGGTCAGCACCAACACTTTGAATTGTGCTCGGAAACGTACTGGGAGCCAATGTAGGTCTTTCAAGACCGGTGTTATATGGTCTCGGCAGCCGCTCCCAGTCACCAGTCTAGCTGCCGCATTCTGGATTAGTTGCAGTTTCCGGGTCACCTTCAAAGGTAGCCCCACATAGAGCGCATTGCAGTAGTCCAAGCGAGAGATAACTAGAGCATGCACCACTCTGGCAAGACAGTCTGCGGGCAGATAGGGTTTCAGCCTGTGTACCAGATTGAGCTGGTAAACAGCTGCCCTAGACACAGAATTGACCTGCGCCTCCATGGACAGCTGTGAGACCAGAATGACTCCCAGGCTGCGCACCTGGTCCTTCAGGGGCACAGTTACCCCATTCAGGACCAGGGAGTCCTCCACACCAGCCCGCCTCCTGTCCCCCAAGAACAGTACTTCTGTCTTGTCAGGATTCAACCTCAATCTCAACAACTCAGTCCCTATTCATTTTTCAAGCCCTGTTATATTCTATTGCAGGTCAAGAGCAACACTGAAGCGGAGAAGGGGCAATAATATGTAAATCTTTAATAAACTTTTCAATACTATTTTTTCCTACTGGCTACTTCTGAGTAAAACTGCATATTCTGCAAGCTTCACTGCTGCAATGCTATGCATTCCTAGTTTGGAGTAAGCCCTGCTGGACTCAATGGACTCACTGAAGAGCAAAAATGCTTAGGAGTGGGTGGTTTGTCATTCTAGCCTTTTTTAGAGAGAAACTGAGCACTTGGCGTAAGTTCAGCAGTCTACCCAAATCGCCCGCCTACCCTATCCCAAATTCTTCGTCACTCATAGAGAAAACCCCGTTTATACTACAGGCATACCTTGGAGATATTGCAGACTTGGTTCCAGACCACCACGATAAAGCGGTTATCAAATTGCCAAGACTGGTAAAGTCCATACCATACAGAGTAGTACTGGGAAAAGATGGAAGTGTGGGGAAAGAGAAAACTCTAGAATACACCAAGCTACCAATGAGCGGTGAGAGAGTGCAATGGTGAAACACACACTCAGAGGGAAAGCAGATGGTAAAGAACAGAGAATGAACAATGAACATTCAGAGAGAAAGAACAAGGAGATGAGAGAGAGGGGAGAGAGAGAGAGAGAGAGAGAACACAACAGCAAAACAGTCTGAGATAACAAGGAGACACCTACACTGAGACAATAAATTGGTTTCATCTCAGTTCAAAGCCAAACAATGAAAGTCAGCCACACATTTTACTGTCTACAGAAAGAAAAGATGCTTCAATAGGGGTGACTCCTAGCACTCTGCAATCATTGCACTTCCTCTTTATGTAAGCTACAATCAGAATTGAAATTTACTTCCCCTGCCCTTGGAAGTGTTGCCCTTTTTCACTGTGTACATCCATTATGGTCCATTACCCAAGTGGCCATTCGAAGCTCAACATGCATTCACTATTAGGGGTGTGCATAAGATGCAGATGAATCCTGGATGAATAATGAAAGCTGAGCCACTTCTGACAGTGTCAAGGCTGTCCAAGTGAGATCTATCTGAACCTCCCCGAAACAAAGTGGAGACCTCTGAACTTCTTCAGATGTTATTGTTTGCAGGCAGGAAAAACATTTCTCCACAACTCAACATATGAGTAAACATTCCAAGGAGGGAGAACTGTTTTGTGACTGATAGATCCAGCTTCTAAACAAAGGAGATGATTTTACCAGTGCTTTGGAAAAAAGGGGTGCTGAGTCCATGTCCTCTTGTTCTTGTTTCTTCTGTGCTCTTTCCTGGTTCTGTTAGCAGTGCTTGTTTGGAAAATGCTAGGCATTCAAAGCCTTCTGCCTTTGTCACATGACCACACATCTACTTTTGTCAAATAAGCTTGGCACTCACTTTATGATCCCATTTGTGGCCCGAAGCTGTTTTTTTTTTTTTTTAAAAAAAATCACCACAACTCCCTAGCTCA
This sequence comes from Podarcis muralis, assembly GCF_964188315.1. Taxonomy (NCBI): domain Eukaryota; kingdom Metazoa; phylum Chordata; class Lepidosauria; order Squamata; family Lacertidae; genus Podarcis; species Podarcis muralis. Next base: position 91,247,098 of record NC_135656.1, on the reverse strand, counting down.
TGCCCTGTTCTTCTGAAATTGGATAGGTTACTTTCCTAGGGGCACCCACACTGTGCATTCCATTTTCACAGGAAAACTGTTTTCCACAAAGCATAAGGAGGGAAGCAAATCCCTTTTAAGTCTCTCCTTTATTTAACTTTAAAAGGTGCCCAGCACACACACACACACCCCAACTGGACCTGTTTGTCTCTAGTAAGAGACACTTTTGGGTATAATGTTCCATACATCCAACATCTTGCTGATGAAATTTGGGAACTTACCCTGAATTCAACACACTTGTAGTTTGTAGTAGTAGTTTGGATTTGATATCCCACTTTATCACTACCCTAAGGAGTCTCAAAGCGGCTAACAATCTCCTTTCCCTTCCTCCCCCACAACAAACACTCTGTGAGGTGAGTGAGGCTGAGAGACTTCAGAGAAGTGTGACTGGCCCAAGGTCACCCAGCAGCTGCATGTGGAGGAGAGGGAACGTGAACCTGGTTCACCAGATTACAAGTCCACTGCTCTTAACCACTACACATGCCCTCTCCCAATGCCTCCCTGCTTCTTCCACAGATACATCTACCCCTCAGTGACCCCCCCCTTCACACCATGCACCTCGATAGAGGCTCTGCCTCCTCTCACCCAGGCCCCCTCCTTCCCTCAGAGCTCACCACTCCCCCCCCATCCCACTGATGGGCCCCACCTTTGTGCACTGCTGCCGCCACTTCACCTCTCCACCCCAACAGTCTCTCGCCAGCCCCCTCCACCCACCACACACTCATGCACATGAGGGCCGCAGCAACTCCTGCACCCTTAGTTTGTTTTCTTTTAAGCCAAAGTTCCAGAAGCTGGCACTGTTTGGCACGTGACACAGAGGAGGAGGAAGAGGAGGAGGAGGAGGAGGCAGTGCATGGGCAGGCTCAAAGCAAGAGTGTGGCACCCAAAAAGTGTGTCTTTGGGTCCCACACTCTCATGGGAGCCAGCTGACTCATGCAAGAGCACAGGATCCAAAACTGGGACATTCCAGGATCCCAGCAAAAGCTGGGATGGCTTGTGCAGTTCTGGGGTGTCCCAGATGATGTTCTGCACCCCCTCCATTGAAGACTCCAGGTGTAAATATGGGTACAATAAACCATATTTCTTAACTACACTAGCCTCCCCTGTGCCTTGATTTTCCCAACGGAAACACAACTATGGAACCCCCTTGAATCTTGCTACTGCTTGACGGATATTGGGAGTTAACAATATTCTCTAGTATTGCAGTCACATCAGGCACATAGTACTAGACTTGGTACTATCCTTACAGAATAAAAGACCAGTCTCTATTCTAACAAAAAGATGAGAGGGTGGGGGTGGTTTATGAGCACACTCTGCTCTCCTTGTTTGGCTTACTGCTCCGCGTCAAAGTCCCCAATTCAATCCAAATGTCCTGGCCTCACCTTTGTAACAGAGATGGAGATGTCATTATCTTTTATCTGTCCTGTGTTCATGCTCTTTTCCCTCTTCATGGTTATTAAGGGCATGATAGGCTTTTGCAGTGGGAAATACCAAGATTATATTAAGGGCCTGTTATACTGAAAGAGCTTTCCGAGAACAAGTTTGTGAATTATTCCCTTGATGTGATAATTGCAGCCAATGGACTCTACTTCGATGTTTTTTTGCGTAGTCAAACAAATCATTCTGTGGAAACAGAGGTCATCTACAGTTGCACATTCCATGCCTCTAAATCAAAAATTATCCAGCAGCCAATTGGCCCTCAACTCAAGCGAAGCTACTCACACATTTTGGCTGGTTCTGCAGCACACACTGCCCAGAATGGCACAACAGCACTATTAAAAATAAACTGCAACAATGACACATAATAATGACAATCCATACGCTAAGAAGGAAACAGAAACTGTCATGATCAAGCAGGGCAATAATTGTCATCCATAAAAAGGGACTTTGCTCGCACCATTAGCATGTTTATACCACTTTAACAGTCATGGCTTCACCCAAAGGCTCCTGGAAACTTTAGTTTACCTCATAGTGTTACAGTTCCCAGCACTCTCAACAAACTACAGTTTCTATGTGACCATAGAAACAAAGGTTTGACTGTGATGATGAACTCACAGAAAACTCAAGTCCAAGACTTGAGGAAAGCTGGAGCATTTTCTAGGATTTGGGCTCAAGAAAATAAAACCAGTTACTCTGCACTTGTCCCTGGCCTACATTTCCACACCCATTTGCAGCAGCTGATCATCATGTAACTAGTGAGAAAATAAGGAACATAACCAGTAAATGGTACACAAAGCAGCGGGAGGAGAAAGCTGGATAAAATGCTAGCCACAGATTTGTGGTCTGACCACATTTCCTAGTATCCTGGAATACTCACTCCATGTATAGCTGTGTTTTGTGGCAATTACCTTCTGAATATCTGTGTACCCAAAGGAGAGTGACTCCACTCTGACCCACTAGGCTGGAAAATTGGTTTATATTATGTTTGAGTTGAATTTAATAGGATGCAATGGCTTCTAGTTATGTATAATGATGTTTATTAGTTTTCCAGAAGGAATAAGCATCCATATTTTCCAGAACCTTGGAAACGAAGCAGATCTCACGGTGTGAGTGCAACAAGCACCGCTTACATTTTGTGAATAAGGCAGGACTATTGCTTGATAAATATTGTAACAAAGAAACATCCTGAATCTAAATGTAAAAGTGAATATGAAAGTCTTCAAGCAGCAACAATAACTGCCGAAACACCACCAGTAAGCAACTGCTAATCAATCTAAATAAGAGGTCCATTTTAATCTGATGCTTAGTCCTATTTGATGCTTAAAGGTAAAGGGACCCCTGACAGTTAAGTCCAGTCACGAACGACTCTGGGGTTGCGGTGTTCATCTCACTTTACTGGTCGAGGGAGCCGACATTTGCCCGCAGACAGTTTTTTCCAGGTCTTGTGGCCAGCATGGCTAAGCCGCTTCTGTCAAAACCAGAGCACCACATGGAAACGCTGTTTACCTTCCGCTGTTTACCTTCCTATTTATCTACTTGCACTTTTTTGGCGTGCTATTGAACTGCTAGGTTGGCAGGAGCTAGGACCTAGCAATGGGAGCTCACCCCATCGTGGGGATTCGAACCACCGACCTTCTGATCGGCAAGCCCAAGAGACTCAGTAGTTTAGACCACAGTGCCACCCGCATCCCTATTTGCTGCTTACCTGGCCAATAAAAATCTGGAAATTCTCTACAGCAGGCGTAGCTTCTTTAGCCTAGAAATGCTTGTTCAATTCTTTTTCATGATCATGTGTGTTTTTTTAGCATTATATCTTATAAACTAAGTACATCCTGACCTTGTTGTTGACACATGTCAAGGTAATAGCATTCGAGCATTCGGCTGTGGAGACACCTTTTGGCATATTTACAAATTTCTGCTCTGTCAGGAAGCCAGTGCAGTGCAGAGGCTAATGTTCTGTTTGGAGATAGATGATAGATAGATAGATAGATAGATAGATAGATAGATAGATAGATAGATAGATGATAGATAGATAGATGATAGATAGATGATAGATAGATGATAGATAGATAGATAGATAGATAGATAGATAGATAGATAGATAGATAGATAGATAGATGATAGATAGATATAGATGATATAGATATTATTATTATTATTATTATAGATAGATATAGATAGATGATAGATGATAGATAGATAGATAGATAGATAGATGATAGATAGATCGATGACATGTCCTAACTCCCAGTGACTCATGAAGCTCACTTTACACTGTAATCTTTCTCGTTTCTACTAAAAAGCAATCCCTGAGTTCAATGGGATTTACTCCTGGGTAGGTGTATATAGGATTGCAGCCTGAGTGACATTTGGCAAGTCAATTGGCTGGTCCACACAGTCATCGATTCTCTTCCCTCAGTCATGAACATGTGGTGATATGCTAGACAAGAGCTTCTTAGTTGGAGCAGCCCGCTTCTCTATTTTTCATTTATTTAAAAGAATAGCTGCCATTTGTCAGAAAATTCCAGGGGGGTGTACAAAAGGGTGGGAAAAAATCACTCCCTCTCCATGTTTCTTGGGATGCAATAAATTCCATGAATCAGACCAGAAGCAGCTCTATGGCAGGGCTACAGAGCTGGCCTTCTGACAGTGCTGGGGCTGCCGCTTACTGGGATGGGGCTATGGCAGGATAGAGCAGAGGCATGGTTGAGGATGCCCAGCCATACTGGTGGGAGCACCAGATTATCTCCACCAGTGTGTGGAGCAGCCTGTACATCACCACTGCCTTGCCCTGTCCGAGTAAGATGCAGTGATGTTGGTGTCTGGAGGGGAACTCTGCCATACCCACATGGGCAGCTACTGAATCAGAGCCATGTCTGTCTGCCTTCACACATAATGTCCCCAAGTCACACAGTAATGCCCATGCCCTCCCATTTATCTGCCACACAAAGCAGTCCAAAAGCCGTGTGCGTGTATGGCATGGATTGCCATCCCTTAGTGTGCTTAGTTACAAAGATAAAGTGAAATAAACTTAGCTATGCCACTGCAAGGTCCCTGGAGGAACACCAGGATGGAAACATAAGAAATGACTTCAAAAAAGAAAAGGATAAAAAGTGGAAGGGAGAGAAAATATGATAATGTATGTGTGGCTATTAATAAAAGTTGCTAATAAATGCATTCATGAAATGAGAGGAGCCGCAAAAATGTTTGTTGATGTCACTGACATTTGGGCAGACCTATAATGATGAACATCAAAGGAGCATGTTCAGGAAGGCAAGGCATAATGAGGCACAGTTTGTTTTGGAGACTGCAGGAAACTGCAAACATTGTTTTGGAGGCCACAAACTCCAGCTCCAGGTTTTAAGAGCAGTGAGCATGTTAAATATTAAAATAACATATTGCCTAGTATGGGCCCCAACTCAGAAATCCAACTAGCTGCAATTAATACATTCAAACCTCCTACATACTATCAAAAGTGTTGTAGAAAATTTTCTCAGCAATCATCGTAGGGACATCTGATACTTTCCTGAAAGCCCAATGTGGTTCATTTGACCCCAAAATAAATTTGTGGGTTTTTTAAAAATTTCATAAAACTTATACACCACTTGATTGTGATGTATAAAGAGAATAAAACAAGAAAATTATCAGTATAAACAATTAAAAACAACTATTTGAAATATTCATAAAATAAAATAAATTTGGCAATAACCTGAAAACATACTTATTGAGTTGTCTGTGGCATTTCATGAGGTCTTCTTTTAAGTCTGCGTTTGTGAGTGTATTCATAAATGCAAACTGCTGCTTGACAGATCCATTTGTTATGACTATACTTTGCCTCAAAGTTCCCTAGGCCAAGTCCCAAGGCCCATTTTTAGAGGAACAGAGGGAAGACAGTGCAAGGGTAATGGTTAATTTTAAAGTCTATATTGAAGGTCGCCACAAAGTGAGTGTCAAGAAGCTGTCTAGCTGTTAAGGGAGCCTTTAAAGATTCCCCCCCCCCCTCATTTTTTGTAAAAAGAGGTAATATCTCCAATTGAAAGGAGGCACTGTAAGAGTAGTGATTCATGCATACGCAAACCTCAGTGAAGAGTTTTTAAATCCATATCGGACAAATAGGTCCAAGCACCTTCCACCCTTGAGGTAGAGTAGTCACCATCTGTGATTTTAACTCTCTGCCCAAATGCGCAGACAGTTCAGGCTGACAGTTTACATTTTTAAAGGAGAACAAGGCTTTTGTTTTGCAGGGCTTGCTTCAAAAATCTATGAAACCAGGCTGGTAGGAGCACCAAGAGGTAGTGGTGGGGAGCCAATTCAGCCTAGATAAATAACTGGGGCACCTCCAGAGTCCGATTAAGTACATTTATTTGATAATCAGAACAGAGATTCAGAAATGGGACATTGTTTTCAAAAGAAAATAAAACACAGAAGTAACTAGTTGACTGTTTACGTGTAAGGAAACCTTAGAAAAACATAGCAACTCATGTTTCAAAGCAGCTTAAAGGCAGCTCATATTTCAGATCAGCTTCCAGGTCTCTTCCAGAGGCAGGCAAATGCTTCAGATCCATTCCAGCCTTTTCCTTCTGCCTGTGTCTATTTTTGTTTCATAGCTCTGTCTCTGTCCAAGCTCTGCTCGCCACCTCTTTTGTGAAGAGAGGTCTGTGGGGTAAGGAGCTGCTTTTGTGACACACAAGCAAGGAGGAGGACCCATCCTGCCCTCAGCCCTCCAGATCCACCCTGCCTCTAGTCAGCTTGGTGTGGGTTGTCTTCCCTGCAGGAAAAATCTCCTGCACTTCTTGACCACTCTTGTGGTTCTTTTGTTAGCTTTCTGCCTCTTTACTTATTTCTCGTCCTTATTTTTTCCATCCTGTTGATTTCCAGCCTTTCTTCTTCCTTCGTTCATAATTTTGTATGTTGAACAAGAACTGGATTCATCAGTTAATTAAAATGATGTGACTGAGGAATTTTAAGTCCAGAACACCTGGTGAGCAATGTCTCGTTCTCCAGGACAGGAAAATGAAGAAGTATTAATCTAAAACAGATTAACTCATTATCTGCTTAACAACACAGTCAATTTTCATCATCTTTATCTTTGTGTACACTTTTATAGTGCTGTGCTGTTTTTATTATCTGTACTTTTATATTTTAATTCTATTTCAGTTTAATTACTTTTTCTTTAATATTTTATGTTTTTGCATTTTGTATTTTATCTTTGTTACAATTTGTTGTAAGACACATTGAGTCCCAGTCTAGAAAAAGGCAGGATAAAAATTAATAATATGCCTGGTAAACAAAACACACACAAAACAAAAAACCTGGTATTTTGTGTCTCGTTTTTTAAGTTTGCATTTTTAAAGTAAAGTTGTTAATCTGAAAAAAGTTAAGTTAATAAATGACAACAACAGCAACAACAGCACATGCAGTGTGCCATTGTCTCCTCATTAAAAATATCAATTATTTTCTTCACATCTATGGGCAGGGGAAAAAGAGGTCCAAGTATGATTTGCAGACAAGATTGGCTGCATGCCTCTTAGTTAGAAATTAAGCCATGCCACATGAGAAGTTTTTCTCATTCATGCACTGATTATACCTACACATCCATTGCCAAAATCAAAACACAAAAACTTTAAGAATGTGAGGAACACTTCGCTTCCTGTTGCGTGCAGTTTTCCTTCCCACTTCCAGTCCAAAATCAATGTAACTTTTCATTATCCAAAACACCCTTTTCTCTAAATTAAAAGAACAAAGCATTCCAACTCATAGACAGAAAAAGTCATTAAACAATTTATTGTATTTATTTATCTGCGTGTATGTTCTGTGGTGTTCTGATACGCCTTGGCTCAAATGAAACAGCAGGGTATTTCAGATTTTCATTAGTAGAACAAAAGAGAAACAAATAATAAGGAAGAGGAGGCAAATGAGCTAAGAAATGGTAAGGTGTGGGAAAAGAAAAGAAGCCATAATTTTGTGACAACAGGCAAAATATTGCAAAAGAATGTTGGCAAAACATAACTAACTTGATCTTGGAAGAGCCATGCCAAGAATGAAGCAGTCAAAGAAGGTGGTTGTGAACCATCCAGGAAGTTTCTTGTAACGAACATGGCTTTACTGCCATCTCTTGGTCAAGTGTTTAGACAGCAAGAGAGGTTGGGAGGTTTATTATGGTTTCTTTTTGTTTTGCTGATACTGCAGTGCTAGAGGCCTTTGGACTGGAAGAAATTGAACTTCTGCTTTGCACAGATGTAAAAATGAGAACTATAGGGATGGATAAAGGAGATGATTAAGATGGCCATTACCTACCAAAGCTAATGACAAACATGGAGATGAATGTGATTACAGAAAGCAGAAGCTGTGTACGAACAAATATTTTTAACAAGCTACCACCATATTAGCAGCAGACTTGTCCAGCAATGGTACATTTACCACTGTATTGGTGTAACAGGTGCAAGGAAAGGCAAACTTCCCTTTTTTTGGAGGGAACAAAACAAAAATAAACCTTACGGTTCCGCAGTCCTGATCCTATACCCTCAGTAGAGTACTGAAAATGATCAGATAGGCCATTTTGAAAAATTCAATAGGTTTAAATTGACTGATTTGGTGAAACGGAAGCAAAAAAGGAAGTTAGCTTCGATTTCTGCAGACAGGCTCTGCAAGGGGCTTTTTTGTGAATGGGGAATAAAGTGGCATTTGCAGCCATGGAAATTTAGTAACAATTTGCCTTGACTTTAGAGACTGTCTCTTTCTTTTGGATACATATTGGAAACAGTTGTGTCAATTTGTCCTGAGGGAGGGGAAGGATACAAATTGACAGCTGAAGAGAATTTGACAGATTGATACTTTTGGCAGAGTAGAAAGTGAAAAGACTGGAAAAGTGCTGTGGAAATACAAGCTTTAATCTCAGACACTGGAACTTGGTGGCACAAAATTGAGGCTAAGCAGGAGAACTCTCTACCACATGGAGGGAGAAATCCTATGAGAAGGAATCACTAGCTTATCAATTTCACTCTTAAAAGGTTTTTAAAAGAGAACGTTCATGGATTGTATACTGTAACAATGCCCTACATCAGCTTGTGAAGCTGAAAAGCTTGCTATTGTAACCAGAATTTTAATGAGTAGCAAATTATCAGTTTTCTACTAGGTGACAGAGTGGAGCAGCAATGTTTACTTCACCTAAAGAGGGTTTACTAATGGTTCCTCGTCGTCCTGGTAAACAGTGACAAGTGGGGTGCCAAAGAGTTCTGTCCTTGGCCCATTGTTGTTCAAGCCATTATAAGTGACTTGGATGAGGGAATTGAGGGAATGCTCATCAAATTTGCAGATGACACTAAACTGGGAGGGGTAGCTAATGCTGCAGAAGACAGAACTGGGATTCAAGATTACCTTCACAGATGGGAGAACTGGGCAAAAACTAACAACATGACTTTCAAATGGACAAATGTAAGGTTCTGTACTTAGGCAGGAAGAACCTGGTGCACAAATATAAGATGAGGGACACAGTTATACTTGTGAAAAGGATCCAGAGGTCTTAGTGCTGACCTTTAAAGCCCTAAACGGCCTCGGTCCTGTATACCTGAAGGAGCATCTCCACCCCCATCGTTCAGCCCAGACACTGAGCTCCAGCGCCAAGGGCCTTCTGGCGGATCCCTCATTGCGAGAAGTGAGGTTACAGGGAACCAGGCAGAGGGCCTTCTTGGTAGTGGTGCCCACCCTGTGTAACACCCTCCCATCAGATGTGAAGGAAATTAACAGCTATCCTATCTTTAAAAGACATCTGAAGGCAGCCCTGTTTAGGGAAGTTTTTAATATTTAATGCTGTATTGTTTTTAACACTTGATTGGGAGCCGCCCAGAGTGGCTGGGGAGACTCAGCCAGATGGGCAGGGTATAAATAAATTATTATTATTATTATTATTAACCACAAATTTAACATTAGCCAACAGTGTGATGCAGCAGCAAAAAAAAGTGAATGCTATTCCAGGCTGCATCAACAGAAGTCTAGTATTCAGATCAAGGAAAGTCACAGTCCCACTCTATTCTGCTTTGGTCAGACCCCACCTGGAGTACTGGGAGCCACAATTTAAGAAGTATATTGACATCTTGGTAAGATGATAGAGGATCTGGAAACCAAACCTTGCAAGGAACAGTTGAAGGAGCTTGGCCTGGAAAAGAGGAGAGTGAGAGAAGATACAAATATATTAAGAGCTGTTACACAGAAGATGTAACAGATGCTCTTGCGGGGGGAGGGGTAGGACCCAAAGCAATGGCTTCAAGTTACAAGAATGGAAATTCCAACTAAATGTCATGGAAAAAGTAATGATGGTAAAAGCTGTTTGACAGTGGAACAAACTCCCTCGGAAGGTAGTGCACTCTCTTTCCTTGGAGGTTTTTAAGCGGAAGTTGGATGGCCATCTGTCATGGATGGTTTAGTTGAGATTCCTGCATTGCAGGGGGTTGGACTAGATGACCCTCTGCAAACTCCTCCAGCTCTACAATTCTATGACTTCCTGGCACTCCTGCCAGTGTGTTTGCACAGCACTGTTCTCCCTGTTGCTCCTCCCACCCTCCCTCCCCATAAGTAGCAGTGACTACGCTGTGGGGAGGCCAGCTGGATGCCACCACCCCATCCAACATTCACTACTGGTATTATTATTAGATTTCTTACCTACCCTTCATTGTGAGATCCCATGGCAGGTTGTAATAATTTAAAAATGCAATATTAAAATCTGTTAAAATGAATGTGTTTTAATAAGCTTTTCCTTTTCTATGATAGTATTAAACATATAGTACAGTATACAAGCAAACTACGCTGCCAAGCATAACATCTGGTTTCATTCCAAAAACATCCCTTTGGCGGATGTCTTTTACAAGCCACTTCTTCCAAATAGCTTAACTTGTAACTTGCTAATTTTGTTAAACCGTACTATTAAAAATATGTATTATGGTTTTGCCAAAATTAGCATGGAGCTATAAGGCACTATCTATCCATAACTTACTTCACTTTCTTCAGTTGGGTCTAATCAGCTAAAGAATTTGGAAATCAAATACTATATCTTGTAGATCTCCTTCAGCAGTCTGACATAATGTACCACATTCATCACTAAACAAAGAAACAAATCAATCAGAGCTGCTATGGGAGTGGGGGAGAAGGCAGGCAAGCATTTTATTTATTTATTTAGTCCTGCATGAAGGGCTGATAACAAGATAATATTCAACATCAGCCCAAGAGAAATGTTAACATTTCACATAAGGCAAATAAATTAAAAAATTGAAAAGCAGAACTGGCAGTTTTTACAGCATATCTGTGCAATGACAGCAAAAATGAGACACCAGGACACAGAACGTCAGCTCTAGAACAGTGCATTAGGAGTACACAGACCCATAGATCTATAAAAAGGTAAAGGTAAAGGTACCCCTGCCCGTACGGGCCAGTCTTGCCAGACTCTAGGGTTGTGCGCTCATCTCACTCTAGAGGCCGGGGGCCAGCGCTGTCCGGAGACACTTCCGGGTCACGTGGCCAGCGTGACAAAGCTGCATCTGGCGAGCCAGCACAGCACACGGAAACGCCGTTTACCTTCCCACTGGTAAGCGGTCCCTATTTATCTACTTGCACCCGGGGGTGCTTTCGAACTGCTAGGTTGGCAGGCGCTGGGACCGAGCAGCGGGAGCGCACCCCGCCGCAGGGATTCGAACCGCCGACCTTTCGATCAGCAAGTCCTAGGCACTGAGGTTTTAACCCACAGCGCCACCTGCGTCCCAGTCCATAGATCTATAGGTTGTGTTTAAAATTCCCAGACAAAATTAGTTATCTACGTCTTTGTCGTGAACTTTATCTAATACTAGAATAACCCAGAGGAGGTCTAGCAAGGCTAGTATCAAGGCTCTTAGACTTGCTTGTACTCTCCACATTTATCTTCTTCACCTGACAGCGAGGAAGAAGAGTCATTCAGGGAGCCCCTAAAGGGTTTCTCCCTAACAGCCTTGGAAAATCTGGTGTCCATAATGAGATTACAAATTATTTATTAGAGAATAGTTTGTTGGAGGAGGTGTGTGATGTTTGGTTTGCATCACATGTGGTGGACCTGTGATAAGGTGGCTACAATCTGGGAAGTAGTATTCAAAGAAATTAGATAACTGGACAAAATATAGAAAAAGGACTTGACTTTGATTGGATTTGATTGGATTGTTTTTGCATTCTTGCTCTTGTTGTGATTAAAGGTGTAAGTCCTATATACCTCAGTTGGATTTACTTCTGAGCAGACATGTCTAAGATTGCCATAATAATTCTTAATGTTTAAATACAATTAAGAAATAACCTTTATTTATGATTGAGATACCACTAAGCTTAGGGGTTTTTTAAGCATGGTGTTATGGACTACTTTTGTGATGTTACACAAGATTTTCACTCCCCCCCCCCAAACAGTGAATTTCAATAATTCATGCATCCCCCATTAGTCAGACTTGTCTGGACTACTGAACCCTACTAAGTACAGTAGTAAATGCTTCGCTGGTATTACAGTGAAAATTTGAGATATACTGTTACTATGGCAATAGCAACTTGCAGAATTCAAGGTTGTTGAGTGTTATGTTAAAAGGAGGAAATCCAGTTGAGAAAAACACAACATTTGGGGGAAGAAGAGAGTGGGGAGAGGGAGAGGGATAGTGAAACATATTCTTTTATATAGTGTATGTGTGGGGTTTTGTGTCTGCGTCAACTGAGTAGGTTCTCTTTCTATTCACTTATTACACTTCCTTGACAGTGAGAGGGATGGGGGGGGGGGAGTGCTTGGTTAGTTGTCTTTAGTTGGCTACAGTGAGGTTTGTTTGCATGTGTGAGGGGGATATTGTTCGGTCCAGTTAGCCATATTGATTCGTTACATTCGTATGCTGTTGGTGGTTTTCATTGAAGCAAAATCCTTACCACAGGAAATATAATTTTTTTAAAAAATGATTTCTCCACATAGGCCTATGTGATTCCAGCTGTCCTCCAGAGCAGACTGCCCAGTCTTTAAGCAAAACTTCATTATGCAATGTGTTTGGTCCAATTTCTTGGGCAGAAATTCTATCTTATGTCAGACATTCTTAAATATTCAGTGTCTATTAAGCAATGTGAATGAATGGATTCACAAAATGATCTACAACAATGGTCTTCTGCTGCTTACATAAACCAAACTGAATTAGAAATTGCATAGATAATCTGATATGATTACCCTCAGTTATAACTGGGACGAGTTTCTCACAAGAGGCAGACATTCTTCTCCATCAAGTGATAAGATTGTTGTGTTCTGAGTGTTTGCTTTAAGCAAAATGAGGCAACCAATAGTCTTGGGCTGCAATGGGAACACCTAGTTGGTTTAGGGGCTAGTTGGGAGCGGTTACCCTAACTATCATTGCTTTTGCCTTTGGACAAAGAAAAGTCAAGTGACATGCTGACTTATTTGACTTTGCTATATTCCATTAATTTGATTGTGGTTCCAGCTCTAGTTTTGTTCATTAGGGCTGCCCGTCTCATTAGTAAACAGCAGGAAAGCCCTAATGCTAGTGAATGCCTTGGAAGTGATCTTTGACTTCCTTTTTGCTTCTCAGATCAGGAGAAGCCAGCTGTGACCTACAGATAATGAGCTTGGCCTTTCAAAAGAGGAGCACGCTGACAGCCCAATGGCTCTGCAACATTTCACAGTAGAGGGACGACACAGAAGTTTATAAAATGAGCAGCTATTAAGTATACTTTCAGATACTTTGTGAGCTAGAAAATAATTAATGGAGCTAAAGGGTTGACTGGGATTGGCTTTGCAACTGAATTAATGTTCTGCATTAATTTAGCTTTTAGAGAGAACACACATCTAGCTGTGCTGGGAGCAAGAAGATGAAACTTTGAAACCTAATTGTAATAGCTGAGGCATCAAAAACTAGTAAAACAATTATTTCCTGTCATTCCTCCCCCTCTTGTCTTCTCCAACATCTTTTCATGGTCTATGCAGTCTCTATCGCCTATACAGGTGGGTAACCACTCACCATTGTCGGAAGGAAGGAAGGAAGGAAGGAAGGAAGGAAGGAAGGAAGGAAGGAAGGAATTTGATACATCACCAAAAAAGGCAAGTATTTTCACACCAAAAAATGTTAATATATATAGATGCAAAGTTAAAAAATAATTGCTATAATTTTAATAGAAATACAATGTATCTTGCCATAGTGAAGAAGACTTTTGAGTAGGTAGCCTGTGTGTCTGTTCAGTCTGCGGTTCAGGTGCTCTGTTCAAGGCCCCCCTCTCCCTTCTCATGTTTCTTTATCTTTAATTTAGATTTAAACCAGACAGCACACTTTTTTTGTTTAGGCTCACTACAAAATTTGTATGGCAGTTTCCAGAGGGTGATGCTTGGGGAATGCTCTTCAGGCCCATGGTACCCCAGATCGGATGGGAGGTTGCTTGCTCTTGATGGGGTTATACTCCCTTTGAAGGAATGGGTACATAGCTTGGGGCTTCTTGTGGATGCTTTGCTGCTGCTTGAGGCTCAGGTGGCCTCAGTGGTGCAGACTGCCTCCCATCAACTTCAGCTGGTGGCCTCTGCCTGGACAAGGATAGCCTAACTTCTGTTGCCTATGCTCTGAAACTGTTGTAACAGAGACATGGCAGAGGGTGAGAAGAGAAGCGGGGTTACAATAGTCCTAATATAGCTGAGTAAGTAATCCAGAAAGTTTACAAGGTTTGGCTGTGGCTGCTTTGTTTCTCCCCCCCCCCCCCCAAAACGATCACCACAAGTCCTACACACTGCCTCTCAATTTGCACCAAAGGAAAAATGTGACCTTCTTCTCTCCTCCCAGCCTAAGTTCAACACATGCAGACCCAAGTGCTCAGCAGACTTTTCTGAAGATGCCTTATTCTTCCACTTTAAATTTTGTGGTTGTTTCTCTCTCTCTCTCTCTCTCTCTCTCTCTCTCTCTCTCTGTGTGTGTGTGTGTTTAAAAACCCTTTTTCTTTTGGTTAGGGTGAGACACACTGCTGCTATGCTTAAAAAGTACGGTGTTTTCCTACGCATACACAGTTTTCTACAGGTAGCTCTCAAATGCCTTCACTGTACTTTTCTCAGCACCTGCAGTAAATATTCTTAGAAATCCGAGGTAATTTTAATTGTAAAATCACAGAAATGTAGAGTTGAAAAAGGGTCCAGAGGGTCATCTAGTCCAACCCCCTGCAGTGCAGGCATCTCAACACGCAGTCACCCATCCAATTTGAAATCAACCCTGCTTAGCAAATGTGACAGCAGTTTTATTGCTGCTTTGTAATGTTTTAAAATACAGCTATGATTTTTTTAATGTTCTTTTATCGTTTTATCTTTTTGCAAACCTGCTTTGAGCGTTTTGTTTTTGTTTTGTTTTACAATCAAGCGGTGTGCACATTTTACAAAATAACTAAGGAGAATGCCTTCCTGCAACTTACGCCCGCAAGCGATATTCCATGCGCAACTCTCAACTCAAGTCTTTGGCTCTTTCTTCCATGGAAGCTTCCGGCGTCCATCTCCAGCTTGTCCTTCATTGGTGGCTTGGCCTTTCATTGAACGAAGCCTTGCGCAGAGCTGACCAATCCTAAGAGAGCAGGGCGGGGAAAAGAGTAGGGTTTTTTTTTAAAAAAAAAAAAGCCCCGGCCGTATTGGCTCTTCGGGTTGACCCTTAGAGGCGAAGCATGGACGTGAGTGGAGGGCTGGAGAACTTCCCCGTGGCTGTGTGGCCGCGGCTGGAGGAGCCGCCGGCGTTTCAGGTGAGAGCGGCGGCCGCTGAAACGAAAGGGCGGGGGACCGAGAGGGCGAAGCCAGTTTCAGCAGCTCTGCGAAAGCTGGTGGAGGACGGCGGCCATGTCACTCTCTCTCGCAAAGGTCGCTGGGAATTGTAGTTCTTTCCGGGTCTGCCACTTACCTCTGGTTAGGAGAATTTCCCCAGGTCTCTCAGTACAGAGGTGGAGAACCGCTGGTCCTTCTAACTGCTGTTCCTTCGGGGAGAGAGTTCACAGGGGATTAAATGATGAGGGTGGCCGAGCTGTGTATGCAACACTGAGTTCCTTTGGAGAAAAGGGTGTGTGTGTATTATTATTATTATTATTATTATTATTATTATTATTATTATTATTATTATTTATTAGTGCTTTTTTCCTTAAAAAAATGTTTAGGGGTATGCTCCCCCCCGAAAAAAGCATTGATTATTATTATTCATTTACATAGATGTACTCGAAAGTGTTGCATAGGATTGGGCTGTGCATGTACGGGTGTTGTACCTGCAATATTTGGGACTGAAGCCCACGTAATATATCACCCATCACTGCAAGAATAGTTCCGTGCAATTTCATTTAATCAGTTTATTGCATTTGCATGCCCTCTTTTTCCCCCACCTCCAAAGGAGCTCAAGGTGGCACACATGGCTCTTGTGCTCTCCCACCCACCCTCCCCATTTAATCCCCCACAACAACCTTGCAAAGTGAAACAAAATAATAATAAAAATAAAAATTCCTTCCAGTAGCACCTTAGAGACCAACTAAGTTTGTTATTGGTATGAGCTTTTGTGTGCATGCACACTTCTTCAGATACACTGAAACAGAAGTGCATGCACACGAAAGCTCATACCAATAACAAACTTAGTTGGTCTCTAAGGTGCTACTGGAAGGAATTTTTGTTTGTTTCGACTATGGCAGACTACCTACCTATAACTTGCAAAGTGAGTTAGGCAGAGACAGAAAGGTCAGCTAGGGAACTTTGCAGGTGAGCAGGGGTTTGAACCTTGGTCTCCCAAGTCCTAGTCAAGTGCTCAAAGTACTACACCACACATATATTTAGTTAGCACATTTATAACTTGCTTTTCTTCCACCATGGAACTCAAGGCAGTGTGTATTTGGGGGGGGGGGGCACTGCTTGGTTTCCCACCCAGGCCCCGAGCAGACCCAGACCTGCTTTCAGCAAGGTGCCCATTTCCTGTGGCCTCTCTAAAGTCAAGTGTGAAGTCAAAATTTGTTTTACTTGGAATACTATTCCACCTTAGTCCTAAACATATTAACTTATAGAATCATAGAATGGTAAAGTTGGAAGGGACCCTGAGAATCTTCTAGCCCAACTACCTGCAATGCAGCTGTCCCATATGGGAATAGAACCTGCAACCTTGGTGTTATCAACACCGCACTCTTAACTGAGCTATCCAGTTGGTCCCAGTTAGAAAGAATCCAGCATCGCAGGGAGTTGGACTTGACCTTTGTAGTCCCTTCCAACTCTGCCATTCTATGATTCTAAGTAGGGCTGAGTGATGTAAGTTTAATTCACTTTGGTACAGTGGTACCTTGGGTTACAGACACTTCAGGTTACAGACTTCGCTAACCCAGAAATAGTACCTCAGGTTAAGAACTTTGCTTCAGGATGAGAACAGAAATTGCACAGTGGTGGCAACAGGAGGCCCCATTAGCTAAAGTGGTACCTCAGGTTAAGATCAGTTTCAGGTTAAGAACGGACCTCCAGAACGAATTAAGTTCTTAACCTGAGGTACCACTGTATTGCAATCTCCCCTGTCTTTTGAAAGTATAGATGCCATTGTCTTCTGGCAGGTCTCCTATAACTTTAATCCTCCTGTTAAGGCAGAAGTTCAAAAGTTGAAGGTATTTGCACTGCTATTACCTCCAGTTCAATTTCCAGCTCTTGTGCGGATGCTAAAGCCTCTGGAACCCTTCCAGACACCAGCCCATCATTACGTGGAAAAGCAGGCAGGTTTCCTTTGCTTCCTCCAGTGAGTGCTAAATGACCCTGCACTATCAGTTACATCCATGAGATGTCACTCTTATCTTTGGCAAAACCCTTCCATCTTATTGCTTAAATTATTAGTGTTCTTTGAAAACGTAATTGACAGGCAAATGTTTAGATTTCCTGTTGCTGTTTGATTTTAAAGTTTGTTAATATTAGATGTGTTGTTTGTATGAATGCTGACCTTATTATAAATTGATTTAAAAAGGGTTGCAATGACATGTTTTTCCAATATGTGTGTACACTGTGTACCAAGTAAAAATATTCTTACATCAGTCATCAACATGAGATGCTACAAAAAGTGGGTGAACTTTTGAAATGTTTTCTTATTGAAATATAGTTTGAAATTACATAATCTTAAATTTCGGAATAGACATGATACATCAGAAATTTATTCCTCCCAGTCAATTTGTAGTGAAAAATCACTACAAATTTAAATTTGGATTAAATATGGCAGGGAAAGGGGGAAAGAATAAGAGACTTATGGAAATATTTTATTTTTCAACATCAACACAATCCCTTCTGGACTATGTGCCATCTATTTCAGGGATGGGGAAACGATGGCCCAGTTCTCCGAACTGTTAAGGTCATAGTGAATTCTGTCTTCTGCGATATTAGCTACCCCAACTACACTCAGCTTTCCTTTGTCTCTGAAAATGAAACCTAAGAGGATATGATCACTTCCTCCCAAGGTTCCCAGTACTTACACTTTGTCAATCAACTCCTCCCTGTTGCTGAGCACCAGGTCCAAGCTAGGTGATCCCTTTGTTGCTTCTTCCACGTTCCGGGAAATGAAACTAGCGAAGCTGTGATAAATCAGTATGTACATTATCACAGCCACGTATTGATGAAAATTAAATAGGAAACTTCCTTAAACTTCACCCATCTCCTTTCTGTATTCTGTCATGTAGAAATAAAGCAAACTTTATTTCACATTCTTCTAATGTTCTTAAAGGATCCATTTGCCATCCCAAACACGCTGAATCATGGCTGGTGCCTTCAGATAAAATTAGAAGCATGAGATTTGTGTGGGCTTGGCAGTGTAATTTTATCCTTGCTTTGGCTAATGAGCTACTTTAGAGGAATTAAATTATTAGTGCATCCTCAGCCATGTGGACTAGCACCTGCATTGTAAAAATAGATCTCTGCAGAAATCCTCTCTAGGGAGCAAGGCAAAATCAAAAACGCAAATGCAGAAAAGCATTTAGTTGTGTATGCTTGTAAACATCAGGATGTTTACATTTCATATGTTGACGTGTATTTCAGCAAACATACTGACAACCTTGAATGGAGAATTCAGCTGTATATGTATTTACCCAAAAGTAAGTCCTGTTGAGCTCAGTCGTGCTTTCTTCTCAGTAGAAATATATAGGAGTATGCACTATTTGTATCATATGCTATGGCTAATTTGTTTTTTTAATGTAGAAGACACTACACACTGATCTGTTTTCTTTTGCAGTACAGCCCAGATCATGTGGCTGGAGAGGGAGGAGGACCAGACCCATCTGAAGTCTCCCTTAATGGCTGCAGCTGTCACTCCTCTTCCTGTCTTGCCTCCACGTGTTCCTGCCTTCATTATGGGGAAAACTATAACAATCAGTGCATTAACTGTGAAGGAAATGAACTAGATTTTTCGAAGCCTGTTTTTGAATGCAACACTATGTGCCGTTGTGGAGAGTTGTGCCAAAACAGGGTGATTCAAAGGGGCTTGCAATTCCGGCTTGAAGTCTTCAAGACTGCCAAGAAAGGATGGGGTCTCCGCAATCTGGAGTTTATACCCAAAGGAAGATTCGTTTGTGAATACGCTGGGGAAATACTCAACTTCGGAGAAGCATGTAGAAGGATACAATCGCAGACATCAAGCGATTCAAATTACATTATAGCAGTAAGAGAACACTTCTGCGATGGACAGATAATGGAGACATTTGTGGATCCCACTTACATTGGTAATGTTGGTAGGTTCCTGAACCATTCCTGTGAACCAAACCTCTTTATGGTCCCTGTCCGAGTAGACTCAATGGTACCTAAATTGGCACTTTTTGCCAACCGTGATATTTGTGCCAGTGAAGAACTTTCATATGATTATTCAGGTAGATACCATAATTCCTCGCCTGAGAAAGATCAAGAAGAGCTGCAGCAAGTGGAAGTATCTAAGAAACCCTGTTACTGTGGGGCCAAATTATGTGCAAATTTTTTGCCTTATGATAGTTCATTATTCCACAAAGATGACCTAAGAAGCCGTGCTGTAGAAACACTCTGAGAATAGAACCAGTAGCATGTAATGCTGTATATATATATATCAATTACATTGCAAAAATACTGATGCCCTATTCTGGTATGAGGGATCAGTGCATGGAATCAGCATTCCACACAGGTAGATGATAGAGATGCTGATTGAAGTGGCTGGATATATGGTACCTTTTTATGCACATGGAACAAGTGACTTCACAGGCCACTACTAGCTGTCACATTTGACTAATTGCACTCAGCCAAAGCTGGTTCAGGGCCTCTCTTCCTGAAATAATCCTCTGGGGACTTAATGAACTTTCAAAATATATTACTATGGAATGAATGACTCACCATATTTATATCCAGAACCCAAGCCTAGAAATGGGACATGATAATTTCATTGAAACTTGCTTTTGTGTACATGTGATTAGGAGTACATACGTATAACCAGTAATTTTCTGGTCTTGGATTGTACAGCAATAAATTATTCCCCTTCTATATCTTGTTCTAGTCATAAAAGGATAATGCATGGATGGAGAACCTATGACCCTCCATAGGTTGCTGGACTACAACTCCCATAATCCCTGAACATTGACCATGCTCCCTGGGGCTTATGAGTCCAACAGTATCTGGATGACCACAGGTTTCCAACCCCTGTGGTTAAAACATTAGGGACATAACAGATGAATGCCGGTGTGACTAGATTCCTCATCAGACCTAAAATCTATCAATATAAAAACATTATACTGAGTCAGGCCCTTTCTCCACCTGGCTCTGTATTGTCTACACTGACTGGCAGCAGTTATTCAGGGTTTCAAATAGGAAATCTCTCTCAGCTCTACATAGAGATGCTGTGGATTGAAATTGGAGCCATTCCGCAAGTAAAGCAGATGTACTGCCTCTGAGCTATGGCAGGGTTACCAGATGTCCCCGTTTCCCGGGGACAGTCCCCGGATTTCATCTAACGTCCCCGGGAAACGTGGCAGCGGCAGCCTCAGCAGCACAGAGCCAGCCTTGTATCACAGTTGGCTCTGGCTAGCTTCAGGAGCTGCCCACTACCATGGTGCCCGCCATTTTGCCTTGCTGGAAGTCCCCATATGATGTGTTGCGCACAAGACACATAGGGGGACTCGGAGTAGGGGCTGAAGACACAGTGCTGGGTGCCATTGGCGGGGTCGTTGAGCTTGGTGCGCCGCTGCAACTTGGTGCTCAGCTCGCTGTCAGCACCGCTTCCCAAGGCCATCGGCTTGGGCTCCAGTTCAGCCTCTGGGTGGTGCTTGGGCAGCTGCTCAGCTTCACCATTGTGCTCCTCGACTTGCAAGCAGTGGCTCAGCTTGTTGGCCAGCTCGTCATTGGCCATTGCAGCTGACAGGTGAGCAGGAGAAGAGCTGATCCAGCCCAAGCGCGCCTCCTCCCGCTTGCTTGCTGCCGGCTCAGCCCCGGACCCGCTGACTGGGCGTGCCACGGCACGGATGGGCGGCCGCTGGACGATGCCTGCGCAGGAGACACCCAGACAGATGGGCAGGGCAGCAGCTGGAGGAGGGGGTTCTGCTAATGCTTACTCCCGAGTAAGCCTGTAGGGGATCGCAGTGCAAGGAGGGGGGGGGAACACGGCTAGCGCTCCAAGAAAGGCTGGGTCCCAGAGGAAGGCCACGCAAGAGAGGAGATCACAGAAGAGAAGATATTATGTCTTTATTTTTTTAATAACTTTTTTCCTCTTTTAAAAAAATAGTGATTGATTGATTGTGTCCCCGGATTCATTGAAATAAATCTGGTAGCCTTAAGCTATGGCCCTTACCCGCCAAGAGCCATGCTAATCCTTGCAATGACAAGCATCATAACTAGCTCGGCATCTATCTGACTTTGTAAGATAAGTCTGAACTGTCCTCTTGATCGCATCTCTGCTGCAAAGGCTTGGGTGGGGATATGAGCTTGCCAACCTCCCACTTTTACCAGCAGGCTGACTCCTGAAGCAAAGCACTCCCACACCAGCAATTCATAACAACTTCATTACCGCAAAAGACCCCGTGTTTCGGTGGATGGAAGGGAAGGTGGAGGTGGGCAGAGGAATCTCATTTTCATCGCAACTCCATACTGTAGATTTTTTTAGCTGGGAAAATACAGTTCCTCAGCAGCCGAGTTCTGCTCTTCAAAATGTCATCTGGATCAGCTGTGCATTCCAGTTAGTAAAGGAAAGTTCCATAGTCGTCAACTCCATGCTTATACAGAGGAAACAAGGAACAAATTGGGGGGGGGGGGATGTTGGGGTAAAGAGAGAAGTTTGTTCTCTTTGAGGATAATGGGTGTTGCTCTCATTTCGGGTCTGCCTGTGACAGGTTTACTTTACCCAGTACACTTTTTTCTTTTTTTGCTAGGCAAGTTTGGGAAACCAACTGGGTCACAGTGGACAGATGAAGATTAGCTAATCTTATCATAACATAACTGCTACCATTGCCTTTTGAGGCGCCACGTAAGCAGTCTGAAGTTCAGTGCCCTGTCAGACATTTCCCTTTTCGTTCTATACACCGACATGTGTCTATTGTATTACCTCAAGTATTAACCACTTTTGGGGAGGGACCACTTCCCCCTTTAAAAATGAACGTTCACTTACAATGTAACACTTCAAACTTTTCCTCTTCTCTTTTTGTGTCAAAATCCACAAGCACAAACAGCTTGCGTCGTTGTTCTAAAGGCATTCAGAAGTATTTTATCTGCTTAGATTTCTGATACAGAATTATTATAATTATTACAATTGTGTGTATGGGTGCACATTCATACAAGAAGAGCCTGCTGGGTCAAACCTTGTAGTCCACTGTCCTGTTCTCACAGTCACCAAACAGATGCCTGTGGGAAGCCAATTCCAAGCGACTGGTGTTCAGAGGCGTGCCCCTTCTAATAGTGGAAGTAGCCATTGTTAGCCTTGTCCACGATTTCTTTCTAATCCTTTTTAAAAGCCATCCTAGTTTCCGGGTGGCCCTTCTGTGGGGGTGAGTTCCATAGCTGAACTATGCAGCGTGTGACATGATTTATTCTCTCTGTCCTGAATCTTCCGACAAAAGGCTCAGCCACGATCGAGAGTGGCACTTTGGAAGTACTTTTCAGATAGTCTCCCACCCCCACAAAGTGCAGAAACTTAGAAGACATTCCAAAAACCTGTGTGTAATATGCCAAAGAAAATAGGCCAATGTAGCAAAATAAGTTAACATACAGTTAAAGGTAAAGGGACCCCTGACCATTAGGTCCAGTCGTGGCCAACTCTGGGGTTGTGGCGCTCATCTCACTTTATTGGCCGAGGGAGAGGGATACAGCTTCCGGGTCATGTGGCCAGCATGACTAAGCCATTTCTGGCGAACCAGAGCAGCACATGGAAATGCCGTTTACCTTCCCGCCGGAGCGGTACCTATTTATCTACTTGCACTTTGATGTGCTTTCGAACTGCTAGGTTGGCAGGAGCAGGGACCGAGCAACGGGAGCTCACCCCGACCTTCTGATCGGCAAGTCCTAGGCTCTGTGGTTTAACCCACAGCGCCACCCGTGTCTCTCAACATACAGTTAGGCAGGTCTAATGATTATGATGCCTTTTCTGGAAAAACTGGAGCTCCTTAGGAGGTGGGAGCATCCCAATGGAGAAATGCAACTTGGCCGCAAATAGTTCTCTCAACTACACCTGCTTTGCGCTTAAGGGCGTAACCTAGGACTGCCACTGAAATGAATAATGGTTTTGTGCCAGGACCAAAGCCAAAGCAATTTGTTTCATATAGCATTTGTAGTTGTGGTTTGGATTTCATTTTTTTATTGACTGTGCTGTTTGTACCTGCCTTGGGATCTCTTCATAGGCAGGAAGAAGAGATCTTTCAAACAAAGAAGTGATATGAGCAGTGCAGAAGTCATGTACTTCCCAGATAATGTTACAGTTGGGGTGAACGCAGCAAGTGTGATGAGCAGGGAAGGAGAGCAGCAGCAGAGTCAGCTGTAATTCTGCACCATATTCAAGTGTGAGATCAAAAACACCCCCTTTATGAGCTTTGGCTTTAAGCAGCTAAGAGTCAGTAACAAAACTTCAGTTCTTCTGTGGTGTTTACTCCAGGCTTAGTTCTCAGCAATGACGTGAATACACTATTGCCTCTACTAAGCCACCATAGTTTCCCTAAAGTTTCTTTACTTCTGAACCAGTCTTTTAAAAGTGTAAAAAGAGAGCTGTTCTTTCCGAGCACAATTCCAAGTGTTGGTGCTGACTTTTAAAGCCCTAAACGGCCTCGGCCCAGTATACCTGAAGGAGCATCTCCACCCCCATCGTTCTGCCTGAACACTGAGGTCCAGCGTCGAGGGGCCTTCTGGCAGTTCCCTCACTGTGAGAAGCAAAGTTACAGGGAAACAGGCAGAGGGCCTTCTCGGTAGTGGTGCCCGCCCTGTAGAACGCCCTCCCATCAGATGTCAAAGAGATAAACAGCTATCTGACTTTTAGAAGACATCTGAAGGCAGCCCTGTTTAGGGAAGTTTTTAATGTTTGAAGTTTTATTCTGTTTTTAATGTTCCGTTGAAAGCCAACCAGAGTGGCTGGGGTATGTATAAACAAACATAATAATAATAATAATAATAATAACAACAACAACAACAACAACAACAACAACAACAACAACAACAACAACAACAACAACTGATCCATCTTTCTGTTATCCCATTGGTCAAACATGTCTGTGGGAAGCGGCTCTTAAGCCCAACAGCACTTGTGATTCCCAACAGTCATTCAGAAGCTTACTGCCTCCAATACTGGAGATTTGCTGTGACACCTTAATGCTGCCATTCTGCTACAGGGCAGCAAGACAAATAGCGCAATGCACTCCTGAGTCCCTCACCTCCATATTCCTTTCCAAACATAAGGAATATAGCTGTGTCTTTCATCTAAAAAATGCAGAGGTCATCAAATGAAATCTGAGCTAGCGAGGCTGAAAGCTTTCAAAACAGTAAAGTAATTTCATGGCCCTGCTGATATTTAAACATAGTATACCAGGGGGCAGTTCTAGTGGTATCCAAAGATGACAAATCACTTTGTTTATACATATCTAGCTGTTGTTGCTTTTTAATTCCTGCTCTGCAGAAGACTTCCTGTATCAATGAACATAGTTTACTGAAAAACCATATGAAATAATTGACTGCACTATGCTTTAATACCAGGTTTTGATTTGGCCCTGCAGAGCTGGCTTTGTACTAGTAAGCAAATTTTTAGCAATCCTTTCTCTGGTATGGACACCAGTCAGAATCAACAGTTAAAGAGGTGCAATGGAGCTCCTATTTCTACCACCTGGAAGACTTGCATATAGGTGCAGCTTAGTATTTGCTCTAAGCATAATAAATCTATTTGGAAAATACAAAATAAATAGTGGAATAATCTTGTGGCAGAGATTCATGAGAAGCAGCTGCAATCTCTCTTATCCCTGCCTCAAAATCGAAATCACGGCCCCTTCTTGCACATCTCTGCTGCAAGACTATTCCACACTTTCCCATGTATGAGCTAAGATTTATCATGCTTAGATAACTGTTGCCTTCCAGATGTTGCTAGACTCCAACTATTATTGGCCTATTGGCTAATTAAACAATCTATGGCCTTTTAAACTGGGGGTGGGTATGGTTTTTGATTGTTACTATGGTATGTATTGTTGTGTTTTTATATTGTAAACACCCCTGCGATCCTTGGTTGAAGGGTGGTGGTAATAATAATAATAATAATAATAATATCAGTCCCAGTCTTACGGACAACAGATAGATTATGGGATTTGCACTCCAACATCTGGTGGACCACAGGTTCCTCACCAACGTTTCCCCTAATTTATTCCTAGAGTGTGATCTTATTATTATTTTCCCTACCTTCCACAACCCTCAGTGCTACACTTTTGTCTTCCATAGGATTTATTTTTTTACTGAGGGGGTAAAATAAAAATGGCATTGAAATGCCATTTATTGCTTATAAATTCTAAGATGCATGGAGGAGGACCCAGAGGGATAGACATAGATCAGCACGGCTAGCCACTCAACCAAAAAAATAATGGCCTAGTCAGGGCTTTGGGATGTTTTTTTTTACCTGCTCAGATTATTCTTTCATAGCCATTTTCCATAGGCTCTGTTGAGCTGGGGATAGCTAGAGTAGCAGACTAGAACGAAGAGAGGTTTACAGCAGCAGCTGATTTGCTATACATTCCTCCCTGTGTTAGAACCTAAGGGCAGACTCATTCCTTCACAGTTGCCAGCACCAGCCACAGGCAGTAGCTATTTTCGGGCTACTATTGGAGTTACTGCTGCATATGGGGGATGGGGAATGAATGCTCCTTCCTGTTCACCCACATGGACTCGATTTCACAACCCTGCTGGCCCAACCGTGTCCAGGTAAGTGTCAGGAAAATGGTTCCATCCCACTATATGCACCACTAATGGCCACAGGCGTCTGCCAAGTCCTGCTTCCTGCTGGACTAGCTCAAGATATTTTGCTGCCTGAGGCAAAGGAGCAGATGGTACCCTCGCCCAATCCACATACAGAATTCAAGCAGATCAGCATGTTGATGTGACCTGGGTGATCCTCCATTGTACCTGAGGGCAGCTAGTTAGCTCAGGAACTGTAGAGCAGGCTAGCTCAGGGGGAAAGAATGGCAAGCTGCTGTGGTCCCCAGCATCGGCTGTCTGTCTCATGGCCAAGCTAGCCCTGGGTCCCTTCCTTAGTACAGTGGTACCTCGGGTTACATATGCTTCAGGTTACAGACTCCGCTAACCCAGAAATATTACCTCGGGTTAAGAACTTTGCTTCAGGATGAGAACATAAATCGTGCAGCAGCAGTGGGAGGCCCCATTAGCTAAAGTGGTGCTTCAGGTTAAGAACAGTTTCAGGTTAAGAACAGACCTCCGGAACGAATTAAGTACGTAACCAGAGGTACCACTGTATCAGAATGCAAGTTTGCAACCTTAGGATACAGCAACAACCACAGAACGGAAAAAAGGATGAATTACCTACCCTTAACAAGAAGATTTTCAAAAAGTTCATTACTCAGATGTAAAATGTGGCAAATGTCTTCTAGAATATTCTCTAAGCAGTATCTAGGTGAATGAAGTGCCTTTGTTCATTCCATCGCCACCTGTCTGTCCCCCCCAATTGGTCCCTAGATGTTGGACTACAACTCCCATGATGCACTTCCAGCTTAGTCAATGATCAGAGAAAATGGGAGTTATAGTCCATCAACATCTGTAGACCCAAGGCTGAAGAACAGCCCTGACCTACCAGGTGCTGCCACAAACTAGGAGTTCTCTGACTGTAAGATCAACAAATGCTGAGGGACTAACTTGGTTTCCTTACCTACAGTTTCATTCTATTAAACATACAAATTTTCAAGAGATGAAGGTTGCAGTCCTATATTCACCTTAGGGTAAGTCAGTTTCCAATGTGTAAAACCGGAGCTGGGAGTTCCTGGATGCCAGAGAATCAGCTATCTTGCACGCCTCTGCTCACCCAATACTTACCATTACCAATACCTCTTTAAAAGCAAGATTGCAACCGACAGACACCAGAGCAAGAGAGAGATGTCATGCTTACCAAATGCATAGCTCTACAGGCATGAAATCACAAGCTACTGGTTCAGATGCCATCCATTTCACTTGTGTTCTGATTTTACAGATGAGTGGGTAGATCCAAGAGCAAGGCTTTTCAGACTTGTTAATAAATATATTCAAGAGGCTTTAGTCCCATACAAGAGATTTGTTCAGCCATATGTCAGGAGCTTGAAGGGAACATTTTGTTTTGTTTCATACTGGTGGAATATTAAACAGCAGAAAGTACCAGGAAACCAGTGCTTTGAACTATCTATAAATGTTCTAAAGTAGGATTTAGTGACAACTGCATTTCTTTCAGCACCCCTGCTTCCCAACTACCTTTCAAAATTAGATTTATTTGAAGAATTAATATTCTGCTCTGTTAAAAAAAAATATCTTCATAGTCTTGAAATCTACTAATTGTAGGGATTAAGCACAAAAAGGCACATAGAAATTTAAGGCAGCCCTGTTCAGGGAAGTTTTTAACGTGTGATATTTTAGTGTATTTTTGGTTTCTATGGAAGCCGCCCAGAGTGGCTGGGGAGGCCCAGCCAGATGGGCGGGGTATAAATAATAAATTATTATTATTATATTATTATTATTAAGATTAGAAATGATTTAGATTAAATCTAAGATTGGACATTTCAAAATACTTATATTGACTTGGGTTCTGCTTGTGCATAAACACACATAAACGCACACCTGCTTTGATCGTCCCCTGTCAAGAATCAGAAAACCAGGAAACCATGTCTTAACACAAACCAGGGATCATGTATTGTTGCTCCTTAACAAGTCACAAGAAGCCATGGCTTGTTGTTGGTTTGCTGATGGTGGCTTGTTCAGGAGCAGCAAACCAAGAATGCTGGTTTGGATGTACTACAAAGCCAAGACTTCCTGGTTCACTCATCTCACTCACAACGTCAAAGTGCAAGTAGATACCGCTCCGGTGGGAAGGTACGGTAAATGGCATTTCCACACGCTGCTCTAGTTTGTCAGAAGTGGCTTAGTCATTTATGGGCACACACAAGTAATTGCTAGATACACCAGCAGGAAAGACCAAGGAATGGTTTTAAGCTTGTAGATATGTTTTGGGCTAACTGAGACAGGTTGCAGGTTGTGGGTGTAAGATCACTCTGTGCCAGTAGAGAAGTAGGAATTGCAATTTCATCATGAAATCCTATTCATACTTGAGAGCAAGCCCCACTAAACATAGTGAAATTTATTTCTGAGTACACATGCACAGGATTCAAGCGGTTTTCTCAGATTTCAGGGTGCAGCTGAATGAACTTGAAGGATGGGAGTCAAGGTTCTACTTACCTAGTGGCTTCTCAGTTACTGTCGCACAAATCAGGGTTCATAACTGGAGAACTGCACTGGGGCACACTTCCCAACACAACTTGCCTCCTGCAGTGTTATGCCACAGCACAAACAGGAAAGCCTTTGATGATAACTTTAGACAGCAAACTTTTGCAATCAAAGGCTACGGGATGATACAACAGCTGAGCACTTTCCGTTATGATCAAAACAACTCCCTCTGACATAATCTAACACAACAACAAAATCCCCATCTCCATCTTTCCACGTCTCCAAATCTTGCTGGGGCACTTCTGCCCTAGGAGAACACAGGGCAATTTGCTAAATTCACAGCTGGACTGACAACAATTACTTAGGACAGGAAATGCCACAAACGCTGAATAGCTAAGCAAGCAAAACACTAGCCCAATGCAAGAATCACAACTAGGAACAGAGTGTTTAATTAGAAGCCATGATTTATTTATTTTACTTTTGTATTTTTAAAAGAAAATTGCAGGACCAGGAAGAAAAAGAGGAAGCACTTTTCTTGCCCAAAGAAACATGGAAAACAAAACGCATTGCTTGATCCAGGCAACAATCTTGACTGGGTTGTCAACCTTTAAATGTATTTGCTAGAAAGCTGAAGATGGGTGAAACTGCGAAATAATTACCAATGGATTTCAATATGAGATCCAGTATAGCGAAGAAATCCCTGAGCATTATAGTGGCAGGAATGAGTACTGGACATGTTCAAATTTCTGTGCTAAACTGCTGACGTGAACTTCTAAATGCTTTTCTTAACAAGACAATTAGATAAAGAAGTGTGTTAATAATTTCTCAGTGTGTATTTGTGGTAAAGGTTTGCTTCATATTCTGTGCATTTTGTGAAAACTGGCATCTGAAGATGCCCTTGCAGAGGTTGTTGTGGGTAGCTGGTGGCTTTAGTGATGATTAACATGAGGTATAAAGCAGTGCCACTCTTGCAAAAAGTCATCTGTTGCAACACAAGCTCATGCTACTCTTATCTGCTTAATAAGCTTCTCTGCTAACAATGTAGTCTAGACAGTACCAGATAGTCAAAGCTATTTCTTCTTCAGTTTTCTAGCACTTTGCTATAACTTGCCCCACTGTCAGCAAAACAAATACA
Organism: Podarcis muralis; assembly: GCF_964188315.1. Lineage (NCBI taxonomy): Eukaryota > Metazoa > Chordata > Lepidosauria > Squamata > Lacertidae > Podarcis > Podarcis muralis. Next base: position 91,217,615 of record NC_135656.1, on the reverse strand, counting down.
GGGCTGGCCCTACCATTAGGCAGAATGAGGCTGTGGTGATTGTTAATCCTTCTAGCACTTTAACATCCTTGTCTCATTCACCCCAGAGAAAATTCTTCTTACTTCCATTTTACACATGTGAACCAAGGCCAAAACTATCCAAGTGTTTGCTGTTGATTAACTTAGTTCGTCTCAGTTTTGTGCTATTTACTAGGCCACATCATGTGCAGGTATATACAAGCTAATACTGGCAGTTTCCATTACACACAAGTCACTTTGATGGTTTGGGTTGGTTATTCTGCCAAAGTCAAAATCTGTACATTTACTACCCAGAACTCCAGCATAAATGGTTTTAGAGTGAAAATGTCTCTGTGGTATCCAGTTCTATTGTACCAAAACACCAAACAGATAAAATATCCTTCTTTGGAAGAAGAATGGAAAACAGTAGAATAGATAGGCAAAAATGAATATGCTACTTGAATTAAATGAATTTAAAAACCATGTATTTTACATCATGAAATGTGAGAAGCTTACAGCACACCAGCTTGCTTAGCATTAACAGATGCTTAATTCATATGATTAGAAACATTTTAAGTCAAAGGTGGGGAACTTGTGGCCCACCAGATGGACCCCCAGCAGCCAATGGTCAGGCATGACAGAAGTTAGAATTCAACAACAGCTGAAGTGCCATAGGTTCTCTGTCCCTAAGTAGTAATGGCATTTCAGGGGTTAACAACATGGTGCCCACCAGATGTGCTTAAGACTCCAACTCCCATCAGCCCCATGGACAATGGTCATGAATGTCAGGAAGTTATAATCCAGAAACATATGGAAGGCACTTCATTGGTTATGCTTGATTTATTGTATTTCTTACCCATCATAAGGTTCCTAAGTAGGTTACAACTACCTGTATATAAAATGCAGAATCAAAATAAGTTAAAAATTAAAACCATTTACAACCAGAAGACTAGTGTGTACACACACACACACACACACACACACACACACTTTATAGTGACTAGAAACAAGACAGAAATTTTAAATTCTTACAGCAAAACGTTTTGGCTTCCACCTTTATCAGTTCTCAGACTGAATGACATCAAAGATATTAGTTAACTGCTTCAAAATTCTATAGCTAGGTCTCAGTATTAGCACATTTAAGCCTCACAACTTATTTTCATCATCATTTTCCCTATCATTATTTTTTATGTATCCCCCCCCCCCCCCCAGAAGGGCCATTGACTAGAGAAAGAACTTTTTGCTGTTCTGCAAAAGGAGTATCCTTCGTATAAGTGAGTGATGTGCAAAAGTTCAATGGCAGTTTGGTAGGAAATATCCAAAGACACCTGGAGGGTCCAGGTTTCCCATCTCTGGTGTACACTGTGTCTGATTTTCACCCTACCCCTCCTCATTCCACACACCAACACTTCAGATGTCCCTTTCATTCAACCAACAATCACATTTGGTCCAGAAATGCCAACATTACTCCTAACTACATGTATATAGGTTTCATTCCTTAGTGAAAGTACCATAGATTTGGCAACAAGGATAAACTGGAAACATTAAATGCATTGTTTGTGAACATTTTTCTAATTTGGGTCATTTGTAGCTCCTGTAAGGAGTCTACACACTCTATGAAAACATTTTTGCAGCTAATTCAAACTGTATACACTGATGCCTGCATCTTTAGGACTGTAATCCATGCGGCTAATTAAACAAAAGTTGATTCCGATATTGCAGGAAGTTGGCCACTGAAGGCCATATCTGGTATTGGGGGGGGGGGCACTTGGAAGCCACACACTGAATTATTAAAAGAAATAAAGCAGCATTTCACTTCCTGCTTTTGTAAATCCATCTCCTAGTTGAAGCCAATTGCCTCTAAACATTTCTTTTCCTTATTAAGAGAGAACCCCCTCAATTCATGACCATAATTCTTCTCAGC